>NC_036863.1:38459574-38471230 GCF_002910315.2 Salvelinus sp. IW2-2015 | reverse complement strand
GACTAGCATGGATAAGTGTCAATGGACTAGCATGGATAAGTGTCAATGGACTAGCATGGATAAGTGTCAATTAATGCAAAAGTGGCATAGAATGTATAAATCAACCGTTTTGGAAACATAATAGTGTCAATGGCAAAAAGACTGATATCTGATTGACTTTAATGTTATTGTATGTTAACAACGAGCACGTAGACTTTATCAACAAAATATTTAACAATAGAACTCAGGTCTGTCTGACAGGCATGCATGTGTTCAGACTGTTTGTCCCCCAGACATGTTGAGGCAGACTAGCAAATCTACACAGAACCCCGAGGGGCGAAATGGGAGTTGGGGTTTTCAGCCATCTGTGAGAATCCCAATCAGATTGCCAAGAGTGTGGCAGCTTCATGAGTCAATATGTGCGCGCAAAATGGGAAAGTGTTAGCATTCTGGAGCCAGCGGAATGTGTATTTATGTGTGTGAATGTGGGAGTGGTGGGTTGTGCGATTTGGTCGGCTGGGAAAACCTAAGAGTGTTTACGTGTGTATATGGAGGGGGTGTTGGTGTGTGTGGGAGGTGGTACTGTAGTTGAGGGGACTAAGGAGGGTGTTGGTGTGTGTGGGAGGTGGTAAACTGTGTTGAGGGGACTATGGAGGGTGTTGGGTGTGTGTGTGGAGGTGGTACTGTAGTTGAGGGGACTATGGAGGGTGTTGGGTGTGTGTGGGAGGTGGTTCTGTGTTGAGGGGACTTGGAGGTGTTGTGTCAGTCTAACCAATCCCCTCTTTTGTTTTCATTGGTTGTAAGTGATCACATGACAGAAAGTCAAGCTTCACCTCTGTAGCCAAATTTCAACTGACAGTGAAATACTATAGTGCTCAGGAGTCACGACACAATCAAACAACCAAATGTTCCTGTTCAAATATCCTATATCTACAGCATTTACCCCCATCCGATCATTGTTTTTTGTTGGAGGGAAAGTCTCTCTYGTTCTCCTGTATGTGCAGTGCAGTGTGTTGGTGCCCTTTGGGGTAGGGTGGAGTTGCATAGCGTAGAGTAGGGTCATGCAGCAGCATGTTGGCTCAAACATCTGGCCAGGTTGGGCCTCTGCTCTCCAGCCTCCCTCCAAGGTCAGGGCATCGGCTTACAGCTCTCACACATTGCCATGGGAAAACAAACTGKACTGCCGGCAAACTGTCAACAACATACTGCAAACACACACATACACCTKTGTGTCAGCTTGCCTTTCTCGGTCTTTGTATGCATCTCACGTAAATACGACACACACACACAAGCTCCAACTCRTGAGTTTTGCATGAACACATGGCCTAGGTCTATGTTGACAGCTCCTGCAAGGACCCAACCACTTAAGAACAATGGAAATAGCATTTTTCTTCTAATTATTTTACAACACTGTTGCTGTGCTGCTCTAAGTTGTGAAGCATCCTCAAAGGACTCTGATTGTATTCTGTGGTGTGGTTTCACGCTCCAGCATTCCATCTTTGACGATTCTGTTTGAGAGTTCTGTCTGCTGAGGATTCCATCTGGGAGGTTTATCTATGGAGTATATTATATACAGGGTTATGTCATCAGGGGTTCTGTCATCAGGGGTTCTGTCATCAGGGGTTCTGTCAAGAGTTGACCCCGTTTAGTTGACAGGTCGATTGTTTGGTCGATATATATTTTTAAATGTTATGGCGCACGAGCCACCGGTCTGATTCACGCCTGTCTCAGTGGACGATCCTGTGAAAAAGAAAAAATGCCTGCCTGATTACTTATCTCTTGCGCAATTAGCCTACAGCTGTGTCTGTCTGTACAGAGCTCGCTGGCACAGGAAACTGAGGGCTCAGACCATTTTACACAATGGTGCTAGAGTGAACCTCCGGTTGTATCCAGGTTAATAGTTGTTGTAGTTGTTGTTTCCAGTTCCTTGCTGACTGGCCATGCATAGCCAAAGCGATTCATAGGATATTTATTTTTATGAGGATATTTTCTACCTGCGGGCCGCAATGTTTTTGTTGGCTTTATGTAGGCTATTTTTACATATTGGTAATGGCAATAAGTTACTTTTAGAGTTGTATCATTTTCATTGAGATATAATTTGTATTAACCACATGACATTGATTTCGCAATATGAAGACTTTTTTTTTATAATGAAATGAAACTGTTCCAAAATTTGCATATGAAATCATAACTAGCATGCGGATCAGTAGAAATGGTACAATTATATGGCATTCCAAATGGAAAAGGTTGCTGACCTCTGGAGTAGCAGAATCCACGAAGGCTAGCAGCAGCTGGGAGCTGTGTTTTTTCTTCTTTGTATTGGTTTCTGTATTGTATTGGTTTGTATTGGTTTCTGGCTCCCTCTTTAGTCATTTGTGTGTCTTCATTTTTACATTTCAGTGCTTAAAGCATCAGTCAAATTGCCTACATACTGTATATTAGATTTTATTCAAACATAGTGCATTCTACAGTGCATTCGAAAAGTATTCAGACCTTTTCCTAATTTTTTGTTACAGCCTTATTCAAAAATTAAAAATKGTATTGTTCCTTAAGCTACACACAATACCCCATAATGACAAAACAGGTTAAGAAATGTTTGTAAATATATTAAAAATAAAAATAAACAGTACCTTATTTACATAAGTCTTCAGACCCTTTACTCAGTACTTTGTTGAAGCACCTTTGGCAGCGATTACAGCCTCGAGTCTTCTTGGGTATGACGCTATAAGCTTGGCACACCTGTATTTGGAGAGTTTCTCCAAATCTTCTCTGCAGATCCTTTCAAACTCGGTCAGGTTGGATGGGAAGCGTCGCTGCCACAGCTATTTTCAGGTCTCTCCAGAGATGTTCGATCGGGTTCAAGTCCGGGCTCTGGCTGGGCCACTCAAGGACATTCAGAGACTTGTCCCGAAGCCACTCCTGCGTTGTCTTGGCTGTGCACTTAGGGTCGTTGTCCTGTTGGAAGGTGAACCTTCACCCCAGTCTGAGGTCCTGAGCACTCTGGAGCAGGTTTTCATCAAGGATCTCCCTGTACTTTGCTCCATTCATCTTTCCCTCGGTCCTGACTAGTCTACCAGTCCCTGCCGCTGAAAAACATCCCCACAGCATGATGCTGCCACCACCAKGACTCACCGTAGGGATGGYGCCTGTTTTCCTCCAGGTGTGATGCTTGGCATTCAGGCCAAAGATCTCAATCTTGGTTTCATCAGACCAGATAATCTTTTTTTTCATGGTCTGAGATTCTTTAGGTGCCTTTTGGCAAATTCCAAGCGGGCTGTCATCTGCCGTTTACTGAAGAGTGGCTTCCATCTGGCCACTCTACCATAAAAAGGCCTGATTGGTGGAGTGCTGCAGAGATGGTTGTCCTTCTGGAAGGTTCTCCCAGCTCCAGAGAGGAAATCTGGAGCTCTGTCACAGTGACCATTGGGTTCTTGGTCACCTCCCTGACCAAGGCCCTTCTCACCCGATTGCTCAATTTGCCCAGGCAGCCAGCTCTAGGAAGAGTCTTGGTGGTCCCAAACTTCTTCCATTTWAGAATGATGGCGGCCACTGTGTTCTTGGGGACCTTCAATGCTGCAGAAAGTTTTTGGTACCCTTCCCCAGATCTGTGCCTCAACACAATCCCGTCTCGGAGCTCTATGGACAATACCTTCGACCTTATGGCTTTGTTTTTGCTCTGACATGCACTGTCAACTGTGGGACCTTATATAGACAGGTGTGTGCCTTTCCAAATCATGTCCAATCAATTGAATTTACCACAGGTGGACTCCAATCAAGTTGTAGAAACATCAAGGATGATCAATGGAAAACGGGATGCACCTGAGCTCAATTGAGTCTCATAGCAAAGGGTCTGAATACATTTTTTTATTTAAGTAGGCAAGGCCGTTAAGAACAAATTCTTATTTACAATGACGGCCTACCCCGGCCAAACCAGASGACCCTGAGCCAATTGTGCGCCCCGCCCTATGTGCCCTAAGTTACAGTACCAGTCAAAAGTTTGGACACACCTACTCTTTCAAGGGTTTTTCTTTATTTTACTATTTTCTACATTGTAGAAAAATAGTGAAGACATCAAAACTATGAAATAACACAATCATGTAGTTAAAAAAAAAAAGAAGTGTTAAACAAATCAAAATATATTTTTTATTTTTGAGATTCTTCAAAGTACCCACCCTTTGCCTTGATGACAGCTTTGCATACTTGGCATTCTCTCAACCAGCTTCACAAGTCTTGAAGGAGTTCCCGCATATGCTGAGCACTTGTTGGCTGCTTTTTCTTCACTCTGCGGTCCAACTCATCCCAAACCATCTCAATTGGGTTGAGGTTGGGTGATTGTGGAGGCCAGGTCATCTGATGCAGCACTCCATCACTCTCCTTCTTGGTCAAATAGCCCTTACACAGCCTGGAGGTGTGTTGGGACATTGTTGTGTTGAAAACCAAATGATAATCCCACTAAGTGCAAACCAGATGGGATGGCGTATCGCTGCAGAATGCTGTGGTAACCATGCTGTGCCTTGAATTCTAAATAGATCACTGACAGGGTCACCAGCAAAGCACCCCCACACCATTACACCTCCTCCTCCATGGTGAGAACCACACGTGGAGATAATTCGTTCACCTACTCTGCATCTCACAAAGACACGGCGGTTGGAACAAAAAATCTCAAATTTCCACCTGTCTAATGTCCATTTCTCGTGTTTCCTGGCCCAAGCCCAATGACGTGAAAGCTTAAGAATGCCACTAAGTTTAGACCTTTGTCTCCGGAGTACACATCTTCGTCTTCTGAATACAAACCAAGTAAAAACGTCACTTTAGGTCTTCTTGCTCTCCTCAGAACCTTGAGGATCTCGAAATGGAGTAGGTTGGCAGTGGTGAGCACTCTGAAGTTGAGCCAGACCAGGACGAAGTGGGTCTACCTGCGGCGACAGGTGTGGTAGAATCCTACCAGAGAAGAGTTTGGACCGGTGGGAGTGAGATTTTTGGGAAGAGTGGATTCCTGCTTTTTGGCCGACACAAAACAGCTCAGACRTGAAATGGTAGGCCACACAAGCTCACAGAACGGGACCGCCAAGTGCTGAAAYGCGTATCACGTAAAAATTCTATCCTCGGTTGCAACACTCYCTACTGAGTTCCAAACTGCCTCTGGAAGCAAGCTTCATGAAATGTGTTTCCAAGGCCGAGCAGCCGCACATAAGTCAAAGATCACCATGCKCATTGCCAAGCGTCGGCTGGAGTGGGTGTAAAGCTCACTGCCATTGGACTCTGGAACAGTGGAAACGCCTTCTATGGAGTGATGAATCWCAAATCTGGRTTTGGCGGATGCCAGGAGAACTCTACCYGCCCGAATGCATAGTGCCAACTGTAAAGTTTGGTGGAGGAGGAATAATGGTCTGGGGCTGTTTTTCGTGGTTTGGGCTATGCCCCTTAGTTCCAGTGAAGGAAAATATTAATGCCACAGCWTACAATAACAACACAGARTCATCTGGCATATCGTGATATGTTAATATATCCATGTTTTATGCGTTGTCCACACTCTCGTCCTCATAAGAACGTCCTTGGAGAATGCACTCAGAGCATGGAGCACGGTAATATGCATATTGAGAAACTGCTAGAGTTTCTACCTGATAAGGTCAGGTTAGGTTATATTTGCTATTCTGTGAGGCCCTATATTCAAATGAAAAAGTGTCACATGCACGGAGTACAACAGSTGCAGACCTTACTGTGAAATGCTTACTTACAAGCCCTTAAACCAACAATGCAGTTCAAGAAATAGAGTAAAGAAAATATTTGCWAAATAAAAAAATAACACAATAAGATTACATATSAATAAGGAGGCTATATACAGGGAGTACCGGAACCAAGTCAATGTGCGGGGGTACAGGTTAGCCGAGGTAAATTGTACATGTAGAAGAGAGAACAGTCTATGACTTGGGTGACTGGAGTCTTTGACAACAACAAAAAATCCTGGGCCCACTACGTTGCTTTAGGTGCCAAGGATTCGGACATGTTGCAGCAGTGTGTAGAAAGGAGAACCCATGATGTGAGAAATGTGCAGGAGGGCATAGTCAGAGAGAGTGGCATTTGRGCCAGTCGTGGCGCTTGAAGAAGCATTGTGGCCAGTTGCTTCACCTAAGGTATTTGCGCCAGTTGCCACACTTGCTGATTTGAAGTACCCTGTGAGAGAGAAACAGGTTGAGAGAGTGCCAAAGTTTGCGTGGGCCAATAAGTTTCCTATGCTGACGCAGTGAAGAGAGTAGAGGATAGCCAAAGTGTGAGTGATTTGACGGGGAGCCACCCAGTGAGTMGGCCTGAGGAGAGAGAGATCCAGAAAGTACATGTTTAAGTAAGATTGGATTTCTTGCATTTATAACCATGTTGATCAACTGCACTGCGCTGAAGGAGCAGAAATCACAGAAGATGGATGTGGTAGTTACAGCAGCAGAGGAATGTAAGAGATATTTTAGTTCAGAAAATCTACAGGAAGTTTTGAGATGAGAGAAGGGGTTCCATCCTCCCAGGCCGAYGGCCTGGTGTAGGATTGTTTAGGGACAAAGTAGTGGGATGGGGTGGTGGGTTTTGGGGATAGTGTATAGGTGCAGGGTTTGATGGTGGTGCAAAATGTTTGGGAACGGAATTTCTCCAAAACGAAATATAAAAGTGTTGATATTAGTTGTCAGGGGTCTTTACTTCAACATTATAGTCGTTTGATGCATATTTCTAACACCCTTTAAGACTTTTTCTGGTAGATGTTTTCTAAGACCCCTTTTCCATTTGTTTGACCAGAAAAAAATCCTTTGCTTTTTCCAAATGTTAAGATGGAAAATTGTTGAAAAATGTACAATATATGCCTTAATTTCTCTTAGCTTCATTTGACACCCAATTTGATATACTCCTATGAACTTAACTTGCTGGCGCTCATGTGTCCTTTTACATGGGAAATGCCCTGGTGCCCATGTGTCCTTTTACATGGGAAATCCCTGGTGCCCATGTGTCCTTTTACATGGGAAACCACCTGGTGCTCATGTTCCTTTTACATGGGAAATGCCCTGGTGCTCATGTGTCCTTTTACATGGAAATGCCCTGGTGCCCATGTGTCCTTTACATGGGAAATGCCCTGGTGCCCCATGTGTCCTTTTACATGGGAAGCCCTGGTGCCCATGTGTCCTTTTACATGGGAAATGCCCTGGTGCCCATGTGTCCTTTACATGGGAAATCCCTGGTGCCCATGTGTCCTTTACATGGAAATGCCCTGGTGCCCATATGTCCTTTTACATGGGAAATGCCTGGTGCCCATGTGTCCTTTTACATGGGAAATGCCCTGGTGCCCATGTGTCCTTTACATGGGAAATGCCCTGGTCCCATGATGTGCCTACATGGGAAATGCCCTGGTGCCAGTGCCTTTTTACATGGGAAATGCCCTGGTGCCCATGTGTCCTTTTACATGGGAAATGCCCTGGTGC
Source organism: Salvelinus sp. IW2-2015 (assembly GCF_002910315.2). Taxonomy (NCBI): domain Eukaryota; kingdom Metazoa; phylum Chordata; class Actinopteri; order Salmoniformes; family Salmonidae; genus Salvelinus; species Salvelinus sp. IW2-2015. Next base: position 38,463,791 of record NC_036863.1, on the reverse strand, counting down.
CCATATGTCCTTTTACATGGGAAATGCCCTGGTGCCCATGGTCCTTTTACATGGGAAATGCCCTGGTGCCCATGTGTCCTTCTACATGGAAATTACCATGAACAGATCCTCCATGAAGAAGAGAGTCTTACCAAAGTGCCTGCCCTGGTTCGTCCAACCGTCTATCTGTAATGTGTTTTTCTGAACTAATGACAATTATTTTCATGCCATGACTGTCAGTGTCATGTGCAAGAATTGTCTACTGACTTACAGTATCCTGGATAAAGAAATCACAATCATTAAAACCTTCTCTTTACATGATCCGTCTGTCAACTGCTATTCAAAGTACTACTGACTCAATCGTCCTAAAACTAAAATAGAGAGGTTTCTTTTTCTGAACCAGAAGTCATGTACTTGGACTTAAAACCAGCGTAGAAATAGAACACATTATTCATGCAACTGACGCATTTCTCCTTTCATCCCAACAGTGTTCTTTGAACAGGACCATCTCCATCTGCCAGTCGAGATTTAATGGAGGATTTGATAATGCCAGCTTAAACAATGTATGCCTTCCATTTCTTCTCTCTCAAAGATGACAAAGTCATCATCAAGAGGAATCCCTTGTGGAAAATGGCAAAAAGGGGGATAAAATGGCAGAGCCTACTCCTTTCACGCAAAAGCCTTTTTCGCCACTGTTCACCTATCCTCACATTATACACTACAAGGTGTTACAATCATGTGTGAATGGAAATGCACCTTCTATAAAACAAAACAGCCTTCTTTATCCATCTGAAAGGCACTGCTTGTCCTCACTTCCTTTAGCAGCACTAATCTACAGCAAATATATCCTTTTGTAGAGGAGAGAAAGGTGAATGTAGCAGCACTGACCAAACACACCACACCCATAGCAGTATATTCAGCCAATTGTCTTCTTGCCTTATATACTGTCTGCAACAATACTCTAAATTACTATCAACACTGCATGCATTCAATCTCAACATGGACGGCATATCTCTCTTCTTTCACAGGTCCTCACTATCCTTACACTTAAATAACTTGTCAAGTAACTTCTCGCTGGCAGGTCTTGCCTTTGATGGGAACATTACATCCTACCTGATAAGACAATAAGCCTGGTCTGTCACCACTACACACACACAGCTATGCCAGAAATAGTGCACACAAACTTCCTGTATTCACAGCTTCTCATGACTCGGTATGAYGCTTTTTTTTCTTCTTTTTTTTTTTTAACACGTCGCTCTGGTATTCTTCTCCAGTGATAGACCATAGCAACGTATACACTTAACACTTATTATTATGTGCTGAAACCAACTCACACGGTCATGTCACAAGGTTGAAGTCAGTCAGATCATTTGTAGAACTGATAAACTGTGAAGTTAGTATGTTTGTTTTTAGCAGCTAACGAATGCATCTCGTTCCAAAAATAGACCAACAAGTATCTCGTTAGCTGGCTGAAGGAACATTCCATGTATAATTCAAACAGAGCACTTCAAAGTAGGCTAGAATAAATGAACATCTCTGATGCAGTCTAGCAGCTGTGTAATGATGTAGGTCTCTCCTATCATACTGTAGGTCTCTCCTATCTACACTGGAAGAAAAAAATATATATATATATAAATAAAAGGCAACATGTAAAGTGTTGGTCCCATGTTTCATGAGCTAAAATATATATATTTTTTTTAAATCACAGAAATTCTTTGTACACACAAAAAGCTTATTTCTCTCTAATTGTGCACACATTTGTTTACATCCCTGTTAGTGAGTCATCCTTTCCCCTAGATAATCCATCCACCTGACAGGTGTAGCATATCAATAAGATGATTAAACAGCATGATCATTACACAGGTGCACCTTGTGCTGGAGACAATAAAAGGCCACTCTAAAATGTGCAGTTGTCACAACACAATGCCATAGATCTCAAGTTAAGGGAGCGTGCAATTGGAATGCTGACTGCAGGAATGTCCACTAAAGCTGTTGCCAGAGAATTGAATGTTCATTTCTCTACCATAAGCCGCCTCCAACGTTGTTTTAGAGAATTTGGCAGTCGTCCAACCGGCCTCACAACTGCAGACCATGTGAATTGGGTCGTGTGTGTGAGTGGTTTGCTGATGTCAACGTTGTGAACAGAGTGCCCCATGGTGGCGGTGGGGTTATGGTATGGGCAGGCATAAGCTACGGACAACGAACACAATTGCATTCTATCTATGGCAATTTGAATGCAGAGATAACGCAACGAGATCCTGAGGCTCATTGTYGTGCCATTCATCCGCACGGCCCCATGTCGCAAGGATCTGTAAAAAATTCCAGGAAGCTGAAAATGTCACAGTTCTTTCCATGCCTGCAACTCACATACATATCACCCATTAGTATGGTCCTCGGTCCTATGTCTGGCCTCACAGCTGTCTCCAGTTCTCTTGCCAATTATCACAGCAACTTATTGCACAATTAAGCCTAATTACACGAGGCCAGATGGACAAGTAATTCTATCTCAGTACAGCCACAGATCGAAACAGAACCTAATCACCGACTTTATGGAGAGAGATTGTGGTTGCAGCAGCTGCCTGATCCCAGAGCAAATGCGTCCGTGCAAATCCGAACTGACTGGTTCTTGATTTCAGGCCCTGACCTTTATTCCTGTTTAAGGATCGCTGAACGTGCAACAGATAGCATAGTTCTGTATTCGCAGTCATGTGAGAATCCATATTATGCCAGCCTAATAATATTTCGAGATGACTGATTTCTTATATGGACACGTGTAACTTAGTCAAATCTTTGATTCTTCGCATGTTGACAGTTTAATTTATGATTTCTGTTCCAGTATAAGTAGAGGGGCTCGCATATAGGACACAATTCTTTACCTAAATGTACACAATAAATCACAACCCACTGGGCACAGACCTCAATTCAACGTTTATTCCACGTTGGTTCAACAGAAACCAGTATGTGCCCAGTGGRAACAAACTTTATTTCTCTGTATTCATTTTAACTAAGGCCTTTGTGAAAGCTGATTTAAATAATTTCCCTAACATCACAGGCTAGGAGCTATTTTCAATCTGAACAAGAGGCTGCTGACTAGGCTGGTGTTTGCCATTTCCCCTTCACTTGTTATGAGACTTCAGGCACACTGCCCTGTGTGAACGTCTCAGTGTTTGCATTTGTCAACTAGCCCACCCGAGTAGCCTACATTTCCCACCAAGACCATGCAATGAGATAATTATAGACACCCAAACAACAAATACAAACACACAGAAACACAAACCAACTCATATACAGTCACTTCCTCTTGAGTTAGTTACCCCGGGTTTGCAAAAGGAAGACTCTGTTCCTCTGAAACTAGTGACTTGTTTGGAAACAGTGGGTGTGTTAATTCAGGAGCTGACAGGGGGTTGACCCAGAAACAACAGCTAGTTTTGTTTTAACACATGGTCACTAACTCCATCAGAGGCCTTGACGGCAGACGACTGCAACCAAAACAGACACAACTTCACATACACGCACATTATGAATAGCCCTTTAGAATCATTGTCATACTAGATCACTGTCTTATTCACAGAAGAATTTACAGATTAAGCCCACTACAGTACTGTACACCAGGAGAGTCATACACCCCCAAAATCTGAGGGGGCACAAATTACGTGAGGAAGGATTTGGGTGGACCGGAGGTGGCGTAAGTTGGAGAAGTGAAAAAAATTTCAGGCACATGAAACTACTTTTTCCTACAATCTAGAGCCATAATCATTATGCTTAATTGATGTCAACAATAATGTATCTGCATGCTCCTGACTGGTGGTACTTTTTTTTTTTAATTAACTAAGTATGCATCTCTGCTCAAATCTTGGTAAAAGATTGAAAGGAGTCTTATTCAGTACATTCAGTAATTGCTTGCTTTTCTGAAGTCTACCAACGTTGTCAGCAGGCTTTTTTTAATTTCACCTTTATTTAACCAGGTAGGCCAGTTGAGAACAAGTTCTCATTTACAACTGCGACCTGGCCAAGATAAAGCAAAGCAGTGCGACACAAACAACAACACAGAGTTACACATGGAATAAACAAACATACAGTCAATAATACAATAGAAAAAGTGTATATATACAGTGTGTGCAAATGAGGTAGGATAAGGGAGGTAAAAATTCCAGGAAGCTGAAAATGTCACAGTTCTTCCATGGCCTGCATACTCACCATACATATCACCCATTGAGTATGGTTGGGATGGTCTGGAT
>NC_036863.1:38452867-38459549 GCF_002910315.2 Salvelinus sp. IW2-2015 | reverse complement strand
AAGTGCCATGATGCCTATTTCATGGGAAATGCCGCTGGTCCCATGTGTCCTTACATGGAATGCCCTGTGCCCATAGTGTCCTTTACATGGAAATGCCCTGTGCCATAGTGTCCTTCTTACATGGGAATGCACTGGTGCCATATGACCTTTACATTGGGAAATGCCCGTGTGGCCATGGTCCCTTTTACATGGGAAATACCCTGGTGCCCATCGTATGCCATTTTACATGGAAATCCTGGTGCCCATATGTCTTGATATACATGGAAATGCCTGTGCCCATGTGTTCCTTTTTACATGGAAATGCCCTGGTGCCCATGTGTCCTTTACATGAAATCCCTGTGCCCATATGTCCTTTTACATGGGAAAATGCCCTTGTGCCATGTGTCCTTTTACATGGAACTGCCCTGGTGCCCATGTGTCTTCTACATGGAAATTACCATGAACAAGATCCTCTATGCAGAAAGAGGTCTACCAAAGTGCCTGCCCTGGTTCGTCCAACCGTCTATCTGTAATGTGTTTTTCTGAACTAATGAACAATTATTTTCATGCATGACTGTCAGTTTCATGTGCAAGAATTGTCTACTGACTTACATATCCTGCGATAAAGAAATCACAATCATTAAAACCTCTCTTTACATATCCGTCTGTCAAAACTGCTATTCAAAAGTACTACTACTTCAATTCGTTCCTAAAACTAAAAAGAGAGGTTCTTTTTCAACCAGAATCATGTCGGATTAAAACCAGCGTAGAATAGAACACATTTCATGCACTGACACATTTCTCCTTCAGTCCCAACAGTGTTCTTTGAACCAGACCAGTCCATCTGCCATCGAGAATTAATGGAGGATTGATAATGCCAGCTTAAACAATGTTTTATTGCCTTCCATTTCGTTCTCTCTCAAAGATGACAAGTCACTCATCAAGAGGAATCCCTTGTGGAAAATGGCCAAAAAGGGAGTAAAATGGCAGAGTCTATCTCCTTTCACGCAAAAACCTTTTCGCCACTGTCACCTATCCTCACATTATACACTACAAGTTTACAAATCAGTTGTGAATGGAAATGCACCTTCTATAAACAAAACCGCCTTCTTTATCCATCTGAAAGGCACTGCTTGTCCTCACTTCCTTAGCAGCACTAATCTACAGCAAATATATCCTTTTGTAGAGGAAGAGAAGGGAAGTGCAGCATACCAAACACACCACAGCCCATAGCGAGTATATTCAGCCATTGTCTTTCTTGCCTTATATACTGTCTGCAACAATACTCTAAATTACTACAACACTGCATGCATTCAATCTCACATGGACGGCATATCTCTCTCTTCACAGTCCTCACTATCCTTACACTTAAATAACTTGTCAATAACTTCTCGCTGCAAGTCTTGCCTTTGATGGGAACCATTACATCCTACCTGATAAAGACAATAAGCCTGGTCTGTCACCACTACACACACACAGGCTAGCCAAAAATAGTGCCACAACAAACTTCCTGTATTCCACAGCTTCTCATTGATCGTATGGACGCTTTTTTTTCTTCTTTTCGTTTTAACACCGTCGCTCTGGTATTCTCTCCAGTGATAGACCATAGCAAACGTATAACACTTAACACTTATTATTATGTGCTGGAAAACCAACTCACACGGTCATTCACAAGGTCTGAATCAGTCAAAATCATTTGTAGAACTGTATAAACTGGAAGTTTAGTATGTTGTTTTTAGCCAGCTAACGAATGCATCTCGTTCCAAAAATAGACCAACAAGTATCTCGTTAGCTGCTGAAGGAACATTCCATGTATAATTTCAAACAGAGCACTTCAAAGTAGGCTAGAATTAAAATGAACATCTCTGATGCAGTCTAGCAGCTGTTGTAATGATGTAGGTCTCTTCCTATCAATACTTAGGTCTCTCCTATCTACACTGGAAGAAAAAATAATATATACTAATATTAAATAAAAGGCAACATGTAAAGGTTGGTCCCATGTTCAGAGCCTAAAAATATATATTTTTTTTAAAATCACAGAAATTCTTGTACACACAAAAAGCTTATTTCTCTCTAAATTGTGCACACATTTTGTTTTAGCATCCCTGTTAGTGATCATCCTGTCCCCTAGATAATCCATCCACCTGACAGTTGTAGCATTCAATAGATGATTAAACAGCATGATCATTACAAGGTGCACCGTTGTGGCTATACAATAAAGCCCACTCTAAAATGTGCAGTTGCACAACACAGTGCCACAATCTCAAGTGAGGAGCGTGCAATGCGAATGCTTGACTGCAGGAATGTCCACTAAAGCTGTTGCCAGAGAATTGAATGTCATTTTCTCTACCATAAAGCCGCCTCCAACGTTGTTTAGAGAATGGCAGTCGTCCAACCGGCCTCACAACTGCAACCATTGAATTGGTCGGTGTGTGATGTTGCTATGTTCAACGTGTGAAAGAGTGCCCCATGGTGGCGGTGGGTTATGTATGGCAGCATAAAGCTACGACAACGAACACAGTGCATTCTATCTATGGCCAAGTTGAAGCAGAGATAACGCAACGAGACCTGAGCTCATTGTCGTGCCATCATCCCACGGCCCCATTGTCGCAAGATCTGTAAAAAAATTCCAGGAAGCTGAAAATGTCACAGTTCTTTCCATGCCTGCAACTCACATACATATCACCCATTAGTATGGTCCTCGGTCCTATGTCTGGCCTCACAGCTGTCTCCAGTTCTCTTGCCAATTATCACAGCAACTTATTGCACAATTAAGCCTAATTACACGAGGCCAGATGGACAAGTAATTCTATCTCAGTACAGCCACAGATCGAAACAGAACCTAATCACCGACTTTATGGAGAGAGATTGTGGTTGCAGCAGCTGCCTGATCCCAGAGCAAATGCGTCCGTGCAAATCCGAACTGACTGGTTCTTGATTTCAGGCCCTGACCTTTATTCCTGTTTAAGGATCGCTGAACGTGCAACAGATAGCATAGTTCTGTATTCGCAGTCATGTGAGAATCCATATTATGCCAGCCTAATAATATTTCGAGATGACTGATTTCTTATATGGACACGTGTAACTTAGTCAAATCTTTGATTCTTCGCATGTTGACAGTTTAATTTATGATTTCTGTTCCAGTATAAGTAGAGGGGCTCGCATATGAGACACAATCATTAACCAAAGTAACAATAAATCCACAACCCACGCGCCACCAGACCTCAATTCAACGTTTATTCCACGTTGGTTCAACATAAACAGTAATGCCCAGTGGCGAACAAACTTTTATTTCTCTGGTATTCATTTTTGAACTAAGGCACTTTGTGAAAGCTTTGATTTAAATTAATTTCCCTAAATCACAAGTTACGAGCTATTTTTCAATCTGAACAAAGAGGCTGCTACTAGGCTGTGTTTGCCATCCCTTTCCACTGTATGAGACTTCAGGCACACTGCCCTGTGGAACGTCTCATGTTTGCATTTGTCAACAGCCACGCCGAGTAGCCTACATTTCCCACCAAACCATTGCAATGAGATAGATGTAAGACACCCAAACAACAAATAACAAACAGCACAGAAACACAAAACCAAACTCATATACAGTCACTTCCTCTGAGTTAGTTACCCGGGTTCTGCAAAAGGAAGACTCTGTTCCTCTGAAAACTATGACTTGTTGGAAACAGTGGTAGTGTTAATTCAGGAGCTGACAGTGGTTACCTCAGAAGGATCAACAAGCTCCAGTTTTGTCCTGTCATGTCAACACTCCCCATGAATAACAACACCACGTCACATGCGTACGGCAGCGTACACTCCATCAGAGCCTGACGGCAGAACACTCGCAACGCAAAACAACACAACTTCCACATACACGCACATTATGAATCAGCCCTTTAGAATCATTGTCTACTTAGATTCCACTGTCTATTCACAGAAGAATTGACAGATTAAGCCCACTTACATACTGTACGCACCAGGAGAGTCATTACTACCCCCAAAATCTGAGGGGCAACAAATTACGTGAAGGAAGGATTTGGGTGGACCGTGGTTGGAGGAAGTGAAAATAAATCAGGCCCACTGAAAACTACTTTTTCCTACAATCTAGAGCATAATCATTATGCTTAATTGATGTCAACAATAATGATCTGCAATGCTCCTTGACGTGGTGGTACTTTTTATTTTAATTAACTAAGTATGCATGCTCTCTCAAATGCTTGGTAAAAGATTGAAGAATGGAGTCTTATTCAGTACATTCAGTAATTGCTTGACTTTTCTGAAGTCTATACCAACGTGTCAGAGGCTTTGTTTAATTTCACCTTATTAACCAGGTAGGCCAGTTGAGAACAGTTTCATTTAACAACTGCGACCTGGCCAAGTAAAGAAGCTGTGCGCCAAGCACAACACAGATTACACATGAATAAACAAAACTATACAGTCAATAATACAATAGAAGAAAGTGTATATTACAGTGTGTGCAAATGAAGTATATAAGGAGTAAAAATTCAGGAAGCTAAAATGCAAGTCTTCCATGCCTGCTACCTCACCATACATATCACCCATGAGTATGGTTTGGGATGTCGGATCGACAGCGATGTTAAACCAGTTCCTCCAAATCCAGCAACTTTGCACAAGCCATTGACGAGGGATGGACAAAATTCCACAGGCCACAAGTCAACAGCCTAATCAACTTATGAAGAAGGAGAGTGTTCACACTCCATGAGCAAATGGTGGTCAAACCAGATACGACTGGTTTTCTGATCAGGCCCCTACTTTTTTTTAATATCTGTGACCAACAGATGCATATCTGTATTCGCAGTCATGTAAATCCATAGATTAGTCCTAATATATTTCAATTGACGGATTTCCTTATATGAACTGTAACTTAGTAAAATCTTTGAAATTCTTGCATGTTGCATTTAATTTATATTTTTGTTCAGTATAAGTAGAGGGGACTCTTGCATATAGGACACAATTCTTTGCCTAAAGAATAGAAAAAGTGTATATATACAGTGTGTGCAAATGAGGTAGGATAAGGGAGGTAAGGCAATAAATAGGCCATAGTGGCGAAATAATTACAATATAACAATTAAACAATGGAGTGATAGATGTGCAGAAGATGAGCGTGCAAGTAGAGATACTGGGGTRCAAAGGAGAAAAATAAATAAAATAAATAACAGTATGGGGATGAGGTAGTTGGTTCGGCTATTTACAGGTGCAGTGATCTTTGAGCTGCTCTGACAGCTGGTGCTTAAAGCTAGTGAGGGAGATATGAGTCACCAGCTTCAGTGATTTTCTGCAGGCTTGCCAGCTAAGATGGCGCCGGAGAAGAATGTTAACATTTTACATGTTCCTATCCAATTGTGTTTTTTGTTTGTTTCTTTGCGATGTTTGTAACGTATTTTGTACATGTTGCTGATACGGTCTCTTATCACCGAAAATAACGTCTGGACATCAGAACTGCGATTACTCACCACGAACTGGCAGAATCCTTTTTTTTCCTTTAACGAGTCCGACGAACCCAACCTGAATGACATACTGCTTTCCCAGGAACAGGCCCAAATCTCCATCATTTGCGTGAAGAGAAGTCGGAGAAAAAGGGGCCGGTGGGCGGGCTGCCTTCTGAGAATTCGTAGGCGATCGAATAAACCCCAACTGCCTTCCATTCTGCTAGCAAACGTGGAATCTTTGGAAAATAAAATCGATGACCTACGTGGAAGATTAAACTCCCAACAGGACATTCAAAACTGTAATATCTTGTGCTTCACGGATTCATGGCTGAACGACGACATTATCAACATACAGCTGGCTGGTTATATGCTGTATCGGCAGAATAGAACAGCAGCATCTGGTAAGACAAGGGGCGGGGGACTATGTATTTTTGTAAATAAACAGCTGGTGCACAATATCTAAGGAAGTCTCAAGGTTTTGCTCACCTGAGTTAGTGTGGTCTACAGCTTATCATGAGATACTYYATCTACCTAGAGAGTTTTCATCTGTATTTTTCGTAGCTGTCTACATACCACCACAGACTGATGATGGCACTATGACTGCACTCAATGAGCTGTATTCAGCCACAAGCAAACAGGAAAACGTTCACCCAGAGGCGGCGCTCCTAGTGGCCGGAGACTTTAATGCAGGGAAACATAAATCGGTCTTATCACATTTCTATCAGCATGTTAAAGGTGAAACCAGAGGGGGAAAAAAACTCTGGACCACCTTTACTCCACACACAGAGATGCATACAAAGCTCTCCCTCGCCCTCCATTTGGCAAATCTGACCATAATTCTATCCTCCTGATTCCTGCGAACAAGCAAAAATTAAAGCGGGAAGCACCAATAACTCGAACAATAAAAAAAGTGGTCAGATGAAGCAGATRCTAAGCTACAGGACTGTTTTGCTAGCACAGACTGGAATATGTTCCGTGATTCCTCCGATGGCATTGAGGAGTACACTACATCAGTCATTGGCTTCATCAATAAGTGCATCGATGATGTCATCCCCACAGTGACCGTATGTACATACCCCAACTAGAAGACATGGATTACAGGCAACATCCGCACTGAGCTAAAGGCTAGAGCTGACTCTTTCAAGAAGCGGGACTCTAACCTGGAAGCTTATAAGAAATCCCGCTATGCCCTCAGACGAACCATCAAACAGGCAAAGCATCAATACAGGACTAAGATCGAATCATACTACACCGGCTCT
>NC_036863.1:38404061-38451959 GCF_002910315.2 Salvelinus sp. IW2-2015 | reverse complement strand
GTGCTCAGTCCCCTTCTGTACTCCCTGTTTACGTTCATGACTTGCAATGGCCAGGCACGGACTCCAACCACATCATTCAAGTTTGCCATGAACACAACAGTGGGAGCTTTGATCACGCACAACACAACCAAGACAGCCTATAGGGAGGAGGTCAAGAGAACTGGCCATGCTGGTGCAAGGAAATCAACCTTCCCTAAACGTGATCCAAGACAAAGAAGAGGATTGTGGGACTACAGGAAAAAAAGGACCGAGCACGCCCCCTTCTCATCAACGGGGCTGTAGTGGAGCCGGTTGAGAGCTTCAAGTTCCTTGGTGTCCACATCACCAACAAACTAACATGGTCCAAGCACACCAAGACAGTCGTGAARAGGGTACGACAACACCTATTCCCCCTCAAGAGACTGAAAAKATTTGGCRTGGGTCCTCAGATCCTCAAAAGGTTMTACCGCTGCACCATCCTGACTGCTTGCATCACTGCCTGGTATGGCAACTGCTCGGCCTCCGACCGCAAGGCACTACAGAGGTTAGTGCGTACGGCCCAGTACATCACTGGGGCAAAGCTACCTGCCATCCAGGACCTCTACACCAGGCGGTGTCAGAGGAAGGCCCTAAAAATTGTCCAGCCAAGTAATAACAAGCATGGAGCTCAGTATGTGGAACTGCATTCTGCCTCTCATCACCACCATCAATGATTCCACCACCTGGCTTCAGAGGCCACACAATCAGTCACCACGTGCATGATGTACAGTTGGCTATTATAGACCCTGCAGTGTGGGAAACCAGCAGCATCATTTCATAAGACAAATTCATGCTTCATTCTGCCAAAACATACATAAACTATCTACATGGATTSAATAAACTGTAGGCTATTGATAGTGTATAGTATAGGCCTGCTATGTGTTCAACCACATAAATAGCATACATTGTACTCTCAAATCGACATATGATATTTGACCTCTTGAGAATAAAATACACATTTACTAATTTCAAATCTGTTCACTTAAAATTAAGCGACTAGAATTATGATTCAACAGAAATTAAACGAATGTGTCTGTTSAATCCAAATCGATCTCGTACATCCCTAAGGGGGTAATGCGCCTATACACCCATCATTGGKGCTATGGAGACGGCGTATCTTTTGTCTTCGTCTGCCGGAGACAAAATAGCCTTTCAGTGAACATGCATAAATATTCATTGGGTAAGGTTTTACGATTCATCTTCCCATTCGCTAATAATTTGYTTCACCTAGCCAGGCTACTCACCATCTAAATGTAGGTTAATGTAAAGCCGCTCTATCGCTCTGACTGGGTTGCGCTTGTCATTTCATTCATGCATATGGTATCAACAAGGGAGCGATTGGGGAGTAAACGACCAAAACAACTAAACAAGCCGTTGCCGCGGCATTGCAATCACAATTGTAGATAACGTGAATACTATGGCACATTTTTACACATTCAGCTCAGCCATTCTATTCCTTGCGAAGACACCACGATAAGAAAGCCAATGCAACACTGTGTCTATTGCACTATTAATCAAACAGAGCTGTTTGTGAAAATAGCCCATGGTAGGCTAATATAATAGTGCGCACCACGTTCAATTGTATACATATTTTGCTACATTGTTGCATGGCACGCCTATTTGTTCAACCAGCTGAAGCCAGCGGGTCTCAGGAGCAGCCAGCATTTCGGAAACCCACCTGCCTGCGTGGTATCAGTAAGATCATAGCACAGTCCAGGGTAGTCTCTCAGCTTCCTCCCGCTAAGATTCAACGTCCCTGAGCACACAGCATCCTCCAGAGCGCGGTCTAAACTCCTGGCCGTGTGGAGCTGATGCTGGTTGATCCCCGGGTTCCAGTGAGGTCCGTTGGATAAGTGATGGTTTGGAAGAGCCGTTACAGCTCCCACACCTCCCTGACTCGACGCCATTTTCATAAGAGGAATTATTCTTACAATAATAACAAGCGGTAGTTTCTCTGCCCATGCGCACAAAGTAGAGACTCCGGGGACTTTAGGCTAGACGTTAGGGGAAGGGCTTCTGAGAGGGCGTGGGCTCGGTTTAGCGCCGATGCTAAATTCKTTTTTTACTGGATATTTGGTGGATATTCTCTCATAAATAGCTATTGAACCAAGCATGCCATAACTTTGAATAATGTATATTCTGAAACAGGGTTGGAGGGATAAAAATCCACACTTTTTTTGTTTTYGTTTTAAATAATAGGATTTAATATTTCATTCTTGAATAGCTCTTACACAAAGCATGCCATGACTATTTCATATTATATATTCTGAGCAAGGGGAGGTTGAACAAAAATGGTCCATGTGCTTATGTATAATTGGTTATTTGATTCAAAAGATGACTTGGAAAAAATGGAAAACGGCAATTTTTTTGTTTTTTGTTTCTGCATTTGAAAAACGAAAATCGGAAATCGACTGGATTTCTCATTTATTGTGTCAAAATTATTATTATTATTAACCCTGCATTCAAATTTTTTATATACAAGCCCCTAAAATAGTCTGTGTTTTTATTTACAGTAGTGATGGACAGCTGGACAGCATTCTGTTTTTCACAAGTGTAGCAGGCTGTGAGTTCTGCAAACACCGTTTCTAGGATGGGCTATTAGCACAACAATAGACTCTTTAACCTTTRCAAAAGGATAGTGTAATAGCTCGGCTACTGTAGGTGTMCCCCAAATTTGAAATGTATTAAGTACTCTAAAGTTTTACATTTATAACTAGTAACCTCATGCAACCGCAAAATGTCAGATCAAGCATATACTGTACAGAATTTATGCTTTCATTCATAAAATGAATAAAATACTCTTTCAAAATGCAGATGTTTATTTCAACAATCAGCAGGGAATAAATATCACTGAATGACAGTGTCAGGACCCGGTGCGAGAAACAGTCACTAATAATCGTCAGAACCCAGAAGATGAGGCAGACACAGCAGTACTAGAGATGGTGGTTTAATTAAAGAATAAAATCTTCAGGCAAAGAAACTCAATCCACAATGTCCAAAAATAAAGCCAAGAGGCACAAAATGGAAATCCTCCAAAAYACAAAAGAAACYCCACAAAGTGGTAAAAAACAGCAGGGAAAAACAAACCTCAAAAGACTACTCAAATAATACACAAGAACTAAACCAGAGAACCTCTGGAAAATCCAACAAGAKAAATATCTGTATAAAACAAAGCTTGGGCTGGGGCTGGGTGCTAACWTACAAACACTGAGCAAGGAACTAAGGAACACACAGGGTTTAAATACTAACAAGGGAATGACTTACAGGTGCAAACAATAATTGGAGCAAGAAAAACAAAAGGTACAAAAAAGGTGCAAGGGGGACATCTAGTGAACAAAACCTAAACAGTCCTGGCCAAAACCTGACAGACAGAGCATGGGACTGGTCTTGAGCAAGCCAGTTAAGAACAAATTCTTATTTACAATGAAGGCCTAACCCGGCCAAACCTGGACAACGCTGGGCCAATTGTGCTCCACCTTATGGGACTCCCAATCATAGCCGGATGTGATGCAGCCTGGATTCAAACCAGGGACTGCAGTGATGCCTCTTGCACTGAGATGCAGTGCATTAGACCGCTGCGCCACTGATAGGCAATCAGATTTTTATTTGGAAATGTTAGGATTATTTTACTCTTCACTTGCAGTCCCTTAGTAGCTAAGGCCTACTTCCGACCGGTCCCGTTGTACAGCGCCATATTGTCGGCTACGTAGTGATACGGGGAAGAAGAGGTGGTGCGATGATCCTGGAAAATGGACCGCTGGTATGGGCGAGCTGTGGACATTAATGCGCTTTATAAGCGCGTGATTGTAACAATGAATGTCAGCTGAGTGCATTGTCCAGACCCAGGTGGTATTGGGAGGAGAGTTCTCTCGTCATTGGTGGTCAGAAACGGTCAGGCGGTATTGGCAGAGAGTCAAGAGGCGGTCCTGGCACCAACGTAATGACAAATGACGCTGTTGAGGAGGTGTTGTCGAGCGGAACGAGATGTGCGTTCCGATCCATGCAGGAACACCTGTGAGTGGCTCTGGAACCCACACCGTCTCCTTTTTTGTGGACTCCTTGATGATAATACGCTGTCTATTTGCTGTGAAAAAATGCAACCGCTATTTAACTCTTTAGTCAAATTCACAGTTGAACCTATTTGCTTTGGTTTTGGCCTAGGCTACCGCTAGGCGACCTGTTTAAAATTATCATGAGGCAAAATTTTATTTTTTTACATTTTGGAATGGCAAGCCAGACAAAATTAGGCGGCTATTGTGCTCATCGCTCAAGTTCATCAAGAATGGCTTTTTCCCTTTATTTACAGATACAACGCGCTCACTTTCGGTTATTTGAAAACTGAAATCATCTCCAAAAATATCGTTATTGGCTTAGTGAAACCTACAGAAGTTGGTTTGCCAATTTCAAGTTGCGAATCCACTAAAGAAAGACAAACAAATAATTCAACAAATATTGTGGTTTAAATTCAAATATATCTAATTGATTAAAAAAAATGTTATCAATTGGAAGCTTTATATCAAGTGAAAGGGAAAAAGTAAGGAACGTGTCGGTCGTGGCCCTGCATTAAAGACGCAAGATTGTTAAAGAAAATGGTTATAAAATATAATATATACAGTTGAAGTTGGAAGTTTACTTACACTTAGGTTGGAGTGCATAAAAACTCGTTTTCAACAACTCCACAAATTTCTTGTCAAACTATAGTTTTGGCAAGTCAGTTTTAGGACATGTAACTTTGTGCATGACAGCAAGTACTTTTTTCCAACAATTGTTTATATCACGATTATTTCACTCTATAAATTCACTGTTATCACAATTCGAGTGGGTCAGAAAGTTTACATAGCATAAGTTGACAGTGCCTTTAACGCTTGAAAAATTCCAGAAGATATATTGTCATGGCTTTAGAAGCTTCTGAATAGGCTAATTGAGCATATTAGAGGTGTACCTGTGGATGTTATTTCAAGGCCTACTTCATTCAGTGCCTCTTTGCTTGACATCATGGGAAACAACAAAAGAAATGCACGGCCAAGACCTCAGAAAATAAATTGTAGAGCTCGCCACCAAGTCTGGTTCATCCTGGTCTCCTCAGAGATGAACGTCTTTGGGAAGTCTGTGGTAAATTGCAAAATCAATAGGCAGAACAACAGCAGGACCTTGTGAAGGTGGCTGGAGGAAAGAGGTACAAAAGTATCTATATCCACAGTAAAAGCGAGTCCTAATCATCCCCTAACTGAAAGGCCGTCAGCAAGGAAGAAGCCACTGCTCACAAACCGTGTCATATAAAATCCAGACTACGGTTTGGCAACTGCACATGGGGACAAAGATCGTTACTTTTTGGAGAAATGTCCTCTGGTCTGATGAAACTAAAATAGAACTGTTTGGCTATAATGACCATCGTTATGTTTGGAGGAAAAAGGGGGATGGCTTGGCAAGCCGAAGAACACTCATCGCAACCGTGAAGCTGGGGTGGCAGGCATCATCATGTTGTGGGGGTGCTTTGCTGCAGGAGGGACTGGTGCACTTCACAAATAGATGGCATCATGAGAGGCAAATGATGTGGATATATTGAAAGCAGCATCTCAGACATCAGTCAGGAAGTTAAAGCTTGGTCGCAAATGGTCTTCCAAATGGACATATGACCCCAAGCATACTTCCAAAAGTTGTGGAAAATGACTTAAGGACAACAAAGTAAGGTATTGGAGTGGCCATCACACAAAGCCTGACCTCAATCCTATAGAATGTGTGGGCAGAACTGAAAAAGCGTGTGTGAGCAAGGAGGTCTAACAAACCTGACTCGGTTACACCAGCTCTGTCAGGAGGAATGGGCCACAATTCTCCCAGCTTATTGTGTGGAGGGCTTATGGAAGGAGGACTAACCGCGAAATTTGACCAAGTTAAACTATTTATAAAAGGCAATGGGCTAACCAAATCCTAATTGAGTGTATGTAAACTTCTGACTCAGACTGCACTGGGAATGGTGATGAAAGAAATAAAAGCTGAAATAAATCATTCTCTCAACTATTATTCTGACATTTCACATTCTTAAAATAAAGTGGTGAGGAATTGTGAAAAACTGAGTTTAAATGCAACTTCTGACTTCAACTGTACCAGTTTCATTTAAGGACCAAAAAATTGACAGCTGTGCCATAGAGATGGCAAAATAGTTGGGAAGAGATTTTCGATGTACCGATTCAATTGCACATGCCATATAGATTGCATAACACGTGGTTTATGAATTGACACGCAATTTTCCGTTCCTCCTGAAAGCCCTAATCTGCTCACTTAAATGAGTAGAGATCCTGGTCATTGTGCTACAGTATGTTGTTACAGTATAATCAAAGTGAGCACAATYGGCGATCTGCTKTATACTTATGGCCTATTGTAAACTGGAGTCACATCTTTCCAGTACTCCTCACYCTGCCCCAAACTCCACCCTTAACACAGTTACCATTAAAAAATKAGCTGTTTATCWAAAAMAAAAAAAAGACTTTGCCACCAAAGAGAAYAGACGAAATGRACATAGCTTTCATCAAGCCAGCTTCTTTCTATGCCGCTACCCRTTCCAGGGTTAGGACTGTAACCACCAGARGACTTGAAAATGAGATTGTGATCTCTGCAAACAACGTTTCCACTCCGAKAATGAGAATGGTAAATGACTGTAATTAATACATTAATTCAAAACATTGGAATRGAAAAGAAGCCGTCCACCCATGATGGGCTATTAGCAGGACAATAGCCTCTTGCCAAGAAGGAGGGTAGGRGGGAGCATTGTTTAAAGACACTGCACATTTGTCATGCCCTGACCATAGATTGCTTTGTATGTTTCTATTTTTTGTTTGGTCAGGGTGTGATGTGGGTGGGCATTCTATGTTTGTATGTCTATGTTTTCTATTTCTATTGTGTTTGGCCTGGTATGGTTCCCAWTCAGAGGCAGCTGTCAATCGTTGYCTCTGATTGAGAACCATACTTAGGTAGCCTGTTTTCCCACTTTGAGGTGTGGGTGGTTATTTTCTGTTTAGTGTTTGTTGCACCTTTCAGAACTGTTCGTTGGTCGTTTTGTTGTTTTTGTTCGCGTGTTCATCTTTATTAAAAGTATTATGGATACGTACCACGCTGCACTTTGGTCCTCCTCTCCTTCTCCCGACGACAATCGTTACAACAGTAGCCTAATAAACATTTGCATTTTGTAATAGTTAAAAAAAAACATTGAATTCAATAACATATTTATACCTCGGTAGATGCTGTGTTTTTGGTTGATGGCCAATATTAAAAAGAGTCAAATCCATTCTGTCCGTCGCCCACACAGCACTTTAAACATTTGGATAATAAAGCATTTAAGTTTTCAGCTGTGCTAACATAATTGCAAAAGGGTTTTCTAATGATCAATTAGCCTTTTAAAATGATAAACTTGGATTAGCTAACACAACGTGCCATTGGAACACAGGAGTGATGGTTGCTGATAATGGGCTTTTCGCCTATGTATATATTCCTTAAGAATCCGCCATATCAGCTACAAAGTCATTTCCAACATTAATAATGTCTACACTGTATTTCTGATCAATTCAATGTTATTTTAATGGACAAAAATTTGCTTTTCTTTCAAAAAACAGGCATTTTTACGTGACCCCAAACTTTGAATGATTGTGTGTGTGTATATACAATATATATATATATATGTCTTACAGAGCCTTCCATAAGCCCACTCAAGTTTCTACTGTCTTCTGACTGTGATGAGAGTGTTGTTGATGTTGATGTTGTGCTGTGATGCAGCAGATTCCAGATTGCCTTTGCGATCGCTCATCATCTTCTTCAAACATCAGTGAGTCGATGGCTTGAATAGTCCTCGCGTGGAATGAAATTCAATAAGAATACAAGACAGTAAAGACCAGCACAGCGTCATTTTATTTAAGATTCTTTTAAGCATTATTAGGTCTACTTTACAGTATTGTAGCGATTGTATTATAGAATTTGAAGCAATAGCCTACCCTGGGTGTGGTCAACTATTTCACGCACCGTTCGGCGCTGCTCTGAGACAAGCATGGGACTGGTCTTAATAAATCAAGTCGTAGTTTTTTATTTTCACTGAATTACGTTTGGGTATGGTTAGCCTAACAGTTGGGTGTGGAAATGTAAGGATTGTTTTTGCTCTTCACTCGCAGTCACTTAGTAGCCTACTCCCGAATGTTCACATTGTACAGGCCATATTTCCTAAACAGTACCCTGAGGATTCGTTTTCTTGGAATAGAAAACAGCATAATATTAAACAAATTAATTAAGCTACATTTCTATAAATCAATCGCCCATATGCTATGTTTCTTACAAAAATAAGTTTTAAATTCTCTAGTACACGCCAATATTAAAAAACAGTCTCAAATGCTTCTCAAGATGTCCCTCTGTGGTCATAACTAGCACTAACTAGCATTAATCGGATCATAGCGGTCTGACACTTAAATAACGTGCATAGAATTCTGCACGGCAGCCCTCAAGCAGTGCTGCATATGGCACAACTTTTAAAGAAAGAACCACTGTAGCTAGTAGTAGTTAATACCTCAACACTGCTACAAGATGACGCTTCTCCAGCGCTATCTGCTGCAAGAAAGGTGAGATTCCTCTATTATTTCTGTAGCCTGCCTTAGCTAGATCTTCTGGCTGGCTGCATTGGTGATAATTGACTGAGTAATAATCAACTGCATTTACTGTAAATGGTTACCTATCTGGCACTTTGCTATAGGTACCTATCCTGTTGCTTTACACATACAACAGAATATTCAAATTAGCGAAGTTAATGGTCTGCTGTGTGGTGTGTGTGTATGTGTGTGTGTGTGTGTGTGTGGTGTGTGTGTGGTTGGTGTGTGTGTGTGTGTGGTGTGTGTGTGTGTGTGTGTGTGTGTGTGTGTGTGTGTGTGTGTGTGTGTGTGTGTGTGTGTGTGTGTCCGTAGGAGTATGGCACAGTATGGCATCTGAGCAGATCATCATGAACTTTTCATTTAGTTCCATCAGCCAATACAGTAAGTTAAAGTGAGCCTTTTTATTGGTATGGGTATACAAACATCCTTTCCTACTCAATGAAACGCAGACGTTGACTATACTCTTCAGTTGTGAACAAGACTATTGCTGTGGCAATTGGCCTACTTCTCTGAATGTATACATGTCTGGGGGGCTGATGATCAATGAAACGGAGCCAGTCTGATATTACTTGATTACTGACCCCCCCCCCCACACACACACACACACTTCTCTCTCTCTCTGTATCTCTCTATTTCTATCTCCCTCTCCTCTCCCTTTCTTTCTCTCTCTCTTTCTCCTCTCTCCCTCCCTCTCTCTCACACCCACAGAACCATTCAAACAGTTCAGTCACTCAGCCCTATCCAGTRGACATGATGCTCTCAAGGTCCTGCTTTACCGCCTCCTACAACACCCTGATGAGAAGTAATACGCCTGGCCCCATGACTAAGTCTACATATCTCTCTAACCCTGCTGAACCCTACCATGCTGAGACAATATGACTCTAGAACAGTTTTACACTATTTTAAATGGAATGCACTATTTTAAATGGAACAGTGAATATTGATCTATCTTTCTCTCTGTCTTGACCATCCTCACAGTTCACTCACAGATGGTATGTAGGCTGGTTAATGGCACCTGCAGGCCTGTTTGAGGGACAACAGGACAGAACATTTTAGAATGCTTGGACCTCAGCTGAGACCCTCTTCTCCTTCCCTGTCCTTCAAGGACAGTCCCTTCTTCTTCTACACTTGCTGTTAGGCATGATGCCCTCAAAGTATGTCGCTCTCATGTTGTGAGGTATTACCTATAGATGACTCCTAGACACTTTCAAATTGTTTGCCTGTGAATGGTTGTCCACATCAGGCTATTTACCTTTTTAAATACTACATCCCTCACAGAATTTGAATGATCCTGCTTTGCTTTTGACAAACCCCTCGTCCTAAATTCTGCTCACTCATGTTCAACTGCTTTTTGATCAAATTTGTTTAATTCATTGTCATTTTTTTTWACAGAAAGTTGACACGGCACTTGTATGGATGGATGTTGGCATAGGGGATGAAAGTGGATAGATGGGTGTAGATGGGTTTGGTTGAAGAAACTCCCTCTGCCTCTAGCTCCTGTATTCAATACTTCCCAAATACATTCACCATCCACTTCAGCTAGCATTACCTGTTTTTAGGCCTGTTTAAAAATCGTAAGGTCAAGCACTTTGGATGAAGTGTCAAAATGTGATGTAGGCTGCGCTGTCATGTTTATGAACGTGTCGGTAGTGTATGAACAATAACGTATCCAATGAACAGTTTCTTAAATCTGACAAGGGTTGATTACTGATTTTTCATCCAGTAGTTGGCAGTAATGTGTTACCCACCTCAGGAACACGATTGACCTGGTCCAGTTCAAATAGTGATTAGAGGCCCAACCTTTGTTCTTTAGGGGTAGTTTACCTTAACCTCAAATGCAGATTAATCCTGTAGGCCACTAACAACCATACGCAATATAGTATAACCTAAAAGAAAATTGTAAGTACACTGTCTCACTGGGTCTTTTCCAAAGAGGTCTAATGTGAGAGGTTTGCTGCGGCTCTGCATGATTATGGATTAGAGTAAAAGAGATTCATAGCCAAAGGCCCGAACCTACTAGCCTGGCTGATGCCTAATTCAAAGTCCTCCTGACTTCAGGGTCTGGAAAGGCTCTTTTAATGTTGTCAGCACGATGCGTTGATAATAAAGGGGGCTGTGCTTTTTTACTGATTGGTTCTCCTCTGTGTCTTTCTCACTCAAACTCYCACAGGCAGAGCCACACAGAGCCCCCCAGAAAAAAAACTACCTTTTTGAAAGAATCAATCAATGAGTCCACACAATTTMTGAGTGAATATTGTATTAACAAACGGCCTCCTGTCCAGACCAGTGAGTCGCAGCTCTTCCTCGCTGTGTGGTCATTTGAGTCATGTCAGCCAGGCTTCAAACCGACAGGCACAACCAACAAACAGATGACCGGGTGCACTTACACATAAAAGTTATGGACAATGTAGGCGTGTATTCTCAAAGCCTGAGGAGAGCAGATTGAGGATCACTGAGCAGGTCTCCATTGTCAATACAATATAGTAAAACTGATCCTCTATCTGTCCCCAAAGGCTTTTTGTAGATCATAAAAGAAGACTGTATGGTCAGTGATGAGAGCTTATGGTGAGGCAGGGAAGCCAGACTCTGGTGTGTGTGTGTGTTGTCATCATTTCTGGACCAATGTATTGAATGAATTGCATTAAAGAAATTTACTAGCAAATTAATATTAGATTTCAGYAGAAACTCTTATCCAGAGCAACTAGGGTTACATGTCTTTCTCAAGGGCACATTGACAGATTTTYCMCCTAGTCGCCTTGGGGATTCGAACAAGCGACCTTTCGAGTTACTGSTCCAGTGCTTTAAACCACACATTTCATTATATTATAGCACCGCAGTGGTAGTATTATTGCTGTTTTAAGGCTTGCGCTCCTATTGTAGATGTGTTGCCTAATAGCCAAGATAACTTGTAGAATCTSCAACTCAATTACATTCAACCCTGACCTTTCGTTTTCAAGTGTATCTCCACAAACATTAGCGGGCAGACAAGGCCACACAAASACCTCAGACACCAGCGGATATTTGAAGTACCCAAAAAGGCCACTAGATATCATACTGACAGAGATTCTTAAAAATAGATAGTACAAGTCATTTTATAAATGTACTGTATCTCTACCAAAACACATGTTAAATGTAGTGTTAGTACAAGCAACCCATACTCTCAAGAAGCGAGCAATACAACCGTAAATGGCAAAAAACAGATACAGCAATATGCAACACTATATACATTGCACCAGGAGATGTCTAGAAAACCACTAGATGAAAKTAAAGGGCACCCGTGGTACAACTGAGCAGATTTTCCTGACTCAGATTAAGCCTAGTCCTAGACTAAAAAGCCCTTTAAATGAATAATATCCATTGATCTTGCTTTTAACTCTAGGACTAGGCTCAATCAGTGTCAGGGAAACCATCCCTTAGCCCATTAGCAACAACATCAATATTAGGTAGGGACAGAGCCATAGTGAGGCAAACTATTCTCCAATTTGGCATTAMAATTACCATGACATTAACATGTTTTATTGTGGCCATAGCTTTTTTTAGAAAAAGAAAAAAAATGTATTCCCACAAAAAATGAAAGATATAAGTGAATTTATGTCCATCATCCCCCGATTCAGAATATATCATTTTCATAGTCATGGCATGCTCTGTGTAAGCATAATATATCCTTCGTATTATAAAAAATAAAATACAGATACAGAATATGCCTTCTTCATAGTCATGGAATGCTTGGTTCAATAGCTATTGATGAGAAAACGGAATATCCACCGAATATCTGAAATAAAACTAATTTTACCTCCATGGCCTACCGGACCTTTTGGAATAGAGGTACACGCCTTTTCTTATCAGGGAGAAGGGAACATAATCACGTCTGTGCCATGACCTGTCTATAAACTATTGGAGTTATAAACAGGTTCCAATACAGACCTGTATGATTAGGCACATGAACATTTTGCACCTGGAACTAATCACAACTATGTGTTTCCCACCAAAACGAAATTGTGTGGTTTGATTAACCCTCCGTCTCCAAAAATGCAAAGCTGACAGGCCGACATAAATGTACTGTAAGATAAAGTTGCTGATAGTGAGACTACTATTACTATCATTAACAATCACACTGTGTGATGTCTAATGAAGCATATTGAACCTCCAGAAAGACKTCTGTTGCACACAGTGTCTAGGCCTACTTTGTAAAAGGTCTACCAAATGTTTTGCTTGCCTAGAGGCCTAATGCTACTGTTAGAACATGAGCTATTTTAGGCTCCGTCATGCAATTGGTTGAATTCATTTTAGGCTCTGTCATGCAGTTGGTTGAATYCATTACAGGGTTGGGTTGCCTCTTCTCTGGACATTATCAGCGCAGCAGACAAACTTTACCAGCTGCCTAGGAGCAAGAGGGCCCCAATGTATGAGAGAAGTTTGAGTAAAATATAGTGTATRATCTTTTTTTGACCATTATCATTACTTTACTCGTGGAGGAAGATATAGGGTACATTTGAGACCATAACAAGTGAGAAGTCCATACAGGGCGTCAAAGGTTTGCCCCTGCGTGCGACACAGGAATAATGGACATCACGGCCACTGCAGATGCAGCCACTGCCAAACCTGAACCCACTGCTATGGAGGAGTCAGATCTGCAAGAGGCGCAAGAGCCCCGCACATCGGAGAAGATTGACTTGTCACTAGGTTGGACATTTTCTCATGATTCTTTGCCGTATGCGTGTTACCCAATCCAATGTTGTTACAGAAAACAAAGCAGAATCAAGTTCATGTCTTAATATGTTCCATAGTGCAACAATAATTGCTTTATTATTCAATCTTATTGAACAATAAAACAAAATGCATTCGACACAAGTAGGCATCTGGTGTGACATGGACCTGCACCACACGTTACATAGCCTACACGTCTACAATCTGATTTCTTATTCTCCTTTAGTCTTTATGTAATATGCCACTTTAAACTGTAGTGCTTTAATGGAGATGTAGACCTGCTATTAAAACACCATCCAGTTGAGATCTTAGGGGAGCTCATCCATTACTGTCATATTGAGTTGAACATCGCAGACATAATGCCACTGTAATTTTGGATCCCATTAGCTCCCCTTACACGTAATGGATTCAGMTTCTCAAGTGACAAGTTAAAGTGAGTGATTTCAGCTTGGAGTGAATGCTTCAATTGTCAATGACTACTCTCATCTGAATCACAGCTTTTACTTCCCTGTTCCCAGATGACATCATCAAACTGAACAAAAAAGAGAACAAGGCAAATAAGGCTGCCAACAAGGCTCGGGACCGACGTACCACAAACAAAAACACTGTCCTCAAGAAACTGGACAGGGCAGGACAACAGCAGATATTTCCTTTCAGGCGTGGCCCTTATCAATTCCAGCAAGGTATGCCTACTGTATTGGTCACTCATCGCTTGCATATCCCTCCATATGAAGACATTCATCATTACCATATCATCACACTCTTGGAGAAAGGAGCTGATTATACTATAACWATTTTTTTTAGGACCCTACAAATCGCGTTACATGGGACCCCCCATTCCTGGCTATTACAGAGTAAAACCATATCTCAGAAAGACTCCTTTTGGAGCACATCACCTCAAAGGTGTGAGCCCTTTAAAAAGACCTTCTTTGAACACAAAGGTATGTGCACAGAAAATGACTGACATTTGCACTTTTCCAATATGTGAATATGATGCAATGTAGTAAGTGCACACACTGTTTAGTCCAAGTTATTGGTCAGATGTGACAAAAGGTAATTGTTTGGGGGGTTTTTTACCCTCAGGGAGGAGCACAGTTTGGAAAACGTAAACCGTTGTTCAAGGGTGCCTTTTATCAACCATACAGAGGTCCCCCAGGGGCTTTGAGAAGGTACAGCATGTTTGCTTAATGCATTATCACAGCACTTTTATAATGCATAAGATTCTCTTAGACTCTGACATGGCTTTCCTTCTCTCTGAGCGCATGGGTTTTATGTGGCATAGTATATACATGATCTGTAGGCATGGGTTTTATGTGTGCATAGTATATACATGATCTGTAGCATGGGTTTTATGTGTGCATAGTATATACATGATCTGTATGCATGGGTTTTATGTGTGCATAGTATATACATGATCTGTATGCATGGGTTTTATGGTATATGTATATACATGATGTGTATGTATGGGTTTTATGTTGTATAGTATATACATGATGTGTATGTAGTCATTATGTTAGTTAGTGTCAACACAGGATTTGTGCATCAGTTATGCAGTTAAGAAACATTCAAATGAGTAGCTTCAGGGTCAGATGGACTTGAGCTTTGGGAACCTACTCGAGTCTTATGTAAATGTACGAAGGCCTAGACTCCTGTTCTTCCAATATGGAAAATTATATTAGCAATTTACTGAGTTATGACATATGATTTTGATAGATAGGTTTATTTGTGAAACACATTGATTCCATTTGTTCACAATTCCATGCACTTTTAGGGATTTYGCTAGGGATATTGTTTGTCTTTTTCATTTGATTTGTACAGTCTCTTTATGGGCATGATTCTTGTGTCACCGTATTAGGCCTCCTCCCCAAGTCAGAGGGCAGAAGAAGCCACCATTCCAGCCCAAACAGAGACAGGGCGGTGGGAAGCCATTCATCCTAAACAGAGGGGTATTTTGTTATTTTCACATTTATAACACTTATACACAACCTTTAGTAGGCCATGCTATTCAGAGGAATGAATGTACAGTATCTCTGCACTTACAGTAAGAGCCATGCAAACAGAGGTCATGTTCAGCATGAGTAAAACAAGGCATATTACTGGGTACTGTTCAATGARTACTGTTTTTTTATGGTTTGCAATCGATGATCTTAGTACGGTGTCTAATACCTACTAATTCATCTGAATGAATACAAAATAATAGTAAAAGAAACCCTTACATGTACATTTGTCATCTTTCCCCTCCTTCTAGTTTCCTGCAGCAAATGGAAAAATGGATAAGTACCAAAAGGTTAGAAGGTGAGATAACATCACTGTGGTTGCTTGTGACAAATAAACCAAATTATATTGGTAGTAGTGTTCATTATTATATGTTCTCATGACATTACCTGCAATAGCTGGAAAAAGGCGCCCTCCGGTGTTTCTACCTTGACRGTGTCACTGCCCAACTCCAAAGCCAACTCAGAGCCCGCGTGAGTTGCACATACATTAGTACACACTGCAGCCATGTTTTACAGAAGGCCTTTGTRGGTTCTGTACAAAACAAACGTTTTATTACTAATTATGTGCATTCAGATAGGCTACAAAAGCTAATCCTTATCTGTCCTGTGTCTTTACCTGATCTCTCTCAGGGCCAAGGCTAAACAGGCCACAGTGATGGACCGATCCAGTCCATCAGGGGCGTCCCCCCAGCCCAAAGGCATCCCTCTCAGATTTAACTTCAAGGCCACTATAAATCAGGTGATATGCCATTACCCGTATTTAGAACATTTCGATGTCTTTAGCATAGAGAGCCTATGAAATTCAGATTCTAATTCTGTCGTTCCACCAGCTACCTTCTCCTTATAAATAATGAATATGTCACCATGACTGTTTCCTGGTTTTCAGACGGGAGTGACCCTCAATGACCGCTTCACTGGTATGAGGATCTGGGCAGGCCCAGGACAGGGTCCACAGAGGGGCAGTGGCAGGGGAAGAGGCAGAGGCCGAGAAGGCCGGACTGTCATCCTACAGTGATCATTGTTGAGGACCTGTGCTGTCTGTAGCCTATATAAAAAAACATCTCATTAATCCCCCTCTTAACCCTTCCAATATGCTCACATTTTGAAGAMACTTTATATTGATGTTTATTTTAGTATGTATGGCACACATTTAGTTACTTCTTGTTTAYAAAATGTTTGGACCTCGGAAAAAGTCTAGACATTCAATTAATTAAATGACAAGTGATAAAGAGCTGAAGTGACAGGCTACACAGATTTATATGCAACACATTTATTTTGGGAACTATCATGTGAAGTTAGGACATCTCAGCCTGTTACCCAAAGTATTTTTAGCTCTTGTTAATGGGGTTGGCATGTACAGTGCCTTCGGAAAGTATTCAGACCCCTTGACTTTTTCCACATTTTGTTAGGTTACACAGCCTTATTCTAAAATGGATAACAAACAAAAAAATCCTCATTGATCTACACACAATACCCCATAATGACAAAGCAAAAACATTTTTTTTWGAATTGTTTGCTTATTTATWAAAAATTTAAAATGGAAATTTCACATTGACATAAGTATTCTGAACTTTTACTCAGTACTTTGTTGAAGCGCCTTTGGCAGCGATTACAGTCTCGAGTCTTCTTTGGTATGACACTACAAGCTTGGCACACCTGTATTTGGTGAGTTTATCACCATTCTTCTCTGCAGATCCTCTCAAGCTCTGTCAGGTTGGATGGGGTATGTTGCTGCACAGCTATTTTCAGGTCTCTCCAGAGATGTAGCCACACCTGCATTGTCTTGGCTGTGTGCCAAGGGTCGTTGTCCTGTTGGAAGGTCAACCTTCACCCCCCTCTGAGGTCCTGAGCACTCTGTAGCGGGTTTTCATCAAGGATCTCTCTGTACTTTGCTCCGTTGATCTTTTCCTCGATCCTGACTAGTCTCCCAGTCCCTGGTGCTGAAAATCCTCTCCACAGCATGATGCTGCCACCACCATGCTTCACCGTAGGGATGGTGCCAGGTTTCCTTCAGATGTGACGCTTGGCATTCAGGTCAAAGAGTTCAATCTTGGTTTCATCAGACCAGAGAATCTTGTTTCTCATGGTCTGAGAGTCTTTAGGTGCCTTTTGGCAAACTCCAAGCGGGCTGTCGTGTGCCTTTTACTGAGGAGTGGCTTCTGTMTGGCAACTACTATAAAGGCCTGATTGGTGGAGTGCTGCAGAGATGGTTGTCCTTCTGGATGGTTCTCTCATCTCCTATGAGGAACTCTAGAGCTCTGTCAGAGTGACCATCGGGTCTTGGTTACCTCCCTGACCAAGTCGTTTCTCCCCCGATTGCTCAGTTTGTCCGGGCAGCCAGCTCTAGGAAGAGTCTTGGTGGTTCCAAACTTCTTCCATTTAAGAATGATGGAGGCCACTGTGTTCTTGTGGATCTTCAATGCTGCAGACATTTTTTGGTACCCTGTGACTCRACACAATCCTGTCTCTGAGCTCTACGSACAATTCCTTCGACCTCATGGCTTGGTTTTTGCTCTGACATACACTGTCAACTGTGGGACCTTATATAGACAGGTGTGTGCCTTTCCAAATCATGTTCAATCCATCAATTGAATTTACCACAGGTGAACTCCAATCAACTTGCAGAAACATCTCAAGGATGATAAATCAGGATGCACCTCATCTAAATTTCGAGTCTCATAGCAAAGGGTCTGAATACTTATGTAAATAAGTTATTTCTTATTTTTTTTATACATTTGCAAAAATTTCTAAAAACCTGTTTTCGCTTTGTCCTTATGGGCTATTGTGTGTAGATTGCTGAGGAATTGTTTTTATTTAATCCATTTTAGAATAAGGCTGTAATGTAACAAAATGAGGAAAAAGTCAAGGGGTCTGAATACTTTCTGAAAGCACTGTATATGRAGGCCATTTTACATTATGTTTACAGCAGCGCCTCTGGAAATGTGCTGATAAAATGTCAAACATTAATTTTAATGAGACTATGCAGTTGTATGAAATCATGAGCAACTTGTGTATTTCGATTTGCTTGATTACTTACGGTCGTTCAGTTACTCACATTAATTGTAAATTAACTACGAAATATAGCAACTTATTTAAAAACGTAATATTAATGTTTCATTTATTTGGTAATCAACACATTTTCTATCCATGTGGCCTACTTGCACTTACATGTGTATTGAGTAAAGATCACACATCCCAAATGTTTTTGGGTTTACAATAGATTTAATTAAATGTAATAGATTTTATAGCTAAATAACATTGCATGTATGTTATGATATTCTGATTTTATTATAGCCCACTGAAAGAGCCGACAACTCAGGTGTGGGTGGGGGGTCAACTAGATAGTACAGTCACAAAGTAGCACAGGCTATATAGTAAACATTTATGAAAACATACATGTGCTTTTTGGTCTTAATTTCAGGTTAGGCATAAGGTTAGCCGTGTGGTCACGGTTGAGGTTAAGGTTACGGTTAGATTAAGAAGGTAAATTGTGTAAATGGGCGGAGTTTATGACTTTGTGGCTGTKTTAACTAGTGACGACAGTTTTATTGGYCAGAGCGAGAAGTGACATCGCTTTTCCGCTATGTCCATTTTTGTCTATTCAAAATGGTGGAGCAATAACAAACGCATTGTACATTTCTACGGTAAGAAATGTGTAACTTTTAGTGTCAATGATCCATACTTATTGCGATGTAGATAATTCAAAACAGCTTTTATTTCATTTTTTTTTATTGCAGTAAGTTAAAAATGATCGCCGTAGCAAAGCTTCACGCCAGATCACACGACATGCATGCTAGATGTGGCCTAACGTTAGCTACCACAGTGATTGTATGGGGGGGTTGTCAGGGCTCGTATCAGCAGAGTTAGCTAGCTAACTAGAGTAAGGAAGCAAATGATAGCTGTCTAGATATTAATTAGCAAGGGTTCGTATCTGGCGACAGAAATGTGCAGGTAAGTTACAGTCAACAAATATGATGACGTGTAGCTAGCCAGCTTTACAATGTTAAGCGGATGGCCACATCTAGCTCGCTACTGCTAGCTAAACAGCTAGTTTACGTMCCTGGCTAGCTACAGCACTTTGCTAACTATTTACTATACACCTGCAGATGTAATAAGTGTGCATGAAGTTGCATACAGCGAGCTTTTGCAAATGGGCACCCACAGTTYCAGAAGAACTGTAACTCGCAACACAAATACAATACGTTTGTGCGTCGGGTGTATGTACATTTCCTCCACTGACACTGATACGGTATTTCCGTTTATTTGCAGTATCAGCATGGCAGACAAAAATGGCAAGAAAGGGAAACCTGTAGGTGTTAAGAGAACRTTGACCAAGAGAGAACAAGAAGATCTGAAGAAAAAGGTAAGATATTTGACCCTTTATAGATATCTGCAACAAAGTGTAGGTTTATTATTACAATTTTAAAACAATATCACATTTCCAGGAACAAGAAAAAGCAGCTGACGTTTTCGAAGAGTTTTTGGCATCTTTTGACAGTAACGACAAAAGTGGGGTGAAAACGTTTGTTCGTGGGGGAATCGTGAATGCAACTAAAGGTGAGCAGAAACATGCTGGCTAATACAGCTCTGGTGGGGTCTATGTTGCGAACACTTATTTTAGTGCTGCATGGTTACTCTTTCTATTAAATMATTTTGCAGAAGAGGAAGCAGCAGAGATCAAAAAGAGCAAGCTTTACCGACCGAACACGAAGTTTACTTCAGTGTCCCAGAATGTCTCACCAGCACACTCTTCGGAAGTCAGAAGGCCGGTGAGTCACCATGTGAATCTCTTACTGTAACCAAGATAATACTATACATTATTTTGCCCCCTTATGTTTGTCTGGTCCACAGATTGTTAAAAAGAAGACGGAAGAGAAGAAGAAGAGCAACCTTGAACTTTTCAAAGAGGAGCTAAAGCAGTATGTTTTTGACACGTCGTAGTAAATCATGTTTCACTCTTTATTTGACCAATTTGTAGTTCACATTTTTCGCTAAAATGACTGTTCTCATAGAATACAGGAGGAACGTGAAGAAAGGCACAAAAAAAAGAAAAATGAGCCTGGAGGAGGATATGGAGACTTGGACATACCACTAACACGACGATCAAGTAAGAGCCAGATCTGTCCCTTGCATTGGAAAAATAATGGCCKTTGTCCAAATCAAAGATGAACCCTCAGTAGCTTTTACATGTTTAGCTGAATATGCACGTCTTCCTCCAGTATTTGATGATGACCCAGCAACACCGAACACAACCAACCTGTACATTGGCTGCATTAACCCAAAGGTAAAGGAACTCTTATCTGCGTAGGATGTTTTGACAAAGGAGATATAGTCTAGCTTGCTCTTCTTTTGTTTGRGATAAGTTCAACTTACTTAAATGCTGACTTCTTTCATTTTTGTGAAACTGTGTTGATATGATACTTTATATAATGTGACAGATGAATGAAGAAATGCTTTGCAAAGAGTTTGGCAAGTATGGTCCCCTGGCAAGCGTGAAGATCATGTGGCCTCGTAGTGACGAGGAACGTACCAGGGTCACAAACAGAGGCTTCGTGGCCTTTATGACCAGGAAAGATGCAGAGAGGGCCTTGGCTGCTCTAGACGGTGAGCCTGTGATAAGAGAATGTTAAACATACTATTCAGTAAACGCTGCCAGATGATAAATGCACTGTCAAATGTTCCATTGACCATGTAGGCTCATGTAGGATCATTACTCCTTTTGCTGCAGGTAAAACAGTTTTGGGTTTTGAAATGAAGCTGGGATGGGGGAAAGCTGTTCGTATCCCTCCCCAGCCTCTCTATACACCCATAGGGGTACTGAAAATCTCCACACCCCCACCCCCCTCTGGCCTGCCCTTCAATGCTCAGCCCCGAGACCGCTTCCGCAATGACTTTACCAAGCCATGGGGCAGGTCCAAGGAGGAGTTTGACAAGGTAGGTTGGTTCTTTATTTAACACTGTAGGGTGTGTGCATGGTTCTTATTCAAGGTTATATTTTTTTGTTTTACACTACAGTTAATTTGCCAATTTTAGGTGTGTTTGTAAGCGGATATCCTATGCGGGGTGATATTTATCATAGGATCAATCAACTGGACATTGCTTAGAATTTGATCTAGAATTCAGAATTGCATTTAGATGCACACACAAGACCATGTGACGGTCATGTTCTGAAGTAGCAGTTCCGAGTTCCATTTCTCAGTTTAAATTCCAGTTGGTTTGTCCTATGGTGCATGTATAGACATGTTATGAATCTATTCCTTAGTCTAGTAGTGTCTTAGTTTTAGGATATGTCCTAAGACGGGGGGTTTGACCCAGATGGAGTTATGAGGTATTGTTACWGAACCATATTCAATCAAAATGTTACTGTAAAATTAAGAGGGTGGGGATATCCTATAGTATAGATAATTGACTTATAGTGTAGCCGTCTCTTGAATGTGGGAWCTTTTTCCCTCATTCAAATAATGTATAGCTGTTACTGCTATCGTCGTTTTCTATGCTGTATGTATCCTGCAGTGTTTCATCTGTATATATACTCACTTTTTTTTATATCTTCACTATTTGATTTGACTTCACGAACAGACTCTGTCCGAAGCCGTAGTCAAAGTGGTTATCCCAACAGAAAGGTACACACTCTCTATCCATTCTTACTACTACTGCTACTACGACTGACCAGCCGTTCTCACAGACAGAACACAGTGTTAGAGGCCCTGCCCTGGTGTACTGTTCCTGTGTACGTATGTGACCGACAGGAAGCCCCAGTCCTAAGTGCTATGTCTGTATGTACATGACTAATGGGAGAGGACAGCTGAGACCGTAACACTGTTTTTGTGCTTCTCTCCCTACGTGTGTCTCATAGTTTGTCCTGTTCTAACATTGGTCTGCATTAAGCCATCTTGTTGACATGGCCTATATTCAGGGAATTGGTAACCCCTGCTGCTTAGGACTGGGGGCCCTGTATATGACTAGTAGAGGGGCCAAGGTTCTCAGTTGAACATGGTTAAAGTGAAAATCTGGCCTAGTAAGCAAAGCCCTCAGTTTATTAATTAATGTCATCCTCATTAGATTAGTAAATGACACCATTGTAATCCTCTGTCGGGAAAATAGATTGTTAGACTTAAGTGAGTGTTGGAGTCAGTGAGTTAGGCCTATATCCAGTGAAACATACTGGTACTAACTTCAGTGGCAACCTTGGTTCTTCCTATCTGGGTTGGCTGAGACACTGCAGACAGATACAGCTAGAAGGCAGATGCGTTTTAGAATCAAATCAGTAGTAGCTAATAGTAGTAAGTAATGTTGTCACTTGTCACTATCATATATTGTCCCACTTTTTCATTTATACACTTAATATGTGGGGGGGAGAAGAAACATTATTCTAGACACATGACAAGGAAACACGTCATGATCACCTTCTGATGTAGCTGCGCACTAGGGACAGACAGTCTCCCCCACTCACTCGTTTGTGTGCAGACCAACACATCCTCAACATTGCTGTGACAAATGATTGCAGAGGGACAGTGTTATAGAAGAGAGACAGAGAGGTTAAGGGGCTTAGTGCCAGTGTGCAGTGAGAGCTTTGACATGGCCACTGGTCTGAATGAGGGGGACGACGACAAGTCACAGCGTCTGGTCTCTCATCCCCTCTCCTTTTACTCCACAGGAATCTGTTGGGCCTCATCCACAGGATGATAGAGTTTGTGGTGCGTGAGGGACCCATGTTTGAAGCCATCATTATGAGCAAAGAGAAGAACAATCCTGACTTCAGGTAAGGCGCCATTGCTGAGCGTTCCCTTTCCCTCTTGTCATATCAATGATCATATATATTTTGAAACCAACGTTTTAAACTATTGATGATTTCAGGTTCCTGTTTGACAACAAAAGCCAAGAGCAGGTGTACTACCGCTGGAAACTCTACTCCATTCTCCAGGTAG
Organism: Salvelinus sp. IW2-2015; assembly: GCF_002910315.2. Lineage (NCBI taxonomy): Eukaryota > Metazoa > Chordata > Actinopteri > Salmoniformes > Salmonidae > Salvelinus > Salvelinus sp. IW2-2015. Next base: position 38,428,685 of record NC_036863.1, on the reverse strand, counting down.
GTCATGCCCTTAATCTGACCTGGCTACACCTCTATGGCCAGGAGTCCATCTCCCTACTCTACTCACTGCTGTGCCTCATCCGTGTCCCTCTATCCCCAGGGCGAGCCCCCCAGTGAGTGGAGGACGGCAGACTTCCGGATGTTCCGTGGGGGCTCCATCTGGAGGCCGCCCCTCCTGAACCCCTACCTCCATGGAGACGAGGAGGCGGGAGAGGAGGAACAGTCTCCCTCTCAGGAGGAGGAGCTGAAAAAGGGCCAGCTGAAGACCGAGTGAGTGTAGCTGTACATACAGGGGCAGAGAGGGAGGTTCTGAGGCAGACTGAAGATGAAAAGTTCTCTGAGGAATGTTATGAGACAATTGACTGGTGAAATTCAACGTTCTCTGGGCAACAAAACCTGTGTGTTTATTCCAGGCACAGAGAGAGACTGGAGACACTGCTGAGAGGGCTCACCCCTCGTAGGGAGGACGTTGGTGATGCCATGCTGTTCTGTCTGGAGAGAGCTGAGGCAGCGGAGGAGGTGGTGGGGTGCATCGCAGAGTCCCTGTCTCTCCTTCAGACACCCCTACAGAAAAAGGTCCCTCACCCACTTCCTGTACACGGGTCCATCCTATGAGTCTCACATGTGCATGATCAACCACATTCACGTGACATGCTACTCACAATCGTSATGTCCATCTTTATTTCCACAGATTGCCAGACTGTACCTGGTATCCGACATCTTGTACAACTCCTGTGCCAAAGTTGCCAATGCATCTTATTATCGCAAATAGTAAGAAGTATTTAATTATAGAATACACACGCTCGGTGGTCATACTGTGTGTATCTGAGGGTTTTCACTGTTTCTTTGTTCCTTCAGTTTTGAAGCAAAATTGCCCCAGATATTTGGTGACATTAGTGATGCATATCGAAACATACAAGCAAGACTACAAGCGGAACAATTCAAGGTAATAAGTGTATTTAAAAAGAAATGACAATGCTTTATTGCCCTTTTTCAAGCTTGTGTTTTGTTGCCTTTACCAGAGCAAATACTTTAACACTCACCTATGTTTGTCTTTTCTCAGCAAAAGATAATGGGCTGTTTCAGGGTCTGGGAAGACTGGGCCGTCTACCCAGAGCCCTACCTGATCCAGCTGCAGAATATCTTTCTGGGTCTTGTCAAGGCAGGAGATGAAGTGATCGAGAGGGTAGAGGTGAGCTGGATCTCAGGACAGGACCCTTCCTGGACGAGACCTGGAAAATAGTTTTGATCAATGCCTATTTGACTGATGACTGCTACATTCTCTGATAGTGTGTGTTACAATGCAGCTAGAAGCAGAGCTGAATTTCGAGTCATTGGTTTATGTGGSTATCTCACCTCAGGTGGCGTCTCCAGACCTGGATGGAGCCCCATTGGACGGGGCGCCGTTAGATGGCGCTCCGCTGGACGACCTCGACGGCTCRCCCCTGGCCTGGGACCCTGCCTCCCTGGATGGGGTGCCTGTTGACGACATCGACGGAGTTCCCCTGGGCGCTCCCATGGATGACATCGACGGAATGCCTTGTAAGTCAATTTGGCCGTTTTTCTTTTTTATCTGTGAAAAACCATAAAAGATTTATAAGCTGTGGACTTGATGTATGTTTTGTGTTTTCCAGTGGATGATCTGGCCCACTCCAAAGTGGCTCTGTCTAAATGGGAGAGGGTGGACGATGCTGAAGCTCTCCCACAAGGTACTGTACACGTTCAGCACTGCAAACCCCACAATCACATCTCTACTCCTATCCCTCACTCTGCCTCTTCCTCTTTCAGCTAACACTGAATCCAAATGGGACAGTGTGGGAGAGCGATATTCTGGGGACAACATGAATGTAAGGTAAGAACCTGGTGAAAGCCATCTCTAAAAGATGTTGACATTTTTGGGAAGGCAACTTTTTCCTGAGTTACCATCATTGTASCCTGTCTTGCAGTAGACCATAGAAGAATGGCTCTTCTTCTCTCCCCCTGCAGTGCTAACACTAAGGAAGGAGATGGCGAATCAGAGGGTGACAGCAGCGATGATGACAGCCCATCTAAGTAYGACAGTGCTGATTTCAAGAGCTCCCTCAGTAGTTTTGAGATGTCTGAGAGCAAGAGGAGCCGGCTGAGAGAGCTGGAGGCAAGCACACAGTCTACTGGCACCAACACAGTACCACACACAACCCACTGCAGTAGTAATTCAGTCTGTYCATAGCGGCCATCCGACAATACATAGGTCTTTTATAGCGCTTTTCTAAAACTCAAATACGCTTGACTAATGTTCTGTTCTTGAAGGCAGTTGATTTGCCACTAATTTATGCAACAATTGGACCCACTGTTCTTGGTGTACGTATAGTATATCTCATACTATTGTCTTTGCTGCAGGTGAAGGTGATGCAGTTCCAGGATGAGCTGGAGACTGGGAAGAGGCCCAGGAAGTCCGGAATGAACATGCAGAAACAGGTGGAGCACTACAGGAACAAGCTGCTACAGAAGGTGGGTCTCTAGTGTGCTTTTATGTCGTACAGGCAATGGCCGAGGGGACCATAAAGCTGCAGTTGTACATTTGACCCAATAACTCACCTGGCTGCAATTGATCCTCAGGAGTTTGATAAGGATGACCAGGAGAAGAAAGAGCGATCCACACCAAAGTCAAAAGACAGATCAAAGAAAGAGGAGAGGAGAGACAAGACAGAGGAGAGCAGTAAAGGACGGGAGAAGGAGAAGAGTAAAAGGAGTCAAGACCGGGACAGGAGCAGGGACAGGGGACGTAGTAGAGACACAGAGGAACGGACACAGAAATACAGAGGACATTCTCCCTCAAAGTAAGGCCTGTGTGAAATCACTTGTCTGTGTTCTATTTAATGTGCTCAGTATTATATATATTTGGGCTGACTTATTTATCACCTACCTGTCCAACAGAACAAAGTCAAAGTCTCCCAAGAAGTCCAAGCGGTCCCGGTCGCCCTCGCCAGCCAGGAAGACGTGGAGGAGGTCTAGCTCCCGGTCACCACACCGCTCCCACAAAAAGACAAAGAAGAGCAAACACTGATCCAGAGGCCTGGACTCCATGCCTCTCCCCTTGACGCAGCAAGGTGACTCCCATGGACTGCCCTGCTCTGCCAGTGATTACCATGACACGGACCCACTACGCTCGTTTCCTCACAATGCCTCTGAACTGTCAGCTGTTTGTTCCCCTCCGTACCGATATCCTGATTGCTGCAGTCAAAATTTGGCAAATTTTTTGTAAGATGACGTTTGAACCTTATTTGTACAGTTTTGTTTTGCTGTTTGTTTTTAAACCCCATTCAGATTATTGCGACTAGTCCCTGAGACGTCACAATAAATCACTATTGGCATTGTGTCCATTGTCCAGGGTGGGGAATGAATTGGAGGCTACCATTATTGAATCACCACGTCTCCTGTCCAGTCATTCAACCTTTCTAAACAGTTTTGAAAGTTTGCCTCAATATGAAAGGTAATCATCTCAAAGGAAAAAACAGAATGAGCTCACTTTAAAATGAGAATACCATTTACTTTATTAAGTGAATCATAAACAATGTAAAAATTAAAAAAAAGTGGTTCCATTTTATTATTCATTACACACTGACAGACAAATGAAGATTTGCAACCGTAATGATTGGAGTTAGTGCTAAGTTAACACATTTAAGACCGTCATTCCTGGCAAGGARGAGCGCGGGGGTACTAGAAACGCAGTCAAGTTAAGAGTAAGACAGCGTACCCCTTACACTCTGACAAATAGCTTACATTACAGTGTATTTTAACCATCCATCCCTCAGTTACCGGTCCTGCTTCAGACTGACCGTCTCACAAACCTGCTTTACTTAAAAAACACAGTGCACACTTGTTCTTTGTGTTAAACAAAAAAATGTGACAGGACATCCGTGAGCTGCTTCCTCCATTTACAGTTCACTTCCTCCACCTTCCCATCATCCTCTACTACAGGGTCCCTGTTCTCCGGAGGATAACTCCTCCCGGAGCACTCACCCGTAGGCAATTGGCCGGTTTTAGAAGCGTTGGCAGGGCAGCGGGTTGCTCTGCCTCCATTGAAGGACTGTACACTGACAGCCAGATCAGTAAGGGTTCAGGGTGAAGTGCTCAGTACTTTTTTACATTGATGAAAACCTTAATGGCGCCAGTGAAGTCAGCAGAGAGCAGAACCTCTGTATGATCAGTCTTCAGAGCCCCTGTGGACGAGAAATACCCTGTTTAGCATTGAAAACTACAAAGTTTCCCTATTGACTCAACTCATACCATCCATTGATCACTCTTAAAGATGGAAACAGCACCATGGCTACCCCAGCACTTTTGTTATTGTTTTGTGGAAGAAACRGAGGTGAGGAGAGTTGGGCAGCGTGGGRAAAACATTTGCAGTACATATTCTGCTGTTCTATAGCACATGCAATGATGTCAGAGTGTTTGTTGTTTGTAGTAATATCCCAAAACAGACGTGGTAGTTTGACCATTAAGGATCCCAGCTTTAATGATGAGTCGCTCTAGTCTCTCAGCATAGCTAAACAGGTGTATACTGTACCTGAGGGAATGGTCTCCGAGTCAGTGGAGTCCAAGCTCTTACACTCTGCATCAGCCCCAGCCCCCGCTTTCTCTGCCCCCGCCTCCTGGGGGACAATCAGGTTAGGATGGGGTGCAAAAATAGCTGATGTCACTACTGCATTGTGGGCTGAAAAATAAGAGAAACTAGACTTAGTGGAAGGACACTACAAAAATACTGACAGTGTTTCATATCACCGACAGTAAAAAGCTGAGCACCACTACAGTATCTAGGTACCTTTAATTCCCTCCCAGAAGTCATTGCGGTCTCGTCGTACAGAGGTGAACTTGCTCAGGTCATGGTAGGTGCTCCAGATGTACACGTACTTATCCTCTGAGCCACTCACAATGAATGAGTAATCATGGCTGGAAAATAGAGTGACAGTTCGTTTACCGACTACATAAGAACATGCCAGACTGAGAAGGAGCCGTTCTCACCTGAAGCTGGCTTTGATCTGACTACTGCTGTTGACGTAACCCTTGTACTTCATGGACAGAGACAGGTCCCGCAGGTCATACAGGCGGATCCTGGAGTCATTGGAGGTCACTAGAATCTACCAACACAGTAAAAAGACTCAGCTAACAAGATAGGCATGTCTGTGGGAAGAGTGCCAGGAGCATGGCTATACCTTRTTCTCTCCAGGCAGAGGCTCGATGCCTGTGATTTTCCGTCCTACTCGATTCCTGCCTCTGGTCGACCGTACGTGGATCTGGGTGTGGTATTTAAGGCGCTGAAATAAGAACCGACATTCGAAAAACGGTGAACYCTCTCCAATGTTCCTCGTTTCCAGAATTATGTCCTGCCGTTGTAATACTCAAAGAAGAAATCAAACAGCTGAAATAATGATTTTTCACTAGCCCTTCAAACTTGAGGAACAGTATGTCTCCCTCCACTGTACCTCAGTGTCGTAGAAGATGCAGCGGCCATCATAGGTGCCGATGACAGCGTACTTCCCATTCTGGCAGAAGTTGGCAGCAGTGATGAGGCGTGTTTGTCCGTCCACCTCGTTCCACAGAGCCACCTTCTTGTCTGGGATGTTCCACAGACGCAGCTTCCCATCCAGAGAGCCACTCAGGAAGTACCTGTCATCCTAGGAGAAATAACAGATGATCAGTCTGCTTAACAGAGCCAGAACATCGTCACAGCCGTGTATATCCCCCCGCAAGCGGATACCAAGACGGCCATCAAGGAACTTCACTGGACTTTATGCAAACTGGAAACCATATATCCTGAGGCTGCAATTAATTGTAGCTGGGGATTTTAATAAAGCTAATCTGAAAACAAGGCTACCTAAATTCTATCAGCATATCGATTGCAGTASACGAGCAAGTAACACATCTGACCACTGCTACTCTAACTTCCGCGATGCATACAAGGCCTTCCCCCACCCTCTTTTGGCAAATCTGAYCATGACTCCATCTTGTTGCTCCCCTCCTATAGCCAGAAACTAAAACAGGAAGCGCCCGTTCTTAGGTCTATCCAACGCTGGTCTGACCAATCGGATTCCACGCTTCGATCACGTGGACTGGGATGTGTTCCGGGTAGCCTCAGACAATAACGTATACACTGACTCGGTGAGCGAGTTTATAAGAAAGCGTATAGGAGAAGTTCTACCCACTGACCCATAAAACCTTCCCTAACCAGAAACCGTGGATTGATGGCAGCATTCACACAAAACTGAAAGCAGGCTGGCTGGACTKTTTATGGACATATTTAATCTCTCCCTATCCCAGTCTGCTGTCCCCACATGCTTCAAGATGTACACCATTGTTCCTGTATCCTGAAAGTAAAGGTAACTGAACTAATTTACTATCGCGCCGTTAGCACTCACTTCTGTCATCATGAAGTGCTTTGAGAGACTAGTCAAGGATCATACACCTCCACCTTATCTGTTACCCTAGACCAGGGGTGTCAAACTCAAATACCCAGTGGGCCAAATGTAAAACCTGAACAAAGTCGCGGGCCAATTGAACAAATGAAGCCTTTTAATATGGACCCAAACAAGTTTTGCTTTAACATTGAATATGGAACAAGCATCGCTATTACATACAATATATAATTTAATAGGGGACGGGATTGCCAAAATCGAATTTTCAAATGAAAAAACCACATCAATGGCATTCATTTATTAAATAAATAAAATGTAATTTCCTGCTCAGGCTCACGTTTGAAAATGCTTGCTTTTTCTCTGGGCATACGAGGTCACAAACTTTCATCATTGCACTTTTTCACAAACCTGATGTGGGCTTTTTTGAACATTTCTGTTGTGAAACCCAAACTTCTTTTCATCTCCTCTACTTTCTGTCTCCTTTGAGTCATGTCCAGGTCCTGTATTTGTCATGGTGTTTCGTTTCATAGTGTCGTCTAATGTTGTACTCCTTACTTACAGCCACGTTGACTCCACAAACAAGACAAACAGGTTTGTCTTTTACATATGTAAACAGATATTCTGCCTCCCACTTGTCCAGAAAGCTCCTGTTTTCTGCCTTTCTTTTCGGCCATTTCTGGAAGGGATAGCGCGCTGACAGTTGTAGCGTCTATGTTGCTATGACTACTGTCACAGAGGAGAGGCGTTTCTGGGTCCTGTCCTGATTGGCGCGCGAAAAACAACAGCAGAGCATTATGGGATTCGTAGTATTAGCGGTGAATGCGCTGTATAATACCGCGGGCCAGCTCTAGTAGTAATTTGGTATTGTCTCGCGGGCCAAATATAATTACCCCGCGGGGCCAAATTTGGCCCGCGGGCCAGAGTTTGACACCCATGCCCTAGACACACTCAATTTGTTTACCGCCCCTATAGGTCCACAGACAATCCAATCGCCATTACACTGCCCTATCCCATCTGGACAAGAGTAATACCTATGTAATAATGCTGTTCATTGACTACAGTTCAGCATTCACACCATTTGACCCTCCAAACTCATCATTAAGCTTGAGAACCTGGGTCTCGACCCCGCCCTGTCCAACTGGGTCCTGGACTTCCTGACGGGCCGCCCCCAGGTGGTGAAGGTAGGAAACAACATTTCCACTCCACTGATCCTCAACATTGGGGCCCCACAAGGGTGCGTTCTCAGCCCTCTCCTGTACTCCATGTTCACCCATGACTGCGTGGCCATGCACGCCTCCAACTCAATCATCAAATTTGCAGACGTCACTACAGTGGTAGGCTTGACTACCAACAACAACAAGATGGCCTACAGGGAGGAGGTGAGGTGTCAGGAAAATAACCTCTCAACGTCATCAAAACAAAAGAGATGATCGTGGACTTCAGGAAACAGCAAAGGGAGCACCCCCCTATCCACAATGATTGGACAGCAGTAGAGAAGGTGGAAAGTTAAGTTTCTTGGTGTACAAATCACAGACAAATTGAAATGGTCCACGCACACAGACAATGTGGTGAAGAAGGCGCAACAGTGCCTCTTCAACCTCGGGAGGTTGAAAAAAAAAAGTGGCTTATCACCGAAAACCCTCAAACTTTTACAGGTGCACAATTGAGAGCATCCTGTTGGGGTCTATCACCACCTGGTAATAACCTGGTAAGGCAACTGCACGGCCCACWACCGCAGGGCTCTCCAGAGKGYGGTGCGGTCTGCACAACGCTTCACCGGGGGCAAACTASCTGCCCTCCAGGACACCTACAACACCYGATGTCACAGAAAGGCAAAAAATATAATCAAAGACAACCACCACCCGAGCCACTGCCTGTTCACCCCGCTATCATTCAGAAGGTGAGGTCAGTACAGGTGCATCAAAACTGGGACCGAGAGACAGAAGCTGTTTTYCAATCTCAAAGCCATCAGATTGCGGGACGGTCGAGCTAACGTAGGTTGTGATTAGCATGAGGTTGTAAGTAACAAGAACATTTCCCAGGACATAGACATATCTGATATTGGCAGAAAGCTTCAATTCTTGTTAATCTAACTGCACTGTCCAATTTACAGTAGCTATTATAGCAAAATAATACCATGCTATTRTTTGAGGAGAGTGCAGTTATGAACTTGAAAATGTATTAATAAACCAATTAGGCATATTTGGGCAGTCTTGATACAACATTTTGAAGAGAAATGCAAAGGTTTATTGAATCAGTCAAACTTTGCACATACACTGCTGCCATCTAGTGGACAAGATCTAAAWTGCGCCTAGATTCCTAAGTCATATTGGCCTTTCTCTTGCATTTCTTGCAGATCTAATGTGTTATATTCTCCTCCATGAACTTAACATTTCCACAAACTTCAAAGTGTTTCCTTTCAAATGGTTCTCAAGAATATGCATTTMCTTGCTTCAGGTCCTGAGTACAGGCAGGTAGATTTGGGTATGTCATTTTAGGCGAAAATTGAAAAAAAAGGGGCTGATCCTTAAGAGGTACAGCCATTACTAGCACAGAGAGGCGGCTGCCTACCTACAGAYGTGATATCATTGGCCACTTTAATAAATGGAACACTAGTCACTTTAAGAATGTTTACATAGCTCGCATTACTCATCTCATATGTATATACTGTATCCTTCACCATCTGTTGCATCTTAGCCGCTCGGTCACTGCTCATCAATATATATTATAATTATATATTCTCATCCCATTCCTTCACTAGATTGTGTGTATTAGGTTTTGTTGTGGAATTGTTAGATATTACCTGTTAGATACTGCTGCACTGYCGGATCTAGAAGCATAAGCATTTCACTACAYTCGCAATAACATCTGCTAACCATGGGTATGTGACCAATAACATYTAATTGGATTTGAGAACAATCATAGCCAACTCACTCTGACCTTTTAAAAAAAAAAAATTAAGTCCATACTTCAACCTAAACACGCACTGACAAAGGCACACGCTCATAGAGGCCCACTTACTCTGGGATGGAAAGCGATGGCTGTGACRAAGTCAATATGCTGAAAGCAGCATAGACACTCTCTCCTGGATATGTGCCACAGTCTGACCGTCTTATCCATTGACGAGGAAAGTAGGAAGTAGTTCTGGAATCAAATAATACAGTGAATACTAGGACAGTGTACAGGCGTTTGGGAGAAATTGAAAAGGGGGGCGTGGAAAGTCCTGCGTAGTCTCACCTTTGACCAGGACAAGTCCAGCAGGTCAGCYGTATGACCCTTGTACTTGCAAAAGGGGACTTGGCGGAAGGGGAGATTCTTGTCCTCTGAATCGGGGTCTTCAGGAACACTGCTCATCTGGGAACAAAAGAGGAACTCTTGTCTGTCAGGCTGGGGCTGAGGTCTCCACAGTAACACTGGTATAGTTACCCAAAGCAACCCTGACCATAACGTTACTTTCTTCATGTTTTACAGCTGACCCTCAACTCTAACCATGTCACTGATGGGTCCTAACCTTACTCACCCCACCGTCTGTGTCTGATTTGGAGGAACACAGGCTTTCCTGAGAGGGAGAGGGCGACACACGACCTGGTTGAGAGARAACATAAGGGAAGAACCATGAGAAACCCACCAAACAAGCTTTACATTTACTAAAGGTGTGGCAGACAAACTATTTTGTTCAGAGACAACAGAGCTCAGCCCTTTTTAAGGTCTCATGATCTACCCACCTTCAGTGTTGTACTTTTTCCTCATGTTGTTGAAGTAGTCAAAGGCATTTTTCAGAACCCAGATTCGCACCACGTTGTCCTGGCCTGCTGTTGCCAACAACCTCCCACAGTGTGAGAACTTCATGGTCCACACTGCACCCTGAGGACCGGACAACAGAACAAGGGTTAGGCAAATATGCATGAATATATATTCTAGAGGTCGACCGATTCATCGGAATGGCCGATTAATTAGGGCCGATTTCAAGTTAATTTTTTTTACAGCTTTATTTAACTAGGCAAGTAAGTTAAGAACACATTCTTATTTTCAATGACGGCCTAGGAACGGTGGGTTAACTGCCTTGTTCAGGGGCAGAACGACAGATTTTTACCTTGTCAGCTCAGGGATTCAATCTTGCAACCTTACGGTTAACTAGTCCAACGCTCTAACCACCTGCCTCACAAGGAGCCCGCCTGTTACACGAATGCAGTAAGAAGCCATGGTAAGTTGCTACTAGCATTAAACTTATCTTATAAAAAACAATCAATCATAATCACTACTTATAACTACACATGGTTGATGATATTACTAGTTTATCTAGCGTGTCCTGCGTTGCATATAATCGATGCATTGCGCATTCGCGAAAAAGGACTGTCGTTGCTCCAACGTGTACCTAACCATAAACATCAATGCCTTTCTTAAAATCAATACACAGATACATTTTTAAACCTGCATATTAGCTAAAATAAAATCCAGGTTAGCAGGCAATATTAACCAGGTGAAATTTGTGTCACTTCTCTTGCGTTCATTGCACGCAGAGTTAGGGTATATGCAACAGTTTGGGCCGCCTGGCTCGTTGCGAATTAATTTGCCAGAATTTTACATAATTATGACATAACATTGAAGGTTGTGCAATGTAACAGGAATATTTAGACTTATGGATGCCACCCGTTAGATAAAATACGGAACGGTTCCGTATTTCACTGAAAGAATAAACGTTTGTTTTCGAGATGATAGTTTCCGGATTCGACCATATTAATGACCTAAGGCTCGTATTCTGTGTGTTATTGATGTTTATAATTAAGCGATGGTAGGCACCAGCAGGCTCATAAGCATCATTCAAACAGCACTTTAGTGCGTTTTGCCAGCAGCTCTTCGCAATGCTTCAAGCATTGCGCTGTTTATGACTTCAAGCCTATCAACTCCCGAGATTAGGCTGGTGTAACCAATGTGAAATGGCTAACTAGTTAGCGGGGTGCGCGCTAATAGCGTTTCAAACGTCACTCGCTCTGAGACTTGGAGTGGTTTGTTCCCCTTGCTCTGCATGGGTAACGCTGCTTCGAGGGTGGCTGTTGTCAATGTGTTCCTGATTCGAGCCCAGGTAGCGGCGAGGAGAGGGATGGGAGCTATACTGTTACACTGGCAATACTAAAGTGCCTATAAGAACATCCAATAGTCAAAGGTATATGAAATACAAATCGTATAGAGAGAAATAGTCCTATAATAACTACAACCTAAAACTTYTTACCTGGGAATATTGAAGACTCATGTTWAAAGGAACCACCAGCTTTCATATGTTCTCATGTTCTGAGCAAGGAACTTAAACGTTAGATTTCTTACATGGCAATTTTACTTTCTTCTCCAACACTTTGTTTTTGCATTATTTAAACCAAATTGAACATGTTTCATTATTTATTTGAGGCTAAATTGATTTTGATGTATTATATTAAGTTAAAATAAGTGTTCATTCAGTATTGTTGTAATTGTCATTATTACAAATACATTATTTTATTTATTTATTATTTATTTTAAAAAAAAATAAAAAAATAAAAAAAAATCGGCATCTCTTTTTTGGGTCCTCCAATAATCGGTATCGGCTTTGAAAAATCATAATCGGTCGACCTCTAATATATTCACGCTTACATCTGCATTCATGGTTACATGCTGTATGCTTCAGTCATGGAAGAGGTCTGTTGTTCAATGGAAAGAAAGCACTGACACATTAACACCCAATCTTACCATGTGCTCTCCACTCAGGTCCTGGACCACCTTGACCTGATCAAAGTCAAAGGGGCCCTTGAAGCTGTGGGCTGCCTTGAACTTGACAGGCCGGGTGTAGGGCATCCCCTCGTCATCACTGGAAGACGGGTCATCCTGGTCGTTGTGAAACACTGAGACACAACCACACAGTGAGACGTCACCCAGCAGAGTGACAAAACCGCAGCAGTAGAATGTTCATCGAAAAAAAAGAAGAAAAAAAATATCTGTGGATGAGGGCTGTGGGGGTTGGCATACCTTCGTCACGGACACTCTTCACCTTGTTGACGGCCTTCTCACCATACTCTTCAGCCAGATGCTTGGCCCGCTTCACAGACTTGCCCAGGAACTTCTTCAGCTGAGTGCTGTGGTAGTGAAGACAGAGGACACATGAAACACCATGAAACCGTCACAGACTGTCAGAGCAGAGAGGAAACACTAACCACAGCATGAGGCAGGGCACTATGCCATTTCTTACGTTTTCTGTTTCAGCTTCCCTCCGTCAGAGTCAGTCAAKGGAACCTGGGCCTTGTCATCATCATCTGACTGTGCTGCGTCATTTCTGACAGGAAAAAACAGACAGACATCTTCCTCAAGATTTGTACTATCTTTTTTATGTATGGGACTGCTACCCGATATAGTTACCAAAACAATCTGTTAGCACAGGGGAGTGAATATATAGCTGTAYGTTTTTTCAACCATAGCCCAAGGATTGGTGTGGCCCCATGATATATTACAGTCCTGGCTTGAGTGATAGGAGAGCAKTTCTTACGTGATGTACTCCTTAGTCCTCCTCATGATGTGTAATGTGAGTGGGTTGATCCCTGTGGGAAGCTTCTCCTCCGCCTGGATGAGAGGGATCTCCTCACCTGTGTCCAGATTCTTGATCATCACACTCGCCAGGATCTCCTATTACAGAGAGCCCARCCAATCAATGAATTAGAAACAAACACTCAAAAAGGTATGTGTAGAGAGTAGGCGGGCCCCTTTGTACAGGTTAAGGCTGGATGAATGAAAGAGCGAGACAAGGAAACATACCTCATCAGTCAGCTCTCTGCCAGAGTTGGATCGTGGACGCTGAGGACCTAGAGCATCACCAATGGGACTGGATGCCTGCTCATCCTCATTCTCCTGTGGGAACACACCAATATACACACACACACACACGCACTTACTACACTGGTTTTAATTCTCAGACAAAGGGGTATTCCGAATTGCAAGGGTCAAAGGCCTGTTGAAAAAGGAGGATAAAGAACAAAAAGTAAATCCACACTGGTACGCTGCCGCCGAAGTGTTTATTCAGAAGAGGACAACATTTTAACCCCAAACTAGGTCTTTGTCAGGACAAAGTTTTCCCCAAGTGCAGAAGAATATATACATTGGCTTCCTGAGCAGCAATAAGTGGACCTGTGCTCTGCGCCAATGGAAAGCATAGGAAACAAATACCCACTGACCTGTGCTGTGACAACCTTGTCCCCACTGGTGGCGCTAGCCAGGTCCAAAGAGTGCTGCAGATCCTTGGTGATGCTCCTCACTGTGCTGCTGGGAGACACCAGGCCACATGGCTCCTCCAGCTCCCCTGCATACACCGGCCAATCACACAGCAAAGACACAGGGTTAAAGGTCAACAGTGTCACCTTGTCTCCATGGTTACACAAGTAAATGATCATGAGTAAGTGTGGGTAGAAGTGAACAGTGGAGAACAGTTATGAGAGGTCAATGTGTTCAGCTCAATGTATTCCATCCTTGCAGCAACATATTTAATTGACATGCATATCAGCATTTTATCTTGACCTTGTGCTACTGAGTTTGTGAGTATACAAGCAAAGCGTTATTTACCTTCCAGTCCTGCTGCCCTCATACACTCCTGGGACTTCTTGCTGAGGGGTAAAGCAGGCCGGGATGGGGGTGGTGGCCGTGGAGGAGCAGCTCCGCTGGGAGGGGGTGGGCGTGAAGGCGGAGGTTTCTTGGTGCTGGCCACAATGTCAGGCTCTACAGTGAACTGCCGTGGGGGTTTTGAAGGCCCCGGGTCAGAGGAGCCAGCCGGCTTGTCTGTGAGGGGATCCTGGTCTAGGATGTCTGCTGGTCTCTGCTCCCTGTCCCTGTCCTCTGCAGACACCCAGGGTAGGTCAGGAAGGTCCGGCGGGAGGTCTAGTTGCCCCAGGGTGCTGGTGATGTCTGGGGGCTGGACATGCTTCGGTGACGCTGACGACAGGCTGGGGATGTCTGGGAGAGCCATGGAACACGCTCCTTGCTGTTCCTGTGGCAGCTCTGATCTCTCAACCACAGGCTGAGGTTCCATAGCAGGATGCTCTCGTTCTACAGGGGCCACATTTTTGTCCGTTACCTCTGACTCTGCCCTTGTATCAACATTCCTCTCCTCCTTCAGCTGAGCCTCCTCCATTGCACTTCCCTTCTGGCTCTCCTCAATGATGCTGTCGATGATCTAGAAGGGACAACACATCATAGATGAAAACAATCATCAAAAAGGTAATATACTCATAACAGGATGTTTCTCTAATGAGGATTGTGTGGTCGTATGAGTGTATTCTCTCTGATAAAAGTGTTGTGGGATTTCCCCACACTTAARGTGAGAGGGACGTGAAGAAGGAGTACAGACACACGTTGGAGGGGCTGTGTGTATGTGTCGATGACCTTGACAACTTAGTGGMGTGCCACACATCCAAATATTTGCTGGAGTGACAATGTAGAATCTGGTGACACCATGACAGACTAGCAGCATTTACATAGAGCCCAAAAACCAGCAATCATCAAAACACATTTACCGACATGATCAACACATAGTCAGGGGCTCAGTAACTATTAAAAATCCTCAGGAATAAAATCAAACATATTTTTTTTCATAATTTCATAACCACAATGCCCTAGCTAAGTAGGGATTAATGAGCATTAGCCTAGATTTTAAGATAAGGAGGGGGAGTACCTGGATGGAGTCATCTTGGCGTGCCTCAGGTGCRGCCAGCCCAACAGCCACATCCTCTGGTGGGCTCTCTACCACCCCCTGCAGGAACACAAAACAAAATGTACAAGGAGACTGACAAGGAGAAACACTGTACTTTTATAAACTTGCACCTCATACAGTGTATCTACAAACAAACATTTGGGGATGTGCTTATGATTTGTAATATTTTACTAGTAAAAGGGATGACAATGTCCTGAATAGAGTATGGTAAAACACTAAACTGGCACCTCTGGACATGCAGTAGCAAACTGCTTATTGCAAACAACCCCAGGTAAGGCTGTGTTTTGGGTTTAGCCTCAATAGAACTCTTAAAGGCACTCCTCTAGCTCGTTTGAAAGTAGTTACCCAGCTATGCCCTTTAAGTAATGATTAAACTAAAACCAACACTCAGTTACAGTTTTTGACATCTCCTAAATTAAATGAAACTTCACTCTCTAGTCTTTAAAGAGATGGTTCTTAGGTTATTGTTTTTTACTGTCAAATGCTAGTAAGAACAATAAATACCTGAGGTGTGGGAAGGACAAACTTTGCAGGTGTCCTAAGTAATAAAAAGACAAGTGGAAGTGTTAGTCACAAGACTAGTCCTGATATGGTTCAKCAGAATTACCTTTACCTAGGGCCTAGGCTACATTTCAGACGAGAGATTTGAAAGAAATCATGCTTGTTTTAACATTTCAAAACAAAAACACAGGACAACCGTAAAGACAATTTATTCGGAACATGTAAGATATGTAATCATGCAAGCTACAGGAAATTACAGCACCTGTTACACCAGTGTTCTCCTGTTAGTTTAAGTTTGAGCAAATTAGGAAAAATACAACTTTACAACAAGCAACAGTTGAAGCCAAAACCACTGTAGCTATTTTATCTCAAATCACTCTACTATAATTATAGAAAGAAAAGTGTGTGCGTCTCAAAGAGACATGTCAATCACACTTCTCTCTCTCCATTACACTTGACCCCTCTTATATGGTCATGGCGAAAACAAAATTCCTGTTGGGAGACTTTGGCAATTGATGACCCCACAACCTTTTGCCTCTTTAAAAAGATGGATTATAATAAGACAAGGCAAAATCATCCACAGACTGGTGGCATAGTTGTTGCAAATAATTATAGGTAATGTTTTCGTTCCTTTATTCGAGAAGAGACACTGAATGTATGAGCAAAATAATTCTTACTTGCGAACATCTGGTTGAATTCATGTCAGTGGCCAGCATCATCATCACAGCTGATAACGTTTTTCAACACCAATAGCACAGTATATACACATGATATACCTTTATTTGAGCAACTGATGTAAGTAGAAAGGTTACTTACACTTTAGGAGATGGAGTAAAATTGACGTCTTCAGCAGCATCGTAGAATTCCTCTGTGTCACTATCTGACGCCATTTAGTTAGCTTGCTAACGTACCTAGCTAGTTTAGATGCATACAATCGCTGTAATATTTAGACGTGGTCGGTTTATTATGAAGACATACAATTCGTACAGGAAATAAAAAGGGTACTCCACTGAAAACGGACTTCTTTCCGTAGGATACACCCAGATGTTGCTAGCTAGCTAGCTACTAGCTAATGCCTGGGAGAGGCCACTCACCTGTGTGTACTAGCTACTGCCGGTACTGGCCGCTATTGCTAACGTAGCCAGCTAGCTAACGAAGAAGGTGGCCCTAGTCTTCAGCTAGCTACCAAGTTTCTTGAATCAATTCATAAATAAATACTCTGAATTAAAGGTCAGCGCTAAAATGACTACCTATTACCGCGGTCTTCCTCGAAATAGGACTGCAGCCGCAACAAATTTAGGGCAGCTTCACAAACGAGGAAGAACACCMCCAAAAGATTAAAAACACACATTCGGAAATCTCGCGCGAACTTATTTGACAGCTTCAAAGCCCGGTTCGTCTCTTCTACGCGTCTCTTTCATATAGGCTGATCTGAAAACATACAGCAAAGATGGAACCTGATTTGGTCACTTGTCTACTTCTTTCAGAGCTATTAAGGATTCACGTGTATTGTAAAATACATTATAGTATGTTTTGTATTTTATTAGGATCCCAAATTGCGAAGGCAGAAGCCACTCTCGCTGGGGTCCAAATAGCAGTAAATTAATTTSTACAGTAATAGTTTAATGATGACCCTTGCTTAGGCTCGATACAATCACCCCAAAGTAAGTTAACTGTATTGGAACAGTGTTTAGCAATAGAGACCGAGGTTTGACATCCACAAGGGGTGTTGCATTGTTCGCTACGATGGTGTCAGCAGTGAGATGGTGCCCGTGAAGCCATCAGAGAGGCGAACCGAACAGAGGGAATAGTGTAACGACCATAGAGATCCTATTATATTAGTATTCTGATTCCTAATTCTATGGAGCTGTGGTTAGTAGCCTATGGGCTGGGAGACATGGGTTCGAGATCCGCAATTGTTTGGTTCACACCTGTTGTCCTTTGATTACAATTTTTTTTTTTTTACCGAGTCTTCTAGGCTTAATCTTTTAGCTCACTGACCGAAAGCATAGACTGGCTTGGGGAGCAAACGTAGTCTTCAGGTCTGCAGTAAAAAATAAAAACACAATTCATCTTGTTAAAAAAATATAGGCTATTTCTGGCCTATTAGTGAGTCATCTATAACATTGATTTATAAAACAAACAACGATATTGTCAGCACAATGCTTTCTTCTGTGCGGTTTTACAACTTAAATGTATGGTATATAGTAATACTGCCAATAGCTGGACCACGCCTATGTTGTTTGGTTTTGGAAATTTTGTGGCTATGAAAAAGATTGATATATGAGGGTCTCGCCAAGATGGCGCTGTGCGCACACTCATTTCTCCGTATTAAAACTTGGAATTAAATTGTGAATCTCCTACAATTTAGCTATAGTTATCTGTCGTTTGACTATTTAATATTATTCAAGACTACATTTKATCTTATTTCGTCGAGTTCAGCCCTGATAAAAACGTAAAGATAGCAAAACGGCTAGCATTTGACATAGCATCACGTTAAATGAACATGTCCAGAAAGGCTCCTGAAGCTCAGGCTAATGTTCTAATCACTAGCTTCCACGATTATGCTGTTGACTCAGTGKATATTTCCCATCTTTCTGTTATCAACAACGAGGACTTCCCCCCCTCTACCATCACTCCAAGCAAACCTCCCGCCTCTAAAAAGGCAAGTCTGACAGTAACTTCAACTCAGCGGACATTGTCACCACGCTTTTGCAATTAATCAATAGTAGATCTGATGCCCTTTAAAAAAGGATTGCTAGCAACKCGGTCCAAATTGTAGCACTGAAAAAGACGATTGACTTCGCATGTGCATATGTAACGGTTTATGTAAATTGTTAAATTCCTGCATGAAATGGGTATTATGCCATCTCCTGGTAGATTAGTGTGTTTACATTGTCTAATACACTCAGCGATAAAGGAATGGGATTCTGGGTAATCCACAGCAGATTTATGGAGAATACTGTTTTCCATGTGGGTTTTATGCTAGCAAAAATTATTTTTTTCAAATTGGTAGCTAACTCGAAAATGCATCTTCTTTAGGATAATTATTTATATCCCATCGACTAATTATCATTATTCCATACTGTGTGTCCCATCATTGCAGGTAATTTATGACACATGTATAAAGTATATGTTTTATAAACTCATAAACACCAGCAGTCAGTGTATTAGCCGGATTTTGTTAGTTTAGGAAAATATGTGGAACATTCTAGGTGTATTATATTTCTTCGCCACAAGAGTGTGCCATTTTTTCAGGTAAATTGTATATATCTTGAATACTRAAATGGATGATAGTTTATTCTGATGTTGTAAATATGAGATTACACATGGAAACGATGGATTTATTTTATTATAGTAAATTAAGAATTGGTGGTTAAATCCACTATACGATCAMAATGACTGATAGACGTTWCAATAGTTTTTTATGTTAGTATATTATACAGCAGATGTATGGAGAATTGCTGTGGGAGTGCTATTTATATCCCGTCGACTACTGATCATTCATCCATACTGTGTGTCCCATCATTKCAGCTTTGGAAATAAATGAACTATMCATCCATTGCTCCTTCCTCTGTTGATTTACTGTGGGAGTGCTATTTATATCCCGTCGACTACTGATCATTCATACATACTGTGTATCCCATCATTGCAGCTTTGGAAATAAATGAACTATMCATCCATTGCTCCTTCCTCTGTTGATTTACTGACTTGAGGGACGGGACCAGGAAGGTCACACATAGTGATAAGAAATGAAAGAAAAGGTTACTTACCTTGAAAAGCGCATCCAGAAAGAAGGGTGCACTGACGCGTGTGAGAGACGGGCCACCGAAATAGAGAGCTATTCAAGGCGTTGGAACTTGAAACTGCAGGGTGTCCCCGAGGTGGAGATGCAATATGTACGTCAGGAGACCACACGGATCTGCCAAGCTATTCTCCAGGAGGAGAGGACCAAACTCCCTGAAGTGATTGACATCGTTCACCGTCTCGGCTCCAAGCGTCCTAACAACTCCAAGCCCAGTAGCATCATCATGCAGTTTACGCAGCAGGTCTACAGAGATGCGGTGTGGAAAGCAGCGAAGAAGTCCACCTACCTGCAAACCAAACGTTTTGAAGTTTAATGAGGATTTCTCCAGGGTTGATCGAGAGAGGAGGGAGAAGCTGTGTAGCCAGYGATTGAGGCAGCGCGCTAGCAGGGAAAGACTGCATATTATTTCTGGGCGAGTGCCTTCATCAATATAACTGAAACGTATCCCTTCCTGAGAGCATAAACGTATTGCTGGAACAAATGCGTTCGTCCTATTTCTAAACACATGGATGAGCTTTGAACTTTGTTGTGGACAATGAATGTATATAATTGTTTGTATTCTGTTTCTGATAGAAWTTGCTTTTATTTCCATTTTATAGGAAAAGGCCACCGCAGGAGTATTTTTGTTGCTGACTGACAGCTAGTTAATTTTAAATTTAGTTAATTGACAGCTAATTATTGTTGTATTTTTATTTTTTCACTCAATGGTCTATGAATATGCTGCGGCTCTTGGTGTTTCTGCTCTGTACTCAGTTACCTCCTGTGAGCACTTGACAACCATTCCTTAGTGTCCTCTTTTCTTCTCCATGTTCTCGTTCACCTTGTCTTTKTCAATAGTTTCTCTTAATGCTAGGGKGTTAACCACTTGAGTCACGATCTGAATGCAAAATGACACCACCAAAACAATGTTTTAATGTAGCAACACCTGCTGATCGTTCCGAACAATGTGAGAGCCAAATATCATTTACCCCATTGCGACCTCCAAAAGTTAGCATCATTTACAGTATAATGAGATTCTTGAAAAAAACTACAAATCAGTTTTCAGTTGCTTAAGAAAAAGAAACAAAGCTTTATGTTTCACAGTGTGTCGGTGTGTCTTATTATCTTTGTCGTATAATTTAATTTAGTCAAACGATTTTGGTTACTGTTTATGGGTATAACTTCTTGATGCTGTAGAAAATCGAATTTTATATTGGTTATCTGAATTTCCCAGCTCCTTGGAGATTTTAATAATGCTTTAGATAAGTATCTTGATAGGTGGACTCCGCGGCAGTCTACTTCTCTGAATGCCAATCTATAGTTATTTATGCAGAAGTTTGATCTAGTGGATATATGGAGAGAGAAGTTTCCTCTTGAGAGATCCTATACCTGGTGTAACAAAACATGTACTAGACGTTCACTTATTGACTATGGTTTCAGAGGGCTTAGAAACTAGGTTTCTATTCATATTCTTAACAACAGACCATAGAGCTATTTGCATACAAGTTTCAATATTTCCCTGTAATGATAGTCAATGCAAAGCTTCACACTGGAAACTGAATAGCTCCATATTAAAACATGAAATAGTCAAATTTGATATAGGTTTTATTATACATTTTTTGAATAAAGCCCAGGGGTAAAGTCTGTATAGGACAAACTGGGAGTTTCTACAGTTTGAAATTGCTAAATATTTAAGAAAATATAGCAGTGATCTTGTAAAGACCAGAAGGATAGAAGAGGAAAATGTTATATCAAGAATTACCTCGCTCTTCCAGAGACCTAATAGTCTTTCAGATACGGATAAAGCTGAGTTAATTAACCCTCCTGTGTTCGTTTCATGTTAATTCATTCTGTGTTCCCGGTCCAAAATGACCACCCCATTATAGCTGATTATAAATTCATAATAATACATATATTATCACCTAATGTTGTGTTTGATCTTTTTATCAACTTAAGTTCTTGTGAACATTACAAGTTTTGAAATTYTATTTGCTATTTATGGCCTGTAGGCCTCATTGACCTGAGCTCATACAACTCGTTTTTGAGTTWAAAAAAAGCATAATTTATGGATTATTCAGATGAAACATATTGTGCTATTTATCACAGACTACTTTGTGTCAAAGTTTAACAAGGACTCTCTCCTCACAAGTGTCATGATCAAAGATATGATCAAGAGCCTCACATACAGTATATCGTTTGGTCATTGTGCTGCCACAGAATKAATTGTGAGCAAGGCCTCACAATTCTCTTCTAAATGTTAACTATTGATTCTTCTGATCAAGAATTACGTGATAATCCCATCTCTTTAGAGGAAATTATAGATGCTATTGTTCGCCTTCAAAATAACAAATCCTCTGGGGTTGATGGTATTACTGCAGAATTCTGCRAAGTTTTCCCGAAGAATTGGCTCCCTTTCTATTGGAAGTGCACTCTGAAAGTATAGCCAATGAAGCACTCCCTCCCACTCTAAAGCAAGGTTTAATTACTATAATTCCTAAACCAAAAAAATTCTTGTTACTCAATTGGCGTCCAATTTGCCTTTTAAATAACGATTACAAGCTAATACTACCACTCTTCCTTGCTAAATGATTAAGGGCTGTTTTGGATGCCATTATAGATGAGTCCCAGTCAGGGTTTATGAGAAATAGACACATCTCAAACATGTCAGACTGGTATTAGATATCATAGATTACTCAGATTTGGTCTCTGATTAGAGTTTTATACTCTTTGGATTTGTATAAAGCCTTTGATTTTCCTACTTCTCATACTCTGTAATTACAATATTGAAAACAATCGAGATTGACTGATTTAATTTCCATAAACAATCCCTTTGTAGCATGGTCTTTGACCTACAAGCACAATTTATCTCCACACAGATATTTTACCTGGAGCAATAGAGATATCTTATATTAAGGCAAGTCATTATTTTTGAGAAATGGTTCCAAAACAACTGTTCAATGATAAAGGTATTGTATTTAATTATGCTGAATTTTGGCTTTTCGTAAGATACCGATAACTCCAAAGGAATTTGCTGTAGTTTTTGATGCAATCCCCTCTGGAGTTATTGTACTTTTTAAGGATGTAGACAAATCTATCCCCTCTTCTTTACCTTCTCTTGTTCCAGCTGACTCAAYAGTAGGAAATATAGGTTCCTCTCCTTCTGTTTTGAAAAACAATAGGAAAATATGTGCCTTATTTCAATGTGATGTTGTTTCAGTCCCAWATGTCATGTCTTTCTGGAATGGCTTTTTAAGAAATATTAATTGGGAAAATGTTTGGTGTCTTTGTCAAAAGTTTATTTTAACTAATAAGATTAAAGAAGTTTCTTTATAAATGAATCCACAAGTTCTACCATACTAACCATTATCTTGAAAAGGAAAAAAAAGACATTGATGTTTCCTGTACCTTCTGTAATGAACATCCGGAGACTGCTTTATATTTATTTGGGTATTGCTCTTATACYTGGAAGCTGTGGGAAGATATCTGTAGATTTGTTTTAGATCATGTACACTACCGGTCAAAAGTTTTAGAACACCTACTCATTCATGGGTCTTTCTTTATTTTTGCTATTTTCTACATTCTAGAATAATAGTGAACATCAAAAACAGGCACCGGGCAACACAGAGTTACACATGGAATAAACAAGCGTACAGTCAATAACACAATAGAAAAAAGAAAGTATATACAGTGTGTGTAAATGGCGTGAGGAGGTAAGGCAATAAATAGGCCATAGTAGCGAAGTAATTACAATTTAGCAGATTAACACTGACCCGTAGTGCCGGAATACGTGGGTGACAGAGCCTCCGCAGTTTGTAGAGCCGTAGAGAGACCGGGCAAAGGAAGGAGACGGCAGGACTTAGAAAACCGATCCACAACTACCAGGATCGTGGTTTTACCCTGCGACGGGGGAAGATCCGTCACAAAATCGACGATAGGTGTGACCACGGTCGCTGTGGAACGGGAAGGGGTTGTAATTTCCCTCTGGGCAGATGTCTAGGTGCCTTGCACTGTGCACATACCGAACAGGAGGAAACATAAACCCTCACGTCCTTAGCTAAAGTGGGCCACCAGTACTTCCCAGCAAGGCAGCGCACGCGTCCGACCGATACCAGGATGACCAGAGGAGGGTGACGTATGAGCCCAACAGATCAAACGATCGCGGACATCAAACGGAACGTACATACGCCCAGCTGGACAGTCAGGTGGAATGGGCTCTGAACGTGACGCCCGTTCGATGTCCGCGTCCACCTCCCATACCACCGGTGCCACCAGGCGAGAGCTGGAATTATGGGAGTGGGATCTGAGGACCTCCTCTGTATCATACAGCCGGAGACAGTGCGTCTGCCTTAACGTTCTGGGAACCTGGTTTGTAGGAAAGGGTGAAATCAAAACGGGTGAAAAACATGGCCCACCTTGCCTGGCGAGGGTTCATTCTCCTCGCCGCCCGGATGTACTCCAGATTGCGGTGGTCAGTCCAAATGAGAAAAGGGTGTCTAGCTCCCTCAAGCCAATGTCTCCACGCTTTCAGAGCCATGAAACAGCCAGCAACTCCGGTTCCCACATCATAGTTTCGCTCCGCCGGGCTGAGCTTCTTCGAAAAGAACGCACAGGGGCGGAGTTTTGTGGCGTACCCGAGCGTGAGACAGCACAGCCCCTATTCCTGCCTCGGACGCGTCCACCTCATAATGAATGCTAAGGAAGGATCAGGATGAGCCAGCACGGGAGCTGAGGTAAACAGAGCCTTCAGGTGACCAAACGCCCGGTCCGCCCCAGCTGTCCACTGCAGTCGCACCGGTCCTCCCTTCAGCAGTGAGGTAATGGGAGCCGCTACCTGACCAAAACCGGGATAAATCTCCGGTAGTAGTTGGCAAACCCTAAAAACCGCTGCACTCCTTTACCGTGGTTGGAGTCGGCCAATTACGCACGGCTGAAATGCGGTCATTCTCCATCTCTACCCCTGACGCTGAAAAGCGGTACCCTAGGAAGGAGATGGACTGTTGGAAGAACAGACATTTCTCAGCCTTGACGTACAGGTCATGCTCCAACAGTCGACCAAGCACCCTGCGAACTAGGGACACATGCTCGGCGCGTGTAGCGGAGTATATTAGAATGTCATCTATATACACCACTACACCCTGCCCGTGCAGGTCCCTGAAGATCTCATCCACAAAGGATTGGAAGACTGATGGAGCATTCATTAACCCGTACGGCATGGACTTC
>NC_036863.1:38385196-38402717 GCF_002910315.2 Salvelinus sp. IW2-2015 | reverse complement strand
TACACTAGGAGTGCTAAATGAGCAGATGATGTGCAAGTAGAGATACTGTGTGCAAAAGAGCAGAAAGTAAATAAAACATATGGGGATGAGGTAGGTAGATTGGGTGGGCTATTTACAGATGGACTATGTACAGCTGCAGCGATCGGTTAGCTGATCAGATTGTCACAACTTCCGCCGAAGTCGGCCCTTCTCCTTGTTCGGGTGGTGTTCGGCGGTCGACGTCACCGGCTTTCTAGTCACCATCGATCTATTTTTCAGTTTCGTTTTGTTTTGTCTGTTTATACACACCTGGTTTCAATTCCCTATCATGTTCCCTATTTAACCTCTGGCTTTCATTTCTGTTTTGTCCGTGATTGTTTGTGCGTTAGGTGTTGTTGTTAGTGCTTGTGTGTTTGTTATATTCCCATTGAGGAATTTTTGCCTATATTTTGAGTAAACGCGTGTATTTTTGCTCAACACCTGTGTCCTGCGCTTGACTCCGCTACATCTCTGCACACAACCCTGACAGGTCTTTTGCAAGGACGTAAAGTATCCATGCTGGTAGAAGGGCCGACTTCGGCGGAAGTCGTGACAGTACCCCTCCCCTGACCGCGCGGCTCCAGCAGCGCGACGACACCGGCCTCGGGACGACCCGGAGGGCGAGGTGCAGGGCGATCCGGGCGGAGACGGTGAAACTCCTGTAACGGTACTCATAATGCCCAGAAGTGGTGCTAAATGCTGTCTTCCACTCATCTCCCCCCTTGATACGCACCAGGTTGTAAGCGCTCCTGAGGTCCAATTTTGTGAAGAAGCGCGCCCYGTGTAATGACYCGGTCATACTGGCTATRAGTGGTAGYGGGTAACTGTATTTTACCGTGATCTTATTTAAWCCKYGATAATCAATACACGGGYGCAACCSTCMATCCTTCTTCTTCACAAAAAAGAAACTCGAGGAGACAGGTGAGATGGAAGGCCGAATGTATCCCTGTCCCAGAGATTCGGTGACATATGTCTCCATAGCCACCGTCTCCTCCTGTGACAGAGGATACACGTGACTCCTGGGAAGTGCAGCGTCTACCAAGAGATCTATCGCACAATCCCGCGGTCGATGGGGTGGTAATTGAGTTGCCTTCTTTTTACAGAAGGCGAGTGCCAAATCGGYATATTCTGGGGGAATGTGCATGGTGGAAACCTGGTTTGGACTTTCCACCGTAGTGGCACCTAAGGAAACACCTACACACCTCCCTGAACACTGACAGGACCATCCCTTGAGAGCCCTCTGTTGCCACAAAATAATCAGACCATGAGAGGTCAACCAGGGAAGACCCAACACAACAGGAAACGCAGGAGAGTCGATCAAGAAGAGACTAATTYTCTCCTCGTGATCCCCCCGCGTTCTCATAGCRATGGGCGCTGTGACCTCTCCAATCAGCCCCGACCCCAAAGGACGACTATCTAAGGCATGTACAGGGAAGGGAACATCAACAGGAACAATAGGGATCCCTAATCTATGTGCCAAATAGCGGTCAATAAAGTTCCCAGCTGCGCCTGAATCTACTAGCGCCTTATGCTGGGGATGCGGGGAAAACTCAGGAAATTCTATGGGTAACCACATGTGTGCAACAGAGGGCTCTGGGTGAGTTGTGTGYCTACTCACCTGGGATGACCCACCAGTGCTCCGCCTGCTACCTYGACTTCCAGGAGAAACACCCCAGCACCGACCAGCAGTGTGCCCTCTGCGGCCACAGTTGGTGCAGGGAATGGTCCCCCCTCCGGTCTCCCTCCTAGCAGCCCCTCCTAACTCCATAGGTGTTGGATCCAAGGTGCTGGGTAATGGAACGGGCGGACCCCGATCTAGACGTCCGCGGGRGGCCAACAGGTTATCCAGCCGGATAGATAAATCCACCAGCTGGTCCAGGTTGAGAGTGGTGTCCCTGCAGGCTAGCTCCCTACGAACGTCCTCTCGTAAACTACACCTGTAGTGATCGATCAGGGCCCGCTCATTCCATCCCGCACCAGCTGCCAGAGTTCGGAAGTCCAGTGCGAATTCTTGAGMGCTCCTCATCCCCTGTCTCAGATGGAACAATCGCTCTCCCGCCGCTCTCCCWTCAGGTGGATGATCAAAGACTGCCCGGAAGTGGCGAGAGAAGTCCTCATAGTCATCCAGAGTTAGGCCTTCCCTTCCCCAGATGGCGTTGGCCCACTCCAGGGCTTGACCAGTCAGGCAGGAGATGAGGGCGCCCACCCTCTCGCGTCCCGAAGGGGACGGATGAACAGCCGCCAGGTAGAGCTCCAGCTGTAGTAGGAACCCCTGGCACCCGGSTGCTGTTCCGTCATACGCTCCTGGGAGCGAGAGCCGAATCCCACTGGGTCCTGACGATGGAGGGGTGGACATCGGTGTAGGTTGGGGTGCGGGCGGAGGTGATGGGGTATGATTGACCGGGAGACCTTCTCTCTCCCATCTGTCCATTGTTTGCAGCACGCGATCCATGGCTGTCCCTAGACAGTGTAACATGGTCRCGTGCTGTTGGACTTGCTCCTCTACTGGGAGAGAAGGGCTGGCTGCACCTGCTGACTCCATTTGAACAAAAAAATKGTTTGACCAAATGCAGGTAACAAGGTAACAACACATCCGCCACACTGATCCTCAACAGGATTCCCATCAGGGGTGCGTGCTCAGTCTCCTCCTGTACTCCTCATTCACTCATGACTGCATGGCCATGCACGACTCCAACACCATCATCAAGTTTGCCGATGACACAACAGTGGTAGGCCTGATCACCAACAACGATGCGACAGCCTATAGGGAGGAGGTCAGAGACCTGGCCGTGTGGTGCCAGGACTACAACCTCTCCCTCAACGTGATCACGACAAAAGAGATGATTGTGGACTACAGGAAAAGGAGGCCGAGCACGTCCCCACTCTCATCGACGGGGACGCAGTGGAGCAGGTTGAGAACGTCAAGTTCCTTGGTGTCCACCAAAAAACKTAATGGTCCAAACACACTAAGACAGTCGTGMAGRGGGCACGACAAAACCTATTCCCCCTCAAGAGACTGAAAAGATTTGGCATGGGTCCTCAGATCCTCAAAATGTTCTACAGCTGCACCATCGAGAGCATCCTGACTGGTTGCATCACTGCCTGGTATGGCAACTGCTCGGACTCCAACCGCAAGGGACTACAGAGGGTAGTGCGTATGGCCCAGTACATCACTGGGGCCAAGCTTCCCGCCATCCAGGACCTATATACCAGGCGGTGTCAGAGGAAGGCCCTAAAATTTGTCAGACTCCAGCCACCCTAGTCATAGACTGTCCTCTCTGCTACCGCACGGCAAGCGGTACCGGGGCGTCAAGTCTAGGTCCCAAAGGCTTTTTGACACCACACTCCAAAAAGCAAGTCCTGTCGTCTCCAGTTATGTCTTATCTTGATTATTGTCCAGTCGTGTGGTCCAGTGCAGCAAGGAAAGACCTAGCTTAGCTGCAGCTGGCCCATAACGGAGCGGCACGTCTTGCTCTTCATTGTAATCAGAGGGCTGATATAAATACTATGCATGCCAGTCTCTCTTAGCTAAGAGTTGAGGAGAGACTGACTGCATCACTTCTTCTTTTTGTAAGGAACATTAATGTGTGACACAGCTCTGACCCACACACTTACCCCACCAGCCATGCCACCAGGGCTTTTTTCACAGTCCCCAAATCTAGCACAAATTCAAGAAAGCATACAGTACTATATAGAGCCATTACCGCATGGAACTCCGTTCCATCTCATATTGCTCAATTGAACAGAAAGCCCGGTTTCAAAATACAGAGAAAGCAACGCCTCTCCCCTATTTGACCAATATAGTTTGTGTGTATGTATTGATATGTAGGCTACATGTACCTTTTTTATCGATGTAGTTCTGTCCTTGAGCTGTTCTTGTCTGAGCTGTTTATGTTCTGTATTATGTAATGGTTCGTGTTTCGTGTTTTGTGTGGACCCCAGGAAGAGTATCTGCTGCTTTTGCAACAGCTAATGGGGATCCTAATAAAATACCAATACATATCTTGAACACTTGATTGCAGACATGCAAAACATTTGGGGACTATCAACAATATAGTTGAGTGGAGTTGTCCTTTTAATATTCATCTGTCTTATGTAACCATTCCAAACATAACATATCACACTAATTTAAATTTCCCGGATTTAACTTTACTATGTTACGTCTTGTCTATGAGACCAGGCTGACAAGGCAGCCTCCAGAAACATACAATCTCTTTTCCATTAAATATACTGAACAAAGATGTAATCGTAACATGTAAAGTGTTGGTTTCATGAGCTGAAATAAAAGTTTCCAGAAATTGTTCATATGCACAAAAAGCTTATTTCTCAAAAAATGTGGGCACATATTTGTTTACATCCCTGTTAGTGAGCATTTAAAATAATCCATCCACATGACAGATGTGGTATATCCATTAGCTGATTAAACAGCATGATCATTACACAGGTGCACCTTGTGCTGGGGACAAAAGGCCACTCTAAAATGTGCAGTTTTGTCACACAACACAATGCCACAGATGTCYCGTTTTGAAGGAACGTGCAATGGGCATGCTGACTGCAGGAATGTCCACCAGAGCTGTTGCCAGAGAATTTCATTTTCATTTCTCTACCATATGTCGCCTCCAACGTTGTTTTAGAGAATTTGGCAGTAAGTCCAACCGGACTCACAACCGCAGACCACGTGTAACCACACTAGCCCAGGACCTTAGTATTGCTGTGTGTAATGAAGTCCTTTTGTGGGGAAAAACTCATTCTGATTGGCTGGGCCTGGCTCTACAGTGGGTGGACCTGGCTCCCATGTGGGTGGGCATATGCTTTACACAGCCTAATTCATTTATTTCAATTGACTGATTTCCTTATATGAACTCTAACTCAGCAAAATCTTTGAATTTGTTGCGTTTATACTTTTGTTCAGTATAGTTTTAATTTAAACTGGTACCTGGCTCACTCCCGGGAGACAGCCCGGTTCCAAAACTAATGCAATCCATTTTCGCCGGTGCAAAATTCGTCTACCGGGGCCAGATTAATCGAATCCCCTCATTTGTTATGCTGGAGGCGGACCTTASTGAGATCCATGAGTGGATTTGAGGGTTTAAGAAGAAAAATAAGGACGTATCCCGTAGTTGCAGGTAGGAATTTCGCCATTTAATAGCTGAGTGTATTTTATTTAGTATTTATATGTAAGCTGTTGAATATAACATAAAACGCAACGCAAAGTTGCCAATTATGGTTAACTAACGTTAGCTAGAGAAGTAAGTAGCTAGCTATGTTGACTGGGAGCCATGCTGTATGGTTTGGGTTGTCTTTCCATCAAATTATCTCTCCCGGCGATTTGGTATAAATTGATACTGCGTAACGGGTTTAAACAAACCACGATATATAGCTAGCTAGGTTAAAATACGTTCCACATGTCTTTCTTATTGCCCTAACGTAAACATTTCACCTGTTGTTTACGAAGTAACGTTATGTGGTGAATACATTTGATTTGAACGTTAGCAAGCTTTTCACTTGCTTGACCATGAATGTTTGTAATACATATTTGTTGTAACTAGCTAATGCTAGCTAGCCAGTCTGTAGCTATAATGTTAGCTAGCTAACGCTCAGTTTTTCAGAGCAGTGGTGGGCTTGCTAAGTCGTTAAACAATTAGCAAGSTAACGTTAGTCTGCTAAATTTCAAAAGTTTACAATAAATGTCCTACATGCATGACTATCCTGTGTATACAGGGCTCAGCTGTGAAAGAGACCTTGGTCTCAACATAACTCCCTGTTAAAATAAAGGTGAAATAAAAAATCATGGGGTTCATTTGCGGCTAAAGTAAGGAGCTAAGAGTTAACATTGGACTGTACAGCAGCTAGCTCGTTAGTGTTATCTATTTGGTTCGCTAGTATGAACGCCAGTGAAGCATAGCATGGAGAATGATGAGATTTACACAGTCACGAAGAAGCGTGAGATTTGAGAAACAAGCTGTGGATAACAATATTCAATTGAAACTAGGATATCGAGTGGGCGCTGTCCTTTCATTTCTCCAGTTTCAGATGACAGTCTAGCTAGACACCTCGCTGCTCCCCATCTCTGGAATTGACTGAATTGACTGACACATTTAGTTAATGATCTTGAACATCTGAAATGTGGCCCACTCAATTGCTATGCACAGTTTGTACAGCATCCGTCAGAAGGCCTTCTCATGTTAATGATTTGTATGTAATTTAATGTTGGTCTAGGTGGTGCATCTAGGAAGTGGATGTATTTACTGAAATAGGTGGTGTCATGGGGATTCAAATCAAAATGAAATTTTTATTGGTCACATGCACATATTTAGCAGATGTTATTTCGGGTGTAGCGAAATGCTTCTATTCCTAGCTCCAACAGTGTAGTAGTATTTAACAATACACACACCTCAAAGTAAAATAATGGAATTAAGAAATGTATAAATATTAGGAGCAATTTTGAATACAGTATATACATATGAAATGAGTAAAACTGTATGTAAACATTATTAAAGTGACCAGTGATTACATGTTTATGTACATAGGGCAGCAGCCTCTAAGGTGCAGGGTTGAGTAACCGGGTGGTAGCTGGCTAGTGACTGACTAAGTTCAGGGCAGGGTACTGGGTGGAGGCTGGCTAGTGATGGCTATTTAACAGTCTGATGGCCTTGAGATAGAAGCTGTTTTTCAGTCTCTCAGTCCTAGCTTTGATGCACGTGTACTGACCTCGCCTTCTGGATGATAGTGGGGTGAACAGGCTGTGTTTCTGGTGGTTGATTATTTTTTTGGCCTTCCTGTGACATCGTGTGCTGTAGGTGTTCTGGAGGGCTGGCGGTGTGCCCCCGGTGATTCGTTGGGCTGATGCCCCCGGTGATTCGTTGGGCCTGCGGTTGCGGGCGGTGCAGGTGCGGTACCAGACAGTGATACAGCTGAACAGGATGCTCTCTATGGTGCATCTGTCAAAGTTTGTGAGGGTCTTAGGGCCAAGCCAAATTTATTCAGCCTCCTCAGGTTGAAGAGGCGTGTGGGTGGACCATTTGATTGTCAGTGATGTGTCCACCGAGGAACTTGAAGCGTTTCACCTTCTCCATTGCTTTCCCGTCAATTGGGATGAGGGTGTGCTCCTGTTGCTGTCTTCTAAAGTCCATGATCAGCTCCTTCATGTTGTTGATGGAGAGGTTATTTTCCTGGCACCACTCCGCCAGGGCCCTCACCTCCTACCTGTAGGCYGTCTCATTGTTGGTAATCAGGCCTACTACTGTTGTCATCTGCGAACTTGATGATTGAGTTGGAGGTGTGCATGGCCACGCAGTCATGGGTGAACAGGGAGTACAGCAGGGGGCTGAGCACGGACCCTTGTGGGGCACCTGTGTTGAGGATCAGCGTAGTGGAGGTGTTTCCTACCTTCACARTCTGGAGGGTGGCCCATCAGGAAGTCCAGGACCCAGTTGTACAGGGTGGGGTTCAGACCCAGGGCCCAAGCTTAATGATGAGCWTGGCGGGTACTATGGTGTTGAAGACTGAGCTGTAGTCAATGAACAGCATTCTTACATAGGTATTCCTYTTGTCCAGATGGGATCGGGCAGTATGCAGTGCGACGGCGATTGCATCGTCTGTGGATCTATTGGGTCCGTATGCAGATTGAAGTCAAATCAAAGTTTATTTGTCACGTGCGCAGAATACAACAGGTGTAGGTAGACCTTACAGTGAAATGCTTAATTACAGGMTCTAACCAATAGTGCAAAAAAGGTGTTAGGTGAACAATTAGGTAAGTAAWGAAATAAAACAACAGTAAAAAGACAGGCTATATACAGTAGCAAGGCTATAAAAGTAGTGAGGCTACATACAGACACCGGTTAGTCAGGCTGATTGAGGTAGTATGTAAATATGGTTAAAGTGCCTATGCATATATGATGAACAGAGAGTAGCAGTAGTGTAAAAGAGGGGTTGGCAGGTGGTTGGTGGCGGGACACAATGCAGATAGCCCGGTTAGCCAATGTGCGGGAGCGCTGGTTGGTCGGCCCAATTGAGGTAGTATGTACCTACATAAATGTATAGTTAAAATGACTATGCATATATGATAAACAGAGTATCAGCAGAGTAAAAAGAGGGGTTGGGGGGGGCACACAATGCAAATAGTCCGGGTAGCCATTTGAKTACATGTTCAGGAGTTTTATGGCTTTAGGGTAAAAACTGTTGAGATGCCTTTTTGGCCTAGACTTGGYACTCCGGTACCGCTTGCCATGCTGTAGTAGAGCGAACAGTTTATGACTGGGGTGGCTGTGTTGGATGTGTTGCTACCTACCCTCACCACCTGGAGGCGRCCCGTCAGGAAGTCCAGGATCCAGTTGCAGAGGGAGGTGTTTAGTCCCARGATCCTTAGCTTAGTGATGAGCTTTGAGGGTACTATGGTGTTGAACGCTGAGCTGTAGTCAATGAATAGCATTCTCACGTAAGTGTTCCTTTTGTCCAGGTCGGAAAGGCCAGTGTGGAGTGCAATAGATATTGCATCATCTGTGGATCTGTTGGCGGTATGTGCAAATTGGAAGTGGGTTAGGGCAGGGGTGTCATAAGTCAAATGGACGGAGGGAGCCAAATAAAATTTAGGCTACAAGCCGAGGGGGGCCGGACGTGTTCGATGATTGTTCATTGAAAATTATTTTAAATTGACGCATATATGGTCTAGTGAACCTAGATCTTGAACCTACTGAAAACCCTATACAAATATATTCCAATATGAAATCAGATAAATATAAGCAATATTTTCTTAATGGCTCTGTCAGTAATCCCCTTTTAATTTTCACAGACACAGAACCCGACAAGAGTTTCCGCTTTATATAAAAAAGATGTCCATATTCTTGTGTGTTGCGGGGGGGTGTTCGTTTCATATGGTCGTCTAAAGATATACTCCGTTTCAGTACCGGCCTACATCTTTCTGTCTGCCCCAGCAACATGAAAGACACCACAGGTTTTTCGAGCATACCTACCGTGAAATATATCCGATTCCCACCTTGTTGACAATACCCGGTTTCCGAGTGTCCACTCTTATCCGTTTTGCCTATTTCTTAGCACTGGGCTACTGAGTTAATTTTTACTGTGATTGCGACGCACCTTCGCTGTGCCAATATAATAGAAGAAAAATGAGGCAGCTATCCTGCTCGGGTGCGTCACCCGAGTTGCATTGTAAGGAAATGTAGTATTGTGCGTGTAAAAGATCTGGCGGGCTGCCGGCTTGCGTCGGGTCCTGCGGGCCGGTTCTGAATAATAAAAAGAGGTCAAGATCATCCCAGGGCGCCGTAAAAAAAACCTTTCTCGGGGGCCGGATGTGGCCGCGAGGCCTTGACTCTTGACATATCATGGTCTAGGGCTTTGGATAAATTGGGTGTTGAGGTGAGCCATTACCGAAAACCCTTTCAGAAGCACTGTCAATGGTGCGATGCGGACATGAGTGCTACGGTCGTGGTAGTCATTCTAGGCACGGTTGCCTTTGTGTTTCTTAGGCGCACAGCGGACTGATGCTGTGGTGCGCCTGCTTGAAACATGTTGGTATTTACAGAACTCCAATTCAGGTGACACTGTTGAAAATCGTCAGTGAAGACAGCTGCCAGTCTGGTTCAGCCAATGCCCGGAGCACCACGTCCTGGTAATGGCCGTCTGGCCGGCACGTGTTACGCAGCCTTGTGAATGTTGAACCGTTTAAAGCTACCTCCATCGTCGGCTACGGAGAGCCGTGATCACACAGTCGTCCGGCAACCCAGCTGATGCTCTAATGCTGCCTCAGTGTTGCTTGCCTAGAAGCGAGCATAGAAAGTGATTAGCTCCGCTGTAGGTCTCATATGTCACTGGGGCAGCTTCGCGGGCCTGTGCTTCCTTTGTAGTCTTAATGAGGTTTTGCCAAGCCCTGCCACATAAGACGAGCTGTGACCGGAGCCAGTGTAGTAGTGAATTCAAGTCTTAGCCCTGTCATTTCTGTAGGACCGCTTGGCCTGTTTGATGTTTCGTCGCAGGCATAGCAGGGATTTCTTTGTTACGCTTCCGGGTTAGAGTCCCGCACTCTTGAAGAGCGGCAGCTCTACCCCTTATAGCTCAGTGCGAATGTGGCTGTAATCCTATGGCTTCTGTCTGTTGGAGTATGTACGTATAGTCACTGGGTTGGGTACGACATCCTCGATTTTCCTTATTGAAAAGCCAGTGACTGTATGTGTGTCTCCTCAAATGCCCTCGAAGAATCCCGCGGCACATGGTTCCAGTCTGTGATAGCAAAAAGTGCCTGTAGTTTAGTATGCGCTGTCATTCTGACCACTTTTTTGATAGACCGAGTCACGGTGCTTCTGCTTAATTTTTGCTTGTACGCAGGAATAGGAGGATATCGAGTTGTGCTCAGATTACCAGAATTGGCGGCGCGAGGGAGAAGTCTTTGTACGCGGGCCCCCTGTGTGTGGAGTAACAGGGTGATCTAGAGAATTCTTTTCCTCTTTTTGCACATTTAACATGTCTTGATAGGATTTTGGTAGAAGACTGATCTTAAGTTTCCCTGCCACTAGAGCGGCCGCCTTTGGGTTGAGTGGTTCCTGTTTGCTTATTTTTGCCTCAATACTGGGCTGACTGAGTGCTGTCTTAGTGCAGCATTTGTCTGTGGCTGGTAAATAAACAGCCACGAAAGTTATAGCTGAAAACTCTCTTGGCAAGTAGTGTGGCCTGCAATTTATCACAATATACTCTACTTCAGGCGAGCAAAATCTAGAGACTTCCTTAGATTTTGTGCACCAGCTGTTGTTTACAAATATGCACAGACCTCCCCCCCTCGTCTTACCGGAGTGTGCTTTTCTATCTTGCCGGTGCAGCGTTTATCCCGGTAGCTGAATATCCATGTCGTTATTCAGCCACGATTCCGTGAAACATAGGATATTACAGTTTTTGATGTCCCGTTGGTAGAATATTTTTGTGATCGTACCTCRTCTAATTTATTGTCCAATGATTGCATGTTGGCGAGTAGTATTGATGGTAACGGCAGCTTTMCCAGTCGCCTTCTCCGCGTCCTGACCAGGYATCCGGCTCTTTGTCCTCTGTACCTGCGTCRCTTCCTCTTGCAAATAAYGGRGATGTCGGCCCTGTGGGGTGTTTGGAGAATGTCTTGTGCGTCGTCCTTGTTGTAGAAAAAATATTTGTCTAATCCGAGGTGAGGGATCGCTGTCCTGATATCCAGAAGCTCTTTTGTGCCATAAGATACGGTTGCAGAAACATTATCTACAAAATAAGTTACAAATAACGCGAAAAAACCCACATAACACAATTGGTTGGGCACTTGTAAAACTGCTGCCATTTCTTCCGGYGCCATTTTTGGTGGGTCTAGGGTATCAGTTAAGKTGGAGGTGATATGATCCTTAACTAGCCTCGCTAAGAACTTAATGAAGACAGAAGTGAGTGCAATATTCATTTAGTTCAGTTACCTTTTGCTTTCTTGGGTGCAGGAACAATGGTGGACATCTTGAAGCATGTGGAGATAGCAGAGTTGGATAGGTAGAGTTTGAATATGTCCGTAAACACTCCAGCCAGCTGGTCTGCGCATGCTCAGAGTACGTGGCTAGAGATGCCGTATATATATATATTTAACCAGGTAGGCTAGTTGAGAACAAGTTCTCATTTACAACTGAGACCTGGCCAAGATAAAGCAGTGCAACACAAACAACAACACAGAGTTACACATGGAATACACAAACATACAGTCAATAATACAATAGAAAAAAATTGTATACAGTGTGCGCAAATGAGGTAGGATAATGGATGTAAGGCAATAAATAAGTAAATAAATAAGCCCTGCGAGGGTTAACACGGTTACATTTCTTACTCACATCGGCCAAGGAGAGCGAGAGCCCCCATCCTCGGGAGCGGGCCGCGTCTGTGGCACTGTGTTATTCTCAAAGCGGGCGAAGAAGATTTTTAGCTTGTCTGGGAGCAAGATGTCGGTGTCCACTACGTGGCTGGTTTTCCCTTKCTAATATGTGATTKTCTGGAGTCCCTGCCACATACGTCTCACGTCTGGGCCGTTGAATTACAAATCCTCCCGAGTGGGGGCGCAGCGGTCTAAGGCAATGCAGTGCTTGAGACGGCACTACAGACCCGGGTTCGATTCCAGGCTGTTACGCAACCGGGAGACCCATTATGCGGCGCACAATTGACCCAGCGTCGTCTGGGTTAGGGGAGGGTTTTTGGCCGGCCGCATGGCCTTGTCCCATCACGCTCTAGCGATTCTCTTGGCGGACGGGCACATGCACGCTGACTTCGGTCCACAGTTGTACGGTGTTTCCTATTACACACTTCAAGTGTCAAGAGCAGTGCGGCTTGGCAGGGTCGTGTTTTTGGAGGACACATGACCTTCTCCTCTCCCGAGTCCGTACGGGAGTTGCACCGAAGCGACAAGACTGTAACTACACATTGGAGTGTTATTTTATTTGTTTTTGTTAACCTTTATTTAGCTAGGCAAAGTCAGTTAAGAGCAAATTCTATTTACATTGACGGCCTACACCGGCCAAACCTGGACGACGCTGGGCCAATTGTGCGCCACCCTATGGGACTCCCAATCACGGCCGGTTGTGATACATCCTGGAATCGAACCAGGGTCCGTAGTGACGCTTCTTGCACTGAGCTGCAGTGCCTTAGACCGTTGACCCACTCGGGAGCCCAATGTCAGAATATCTTATGTCAAAATACATACGTTAATCGTTACTCACCAAATATAGAGTTTTTCTGAGAGACTATATTCATTTACTTCTGTTATGGCCTTCCAAAAAACCGTCTAAATATAAATGTAATTACTATAGTGAGTGATTGGAGGTGCAAGAATAGGCATTTTACCCTAACTGGTTTCCCAAAAGGTTTCCCAAATACATCTTAGAACTAAGTTCATCGTTAGAACCTTCGTAGGGGCAAAATTATATCTCCGAGCTGTTTCCCAAAGCCATCTTTATTAACGTTGCATTGAAAACACTCGCATCTAACGCCTGCCACAGACCACTCGTTGAACAGCTACAGTTTACATACACCTTAACCAAATACATTTAAACTCAGTTTCTCGCAATTCCTAGTAAAAACTCCCTGTCTTAGGTCAGTTAGGATCACCACTTTATTTTAAGAATGTAAAATGTCAATAATAGTAGAGAGAATGATTTATTTCAGCTTTTATTTCTTTCATCACATACCCAGTGGCTCAGAAGTTTACATGCACTCAATTAGTATTTGGTAGAGTTGCCTTTAAATTGTTTAACTTGGGTCAAACGTTTCGGGTAGCCTTCCACAAGCTTCCCACAATACGTTGGGTGAATTTTGGCCCATTCCCCCTGGCAGAGCTGGTGTAACTGAGTCAGTTTTTTAGGCCTCCTTGCTCGCAAACTCTTTTTTCAGTTCTCCGCACCGAATTGTCTATGGGATTGAGGTCAGAGCTTTGTGATGGCCACTACAATACCTTGACTTTGTTGTCCTTAACTTCTTGCAACTATAGGGGGTGCTGTTCCGCATTAGCATATTTGTGTCTCCAAATTAAACTGCCTCGTGCTAAATTCTTGATCGTACAATATGCATATTATTGTTATTATTGGATAGAAAACACCTTCTAGTTTCTATAGAAGTTGGAATTTTGTCTCTGAGTGGTACAGAACAATTTCTACAGCACTTTTCATGACAGGGTTCAGATTTCAGAAATTTTTACCTCTGATCTGGGTCTGTTTATAAGGCGACAGTGAATGCTATAAGAAACCGACACTGCCTACGTCTTCCTCTGGGTGTCTGTACGTCATCACGTTTTCAATGAAATCGATGGGACGTTCACAGCCATTACAAAAGACCAAAATGTACAGAGACCCCCCTTTCTCAACGTGCGCCTGAAGCGTCAAGGCCATCGGACCTGCCTCGTTCCAAATCGTTTTCTAACCGCAATATTTCTCCGGTCATGTTTTCAGTCGTTAATGTTGTAAAAACATCATAATGTAGTTAATTTGAACCGTTTTAATATCAATTTATATCCGTTTAGTGCGATTTTGGAGGAATTTCTTTGTTGTGCACTCTGAAAGTTTGGACACGTTTTAGGGTGTCGGTCGTTGGTGGTGGACATTTCGAAGGACAGAGGACATCTATCGACAAAAAGACGTTTATAACATAGAAAGGATACATTGCCCAAGAATCTGATGGAAGAACAGCTCAAAGTAAGCAATATTTAATATGATAAATCGTGTTTCTGTCGAAAATTTTAAACGCATATTTCGCCATTTTGTTTGGTATAGCTTCACTTGGCCAACCCTGTATTGAAAAGTAAGGATAATTTTAAAAATGTAAATCAGCGGTTGCATTAAGAACTAATTTGTCTTTCGATTGCTGTCAACCCTGTATTTTTTTCAAGTATATGATTAGCTTTCAATTAAACTAGATCACTCTGATAGATGACGTCAGACATATTGAGGCTTGATTTCCTAGTATTTTTATTGTGTAACCGACGTTTTGTATGGCTAAATATGCACCTTTTCGAACAAACGTTATATGTATATTGTAAAATGATGTTACAGGAGTGTCATCGGAAGAATTCTGAGAAGGTTAGTGAAAAAATTAATATATTTTGGCGGTGATTACGTTATAGCGCTCTTTGGCTGGA
The DNA here is from genome assembly GCF_002910315.2 of Salvelinus sp. IW2-2015. Classification (NCBI taxonomy): domain Eukaryota; kingdom Metazoa; phylum Chordata; class Actinopteri; order Salmoniformes; family Salmonidae; genus Salvelinus; species Salvelinus sp. IW2-2015. Next base: position 38,388,073 of record NC_036863.1, on the reverse strand, counting down.
ATCGATGCTCTGGTAACGTTTGCACATGTGGTATGCTAACTTATCGATTTATTGTGTTTTCGCTGAAAAACGCTTAGAAAATCTGAAAATATGGTCTGAAATCACAAGAACTGGGTCTTTCCATTGCTATGCTTTGTCTATTTTATGAAATGTTTTATGATGAGTAATTGGTCATACACGTTGCTCTATCTAGTAATTCTAGTCGATTTGTGATGGTGGGTGCAATTGTAAACTGTGATTTCTACCTGAAATATGCACTTTTTTCTAACAAAAACTATCCTATACCATGAATATGTTATCAGACTGTCATCTGAAGAGGTTTTTTTCTTGGTTAGTGGATATCAATTCTTGTTGAGCCGAATTGGTGATAGCACCTGAAGGAGTAGAAACTGATGGAGTTAGAATAGTGGTGTATTTTGCTAACGTGTTTAGCTAATAGATTTACATATTTTGTCTTCCTGTAAAACATTTTAAAAATCTGAAATGGTGGCTTTATTCACAAGATCTGTATCTTTCATCTGGTGTCTTGGACTTGTGATTTAATGATATTTAGATGCTACTATCTACTTTTGAAGCTATGCTAGCTATGCTAATTAGTGTGTGGGGGGGTGGGGGGTGCTCCCGGACCCGGGGTAGAGGCTCGTGAAAGGTTAAGCCATTTTGCCACAACTTTGGAAGTTTGCGACCAAGCTTTATCTTCCTGACTGATGTCTGGAGATGTTGCTTCAATATTCTCCACATAATTTTCTTTCCTCATGATGCCATCTATTTTGTGAAGTGCACCAGTCCCTCCTGCAGCAAAGCACCCCCACAACATGTTGCTGCCACCCCCGTGCTTCACAGTTGGGATGGTGTTCTTCGGCTTGCAAGCCTCCCCCTTTTTCCTCCAAACATAACGATGGTCATTATGGTCAAACGGTTCTATTTTTGTTTCATCAGACCAGAGGACATTTCTCCAAAAAGTACTGTCTTTTGTTCCCATGTGCTGTTGCAAACCGTAGTCTGGCTTTTTATGGCAGTTTTGGAGCAGTGGCTTCTTCCTTGCTGAGCGGTCGATATAGGACTCCTTTTATTGTGGATATAGATACTTCTGTACCTGTTTCCTCCAGCATCTTCACAAGGTCCTTTGCTGTTGATCTGGGATTGATTTGCACTTTTCGCACCAAAGTACGTTCATCTCTAGGAGACAGAACGTGTCTCCTTCCTGAGCTGTATGACGGCTGCGTGCTCCATGGTGTTTATACTTCGTACTATTGTTTGTACAGATGAACGTGGTACCTTCAGGCGTTTGGAAATTGCTCCCAAGGATGAACCAGACTTGTGGAGGTCTACAATTTTCTTCTGCGGTTTTGGCTGATTTCTTTAGATTTTCCCATGATGTCAAGCAAAGAGGCACTGAGTTTGAAGGTAGGCCTTGAAATACATCCACAGGTACACCTCCAAATAGCATCCATCGTTAGATGCTTTTGTTTCTCTCTCACGTCACTTTATACACAGAAGATCCMCGCTAAACATARAATCACATGGTTTATTCGTCTCTTTGTGACCATCGATAACTTCAGAACAAAGGTGACTACAAATACTAAGTTGTAAATGTCTTTGCAATTGATACACACAAGCGACGTGTACAAAAATATCCTTCAAATGAAAATSKAGATGCCTGCATTAAAATATAAACWGTAGGCTATAGGCCTATTTCAATCATATTGAAATACGTTTCATGTTCAATCAAGTTATATTTTGATACTGCAATTTGTCTCAATACATTTCATGATGTGTAGCCTAAATCGGTGATTTAGCAATTCTTAWTTTTTGGCAATAAGTCGCCTCAATATTTGCTGATTTAGATGGTCATATCTTTCTAAGAGCTAATCCGTCATCAGTATTGTGAATTAATTATAATGTTAAGTAAAGATTTGAGTGGAGAATGCTGATCCGAGAGCAGCGCTTCCTTTCTTTGGATCTTATCAGTATGGACACTTGCTCCAACAACGCACTTAGCGACCGTTCTCCCTGTATAGTGTTTTGTTAAACACGTGTTACATCCTGGCTGTTGTAGGGAAGATGCATCCTAAACACTTGTGAGTCTAAGTTCCATTTCTATTGAGAAACCGGGCCGAGGGTGTTCGAGAAAGACACGTCATAGTCAACATCTCTAATGCACAGATACTGGGGCAGGTTAAAGGGTAACCATACTTAATATTTTTTCCCCCTCTGTTTGCCATATTGGATGTTTTTTCGGGACTACTGTCTTGTGTGACTGGAGGAAATAGGCTACATAGTGTTCACAGTTAAACAAAGGGCCCTTGGCACTTACCTGCTACAAATAACAAGTAATGTGCCGTTAGTGACTATGTTGTTAGGATACTGAAGGCCATGTTTTAAAGAGGGCCACTGCTTGGATTTTTTTTTTTTTTGTCTTGGTTGAACCTTGTTTACTTTGTTCCATTGATGGCCTAGTAGTTTAGTGTTACAAGGTTTTCCTTTCCTGTCTTAGCCTTACTTCTAAGCATGTCCTCAGATGGAAACTTTCAAGATCAGGAGGCATTTCATTTTCTTTGCAAGATGCCAGAGAATTAACTTTCAGTCATGCTTGAATATTTTATTTAGGCGAATAGAGTCCCGAGTCTTTTCCAATCAGTTGCATTTAGGGTAGACTAGAGTACAGTCATGACCCAGCCCTGTTTTCACTGCGGATATGACAGTGCCTACTTTGATATACTCCTGACTAGTAGTAAGAAGGTTATGTAAATCATTGAATAACCAAATGCAGCCTGTTTTTATATAAATATTAAATCATTTATGGGAAACAATTACAGTGCATTCGGAAAGTGTTCAGACCCTTGGTTTTGTTACGTTTACACTCTCTCTCTTTTC
>NC_036863.1:38384257-38384981 GCF_002910315.2 Salvelinus sp. IW2-2015 | reverse complement strand
TCCTCTGTGGAGATGGGAGAACCTTCCAGAAGGACAACCATCTCTGCAGCACTCCACCAATCAGACCTTTGTGGTAGAGTGGCCAGACGGAAGCCACTTTTCAGCGTCATRGAGTCTAGTCAGGATCGAGGCAAAGATGAACGGAGCAAAGTACAGAGAGATCCAAAATGAAAACCTGCTCCAGAGTSCTCAGGGCCTCAGAATGGGACAAAGGTTCACCTTCCAACAGGACAACAACCCTAAGCACACAGCCAAGACAATGCAGGAGTGGCTTCGGGACAAGTCTCTGAATGTCCTTGAGTGGTCCAGCCAGAGCCTGGACTTGAACACGATTGAACATCTCTGGAAAGACCTGAAAATAGCTGTGCAGCAATGCTCCCCATGCAACCTGACAGAGCTCGATAGGATCTGCAGAGAAGAATGGGAGAAACTCCCCAAATACAGGTGTGCCAAGCTTGTAGTGTCATACCCAAGAAGACTTGAGGCTGTAATCTATGCCAAAGGTGCTTCAACAAAGTACTGAGGAAAGGGTCTGAATACTTATGTAAATGTATTTCCCTTTTTATATAAAATCTTAACCTGTTTTTGCTTTGTCATTATGGGTTATTGTGTGTAGRTTGATGGGGGRGTTTCATACATTTTTGAATAAGGCTGTAACGTAACAAAATGTGGAAAAAGTCAAGGGGTCTGATTACTTTCTGAATGCACTGTAAGTACGTTACTG
>NC_036863.1:38128214-38384035 GCF_002910315.2 Salvelinus sp. IW2-2015 | reverse complement strand
GGGTGTGCCAACTTGTAGTGTCATACCCAAGAAGACTCGAGGCTGTAATCTATGCCAAAGGTGCTTAACAAAGTACTGAGGAAAGGGTCTGAATACTATTGTAAATGTATTTCTCCTTTTTATATAAAATCTTAAACCTGTTTTTGCTTTGTCATTATGGGTTATTGTGTGTAGATTGATGGGGGAGTTTCATACATTTTTGAATAAGGCTGTAACGTAACAAAATGTGGAAAAAGTCAAGGGGTCTGATTACTTTCTGAATGCACTGTAAGTACGTTACTGTAAAATATTTTCCATTAAAATGGGCAAAAGAATGGCCAAAAATAGCTTTTTAGCAATACACTTTCTCAATCAAGAATTAGCTTGGACTTTCTGGGAGTGGTCGGGTGTTGAGTGGGGAGGGGAAAACAACTGAAAACTAGCTGTTATTGGCAGAGGCTTAGAACTCTTTGTTATTGGTCTATTAACAAATTTGCTGCATGGTGATGTCACCATCRAAAGCCGACACTCCCACCCATGCAAACCTGCTGATTTTAAAATATATTTTCAACCAACAACTATCAGGAGATGTCACTGATCCCATTTTTCACACTTTTACAGTGTTAGTTTCATCAGCTGTTGTACAATTAGGTCCAGGACGATACCAGTATCGGGATACTCCTTAGTATCATAGGGAGGAAACAATACACAAAGCAGATCTGATTTCTTTAGGAAAACAGTCCTCATGTTGGAAACAAACATCATGTTGTCCTCTAGAGGTCACATGTATTTGTTTTCCAAGATATAGCACACAATATTTTACATACAGCAGGTTTTTAAAGGATCATAGAGTTTGGTCTGCTTGGAATTTTCATTTTTGCCATGAAAAAAATATTGCAATACTGGTATCGTCCTGGTCCTATACAATTTGGTTCTAAATCACAGGGAAAAAAGCACATTTTGACTGCACTAGGCCTTTAAAGTCATCAGGCTAGTCAGTGTAGCTACATAATTGTACAATTTGAATGCTACTTTGCTCACCTAAAATTAGCTAGGAGGGTGTGGTGGCCACAGGTGTTGTCACCTTTAGTATATAGGTAGCAGACTAGCAGCTGTATTATTAGTGCTAGTTACTAGCGCTTCACTTTCATTCTCCTCTCTTCATATGTCCCACTGTCTGTGTGTAGTCCCCTGGTGTGGTTCTGTGGGCTGTGAACTCTACTCACACAGGCTGTGCTGCAATTATCACCCCATCTGATATCCACTGTAATCATGACCATGCTGAACAGTGGGGTGCAGGGAGGACAGATGGCAGACAACGCCCCAAAATATGAGTCTGAAATATTAATAGAAAGGCCATATGYTCACGCCGCTAATAAATGGAAAAAGAGAGGAAGCAAGCGAGGCAGAGCTGAGCTCTGTTAACCTGGCCTGGTGGAGAAATGTTTGTATTCATTGTCAGGCATTTCATCCTCAAGTGTTGTATTGACGATTGACCATATCTCTCTTATTGAAGATATTTTCTAATGAGATTAACTAGGATAGATAAAGGTGAAATAAAATGAAACAAAGTCTTAAATGTAGACTTTCGATAGACTATTTTTATGTTTTGAAACAAATGCACTTCAGGAGTGGAGTAGCTAGCCTGTGGCTTTTATGACTTTGAAACTAAACAGGGGAACAGGGTTTGGATTGGAGTCAGTCAGTGTTGGCAAGGGGCGTACACTGTGACAACTGTTAAAGTAGAGTGTAGATTGGCCATTTCCAGTTTGCAATCTCGCTGTCCTGAGCTTCTGCTTTTGCTTGGAGAAGTGGGATAGGACTGAACCTGTCTTTCATGTTCCAAAACACTTCACAAACTTTCTTTAGGCTATTCGTATAGGCGACGCGGGTTATGTAGTCTATACTATGTATGATGATGTATTGATGATGTATTGTCGTCTTAAGATCGGGTAAGCGTACCCATTAAGCCCACTTCCATCTTTGGAATAATAATAAACAAAATGCATCATATGGGCCGGATTTGTGTATTTGTTACATATCTGTAAAACTTGATGGCTGACATGCAAAACATTATGGGACTATATTAGAGGTCGACCGATTTATGATTTTTCAACACCGATACCAATTATTGGAGGACCAAAAAAAGCTGATACCGATTAATCAGCTGATTTTTATTTATATGTATTTGTAATAATGACAATTACAACAATACTGAATGAACACTTATTTTAACTTAATACATCAATAAAATCAATTTGGCCTCAAATAAATAATGAAACATGTTCAATTTGGTTTAAATAATGCAAAAACAAAGTGTTGGAGAAGAAAGTAAAAGTGCAATATGTGCCATGTAAGAAAGCTAACGTTTAAGTTCCTTGCTCAGAACATGAGAACATATGAAAGTTGGTGGTTCCTTTTAACATGAGTCTTCAATATTCCCAGGTAAGAAGTTTTAGGTTGGAGTTATTATAGGAATTTATAGGACTATTTCTCTATACCATTTGTATGTCATATACYTTTGACTATTGGATGTTCTTATAGGCACTATAGTATTGCCAGCCTAATCTTGGGAGTTGATAGGCCTGAAGTCATAAACAGCGCAATGCTTGAAGCACAGCGAAGAGCTGCTGGCAAATGCAGTAAAGTGCTGTTTGAATGAATGCTTACGAGCCTGCTGCTGCCTACCACCRCTCAGTCAGACTRCTCTATCAAATATCTAATCATAGACTTAATTATAATATAATAAACACACAGAAATAAGAGCCTTAGGTCATCAATATGGTCATATCCGGAAACTATCATTTCGAAAACAAAACGTTTATTGTTTCAGTGAAATACGGAACCGTTCCGTATTTTATCGAACGGGTGGCAACCCTAAGTCTAAATATTGCTGTTACATTGCACAACCTTCAATGTTATGTCATAATTATGTACAATTCTGGCAAATTAGTTACCATCTTTGTTAGGAAGAAATGGCCGCAACGAGCCAGGCGGCCCAAACTGCTGCATATACCCTGACTCTGCTTGCACAGAACGCAAGAGAAGTGACACAACTTCCCTAGTTAAAATAAATTCATGTTAGCAGGCAATATTAACTAAATATGCAGGGTTAAAAATGTATACTTGTGTATTGATTTTAAGAAAGGCATTGATGTTTATGGTTAGGTACACATTGGTGCAACGACAGTGCTTTTTTTGCGAATGCGCTTTTTAAGTCATCACCGGTTTGGCGAAGTAGGCTGTGATTCGATGATAAATTAACAGGCACCGCATCGATTATATGCAACGCAGGACAAGCTAGATAAACTAGTAATATCATCAACCATGTGTAGTTAACTAGTGATTATGTTAAAATTGATTGTTTTTTACAAGATAAATTTAATGCTAGCTAGCAACTTACCTTGACTCCTTCCTGCACTCGCGTAACAGTTAGTCAGCCTGCCACGCAGTCTCCTCGTGGAGTGCAATGTAATCAGCCATAATCGGCGTCCAAAAATGCTGATTACCGATTGTTATGAAAAATTAGTGCCGATTTTAAGTTATCGGCCATTCCGATTAATCGGTCAACCTGTAGGCTATATCAACAATGGACTAATGAAACAATATACCAAAATATAGTTTTTGGGTGGAGTTTTCCTTTAATCCAGTTTATGTGGTTGTTGTATCCATACCAGTTTTATTCTACGCCAATCCGTTTTTTATTATTACGTTAGTGACAGTTACAATGCCTAAAGAAAGTATTCACCACCTTGACAATTGTGTTGTTACAGCCTGAATTTAAAATTGATTAAATTTAGATTTTGTGTCACTGTCATACCCACACTACCCCATAATGTCAAAGTGGAATTATGTTTTTAGAAGTGTTAACAAATTAATTAAAAATTAAAGCTGAAATATCTTGAGTCAGTAACATGGAACCCAMACCGTCTGCGTGCATGCGCCATCGTGCATAAATCTATTTTGTCCCCCCACACCAAACGCGATCACGACACACAGGTTAAAATATCAAAACAAACTCTGAACTAATTATATTAATTTGGGGACGTGTCGAAAAGTTTTAAACATTTATGGCAATTTAGCTAGCTAGCTTGCACTTGCTAGCTAATTTGCTTTATTTAGYTAGTTTGCTGTTGCTAGCTAATTTGTCTTGGGATATAAACATTGAGTTGTTATTTTACCTGAAATGCACAAGGTCCTCTACTCCGCCAATTATTYTACACACAAAAAGGTCAACCGAATAATTTCTAGTAATTTCTCCTCCTTCCAGGCTTTTTCTTCTCTTGACTTTATATTGCGATTGGCAAAACATTAGGTGGATTACCGCCACYGACCTCGTTCATCTTTCAGTCAACCACGTGGGTATAACCAATGAGGAGATGGCACGTGGGTATCTGCTTTTATAAACCAATGAGGATATGGGAGAGGCAGGACTTGCAGTGCGATCTGCGTCACAAATAGAACTGACTTCTATTTTAGCCCTTGGCAACGCAGATGCTCGTTGGCGCGTGAGCATTAATTGAATAATATAGATTTCTACATTTATTTTGCAACGCTCGCGCATGCAACGCGAGCAGTGTAGTCAGCCTGTAAGTATTCAACCCCTTTGTTATGGCAAGCATACGTTCAGGAGTAAACATTTGCTTAACAAGTCACATAAGTTGCATGGTTTTTGAATGACTACTCACCCCACACATATACAATTATCTATAAGGTCCCTCAGTCGAGCAGTGAAATTCAAACACAGATTCAACCACAAAGACCAGGGAGGTTTTCCAATGCCTTGCAAAGAAAGGCACCTATTGGTAGATGGGTGGTAAAAAAGAAGCAGACATTGAATATCCCTTTGAGCATTATTAAGTTATTAATTACACTTTGGATGGTGTATCAATACACCCAGTCACTACAAAGATACAGGCTTTCTTCCTAACTCAGTTGCCGGAGATTAAGGAAACCACTCAGGGATTTCACCGTGAGGCCAATGGTGACTTATCCCTAATATTCAATGAACATGAGCATAAATGTTTTTTCTTCAGGTGTAGGTTAGGGCTGACCCCATTTAGTTGACTAGTCAATTTTTTGGTCGATAGGCTGTTGGCCGACCGAGATTTCTTTAGTCGAGCAGTCGCAAAACATTTTCATGGTGTGTAAGACGCCTGTCTGWTTCGCGTCTGTCTCAGTGGACTAATCCATTGGGGAGGCCGTGGGGGTGGCACAGTCCATCACTCTTAGACACGTGATAGTGAAGTTGCATATGGTTATATTATGTAAAAATAATGGTGCAACAATAATAAATCTAATATTTTATAACAAATGATCTTTCTCCTGTGTTGGATATCGTCGYTGTCCGTGGTTCTGAAACATAATCTTCCGTGCGCCGTAGAATTTACACCTTTCCCTATGTTGGTATGTGCATAATAGGAAAATTAACCAGCATATTGAGATTGAGAACAATGAGTGGGAGGCAGCAGAGATGAGGAAACAGCCCTTGCCTTAGCCTAATTGAGAGCGAGGAAACCAACTTAATTAGCTCTATAATCAATAGCCTAACTATTAAATGTGCCATATACAGTGCCTTCGGAAARTATTCAGACCCCTTGACTTTTTCCACATTTTGTTACCTTATTTTAAAATTGATTAAATTGTTTTTTCCGCATCAACACAATACCCAATAATGACAAAGGAAAAACAGTTTTTTATACATTTTTGCAAATTTATAAAAAAWKTGAAATTAAATATTACATTTACTTTAGTATTCAGACCCTTTACTCAGAACTTTGTCGAAGCACCTTTGGCAGCGATTACAGCCTCTTGGGTATGACGCTACAAGCTTGGCACACCTGTATTTGGGGAATTTCTCCAATTCTCTGCAGATCCTCTCAAGCTTTGTCGGGTTAGATGGGGAGCGTTGCTGCACAGCTATTTTCAGGTCTCAAGAGATGTCAGATCGGGTTCAAGTCCGGGCTCTGGCTGTGCCACTCAAGGACATTGAGACCTGTCCCGAAGCAACWYCTGCGTTGTCTTGGCTGTGTGCTTAGGGTCATTGTCCTGTTGGAAGGTGAACCTTCGCCCCAGTCTGAGCACCTGAGCGCTCTGGAGCAGGTTTTCATCAAGGATCTCTCTACTTTGCTCCGTTCATCTTTGCCTATATCCTGACTTGTCTTGGGGACCTTCAATGCTGCATAAATGTTTTGGTACCCTTCCCCAGATCTGTGCCTCGACACAATGCTGTCTCGGAGCTCTACTGACAATTCCTTCGACCTCATGGCTTGGTTTTTGCTCTGACATGCACTGTCAGCTGTGGGACCTTATATAGACCGATGTGTGCCTTTCCAAATAATGTCCAATCATTTGAATTTACCACAGGTGGACTCATCAATTTGTAGGAAAATCTCAAGGATGATCAATGGAAACAGGATGCACCTGAGCTCAACTTCCAATCTCATAGCAAAGGGTTTGAATACTTACAGTGGGGCAAAAAAGTATTTAGTCAGCCACCAATTGTGCAAGTTCTCCCACTTAAAAAGATGAGAGAGGCCTGTAATTTTCATCATAGGTACACTTTTTATTTTTTATTTTACCGTTATTTTACCAGGTAAGTTGACTGAGAACACGTTCTCATTTGCAGCAACGACCTGGGGAATAGTTACAGGGGAGAGGAGGGGGATGAATGAGCCAATTGTAAACTGGGGATTATTAGGTGACCGTGATGGTTGAGGGCCAGATTGGGAATTTAGCCAGGACACCGGGGTTAACACCCCTACTCTTACGATAAGTGCCATGGGATCTTTAATGACCTCAGAGAGTCAGGACACCCGTTTAACGTCCCATCCGAAAGACGGCACCCTACACAGAGCAGTGTCCCCAATCACTGCCCTGGGGCATTGGGATCTTTGTTTAGACCAGAGGAAAGAGTGCCTCCTACTGGCCCTCCAACACCACTTCCAGCAGCACCTGGTCTCCCATCCAGGGACTGACCAGGACCAACCCTGCTTAGCTTCAGAMGCAAGCCAGCAGTGGTATGCAGCTATGCAGCTACTTCAACTATGACAGACAAAATGAGAGAGAAAAAATCCAGAAAATCACATTGTAGGATTTTTTATGAATTTATTTGCAAATTATGGTGGAAAATATGTATATTTCATTATATAGGCTACTGTGTTAAGTTGTTCATTCATGCTTTGAAATGCAATCAAGCATTTTAGTTTTATAATGAAAGAACAAAATGAGCTTCAAATAATTAGCCTAAGCAATAAATAATGCACGCAAATGTTTTTAGTCTGCTGTAATAAAGGCTTTTTATCTCTTTGTTAGAACAGACTCCCTGGTACACTTATTTTGTGTTGACACTGTTCCAAATGGTCAGAAATGTTTTATTTGTAATCTAACAGCAACTGTTTGGCACACATAATACTCAGGAAATGCTTGCTCCTACAGTATACCCTCCTTTTTCTGGATCTCCAGTAGTTTCCACAACTAAGTCAAATGTCTTCCACAGATCTGACTTCYCCTTTCCCTCCTGAGCAACCAGTAAACATACTATTTATTTTTCACATCCTCCGCATCCATTTTGCTAAAACAAACTCGCCCAGCATACACCCCTCCAACCAGGCATGCTTTATCTACACATTTTCTGGATGCAGAGTTCAAGTGAAGGTCAAGCAAATCATAGAGAAAGCAGACTGTATTGCAATCATCTCTGATGGGTGGTCGAATGTTCATGGGCAAGGAATAATTAACTACATCATCTCCACCCCTCAACCAGTATTCAACAAGAGCACAGACACAAGGGACAACCGACACACCGGTCTCTACATTGCAGATGAGCTGAAGGCAGTCATCAATGAYCTTGGACCACAGAAGGTATTTGCACTGGTGACAGACAATGCTRCGAACATGAAGGCTGCTTGGTCTAAAGTGGAGGAGTCCTACCCTCACATCACACCCATTGGCTGTGCTGTTCATGCATTGAATCTGCTCCTCAAGGACATCATGGCACTGAAAACAATGGATACACTCTACAAGCGAGCCAAGRAAGTGGTTAGGTATGTGAAGGCTCATCAAGTTATAGCAACAATCTACCTCACCAAGCAAAGTGAGAAGAATATGAGCACCACAGTGAAGCTGCCCAGCAACATCCGTTGGGGTGGTGTTGTCATCATGTGTGACAGTCTCCTGGAGGGGAAGGAGTCTCTCCAAGAAATGGCCATATCACAGTCTGCCGATTTATGGACAGCCATATCAAGAGGATCCTCCTGGGTGATGTATTTTTGGGGAGAGTGGTAAGCAACCTGAAACTCCTAAAACCTATAGGAGTAGACTTTGCACTGATTTGAGGGAGACAATGCCATCCTGTCTTATGTTCAGACTCTGCTTGCAGATGTAAGAGAAATCTGTACTGCCCTGCCCACTTCACTGTTGCTCCAAGCAGAGGAAACTGCAGTTCTGAAATACACTGCTCAAAAAAATAAAGGGAACACTTAAACAACACAATGTAACTCCAAGTCAATCACACTTCTGTGAAATCAAACTGTCCACTTAGGAAGCAACACTGATTGACAATAAATGTCACATGCTGTTGTGCAAATGGAATAGACAAAAGGTGGAAATTATAGGCAATTAGCAAGACACCCCCAATAAAGGAGTGGTTCTGCAGCTGTCTCTTATACACATCTAGATGTGTATAAGAGACAGGTCTTCAACCCACACAAGTGGCTCAGGTAGTGCAGCTCATCCAGGATGGCACATCAATGCGAGCTGTGGCAAGAAGGTTTGCTGTGTCTGTCAGCGTAGTGTCCAGAGCATGGAGGCGCAACCAGGAGACAGGCCAGTACATCAGGAGACGTGGAGGAGGCCGTAGGAGGGCAACAACCCAGCAGCAGTACCGCAACCTCCGCCTTTGTGCAAGGAGGAGCACTGCCAGAGCCCTGCAAAATGACCTCCAGCAGGTCCCCCGAGAGAGAGAGAGAGAGAGAGAGAGAGAGAAAGAAAGAGAATTAGAGAGAGCATACTTATATTCACACAGGACACCGGATAAGACAGGAGAAGTACTCCAGATATAACAGACTGACCCTAGCCCCCTGACACACAAACTACTGCAGCATAAATACTGGAGGCTGAGACAGGAGGGGTCAGGATACACTATGGCCCCATCCGATGATACCCCCGGACATTAAAGTTCAATTCGTAACTAAATAGTTTTTTAAATTTTTCTATTGGAATGATTTAAATCATTTGAAATTGTCTCCTTATGATAAGGTAAAAGGTTTATGTTTCAGGCTCCATATGATATGGTAAATATATCCAATGCAAAAAACAATAACATTTAAATGGTATTAATATTACATTTGCATATATTTCCATTAATTCCCATATATTCCCGTTAATTCCCACGGAAAGTTTCCACCTCTGAATATTCCCTAAAATGTGCAACCCTACTTCCAATACACATTGCCTGTGAGCGTCAGAGGTGAACCAGTTGCATACACAGCTCGAGCAAGACATTCATCAGCATTTCTCTGASTACGTTCCTCCATTGAGTCAAAAAAACTTCTGATTCCAGGAGGACCATGAGCTGTTGCTATCGACAAGGTGAATGATTTATCATTTTCACCTCGAATAGAAGTACAGGGACTTTTGTCAGAGGTTGCTTGTTGTGAGCGCTGAGGGAACTTTATGCACTTGGCCAGATGATTCTGCATCTTTGTTTCATTCTTCACATAGGATTTGGCACAGTATTTGAAAATGTACACAGCTTTTCCTTCTACATTAGCTGCAGTGAAATGTCTCCACACATCAGATAGTGCCCTTGGCATTTTCCTGTAAAGATTAGAAAAAAAGATTTAAAAAAAAAACCTAATGCAATTCCATGTACAGATAAATAGTTAAACAGTTAGTTTAAACAACTCCTTTGTAAGATAAATGTTTTAAAATGAAACATGTATGGAAACAGGAGAAATAACACTCCTCAGTTCGCAGGCTCAAGCAAGCTAAACCCACATGGTAGCAAAAACTAACTAGCAAAAATTCTGAAGTTAGAAATGATTGAAACATACTTTGCTGTAGGCTACTACATTTACATTTACATTTAAGTCATTTAGCAGACGCTCTTATCCAGAGCGACTTACAAATTGGAAAGTTCATACATATTCATCCTGGTCCCCCCGTGGGGAATGAACCCACAACCCTGGCGTTGCAAGCGCCATGCTCTACCAACTGAGCCACACGGGACCAGTTTACTAGTTAACAAAAAATCATGTATGTCATATACAATATATTCAAAACTTACCAGAAAGCATGTAGTCCTTGGCTCACAGTGTAGAATTTTGGGCTCAATAGCATCTCATTAGTGTGCAAGATCTTGAGAATCAGCTGTACATGTGATGGAAGAATGCACTGTGCATGCAGAAGGTTGCAATTCCATTGAATGGGGATAGTTTAACCAAAATATGACACAAGACTTAGAATTGCCTTATGTGTGTCCCACAAAAAAGGTTCACTGTTATAAGCTAACTTTTTTGATGAATTTTGAGTAATTTAACTTCCAATAAAAAAAAATCCGGAAATTTCCCGGTAAGTTTCCGACCCTTTGCAACACTAGAGAAGAGTAAGACCAGAGTTGAAGGATATCGGAGATAGAAAACATACAGGTGTTTCTATTATTTGGTTCACCACATGTACCTTTGTAATACAACAGTAGAGAGGGAGAAATTAAACTGTCTAAAGACAGGCTTTAGGAAGACACGTTGAACTAATTAACAAGAATATGACTACAGCAAATGTAAGCCAGCTTTGAGATAATTAATTAAAAGTTGTTTGTGTTATGTTCTTTGTCCATGGCGTCTGAACTACAGAGGGCGGTGCAGGTTTTTGTTCAAACCAAGCAGTAACACACCTTGTTCATCTATTCAAGTCTTGATTGAAGTCTATGATTAGTAGAATCAGGTGTGTACTGGTTGGCATGAACAATAACTTTAGGGGAGATTATTATAAATTAAGTTTTCATAAGAAATTTCAGGTTAAGTTTGCAATATTTGGAAATTAATTAAAATAGATTTATTTAAAGGTGGGCTTAAAGGGTACATTCAGTACTCATTAAGCACATTCCGGACTTTATACATATTTTATCAAATATATTTATTATACATAAACAAATGGTGTCAAGTCATAAAACTTCACATGAGAGATTAATCTTTATTTTTWATTTTTTTATCTACACTTTTCTTACAGAATTTAGGGCAGTATATGTTAGAAATGTCTAAACTTAGATTTTGGTGGGCTTAATAGGTACACTTACCCTCCTTTGAAGAGCCCGGACAGTATCATTAATGTATTGTTTACCTGTTTTTCAGGGGTGTGGTTTTGGCGAGGGCATGGAGCACCCTGTACACAGAGGGGAGACGATGTCCCTCGGACTGCACGACAGGTACTGTGCAATGTATGTCCAACTTTTATTTCTGCATCTATACACGATCAATCAACAGTCCTCACTTTTATCTGAAGTGCCTCATTTTAGCAGTTTCTGCTTTTCTCATGTTATGTGTGAATGTGTAACTTCAAACACTTGCTTTTCAGCTCAACTCACTAAAGGACTTCACTGTGCAATTTCAGCAACCCATTATAATCCCCTCTCATCTCTTAAGTAGTATGTGAAGTAGGCTTTGGCGATACCCCGGTATATGGTATAAACGGTATATTTCGAAATACCGACGGTATGATTTTCAATACCGTTTAAAATGTTATTTTGGTGTTGGGACACTCCCGCCTCACAGTGGCGCCACTGCTTTTAACTATAAGTTAAATATAACTAAGAAATCTAAGTTGTTAAATAAATTACACTTCTGGTCAAAGGTTTTAGAACACCTACTCATTCAAGAGATTTTCTTTATTTTGACTATTTTCTACATTGTAGAATAATAGTTTAGAATTCAAGGCACACTTCACTAGCATGGCAACCACAGCATTCTGCAGCGATACGCCAACCCATCTGGTTTGGGCTTAGTGGGACTATCATTTGTTTTTCAACAGGACAATTACGCAACACACCTCCAGGCTGTGTTAGGACTATTTTACCAAGAAGGAGAGTGATGGAGTGCTGCATCAGATGACCTGGCCACCACAATCCCCCGACCTCAACCAAATTGAGATGGTTTGGGATGAGTTGGACAACAGAGTGAAGGAAAAGCAGCCAACAAGTGCTCAGCATCTGTGGGAACTCCTCAAGACTGTTGGAAAATAATTCCAGGGGAAGCTAGTTGAGAGAATGCCAAGAGTGTGCAAAGCTGTCATCAAGGCAAAGGGTGGCTATTTGAAGAATCTCAAATATAAAGTATATTTAGATTTTTTGGGTAACTGCATGCTTCCATATGTGTTGTTTCATTGTTTTGATGACTTCACTATTATTCCACAATGTAGAAAATAGTCAAAATAAAGAAAAACCCTGAGTAGGTGTTCTAAAACTTTTGACTGGTCGTGTATATCCAGCTCAGGGCTCCAGCTATGCATTTGGTTTGCTAACTGTCAAGATCAAGCTTCTTGGTTACAGTATACTTATTCAATCCCCTCCTGGATCAAGATCCATGTTGCCTCAATTGTTTTGTGCGTCCCCAAAKAATTATGTTATTTTTTTATTTTTTTAAATGGTGCCCTTTGTGTGCACATTGGGTAATACCGTATACCCCGTTATGGTACAGAAACGGTATGAAAATGTGGATGCCGCCCCAATCCTAATGTGAAGTTAGACTAACATGAAAAAAAAAATATTCTCTCTCTTTTCTGTCAGGTTTGCTCTCTTTCTCTCAAGGACAGAGATGGACATTTTAGTTTTAAACTATTCAGTTTCTGTATTTGAACTGGAACATTCCTGTTAACTAACATTCATAATTACGTCTTAAAGTGAGTCAAAGACATGGACTAAGTACGCAGTGTTCATGCAGCTCAGTGTGTTGTGGGATAACTTTGCTCTTTGGGTCTGTCTCCAGGCCCCTCTATAGGACATGTTGTTTTTGTACCAGGTGACTAATGCCTTAAGCTGTGAGTGGGTTTTTATCCGCAAGTCAGCTACCATCGGTAACGCTAATGAAGTAGGAAGTTGTGTGATTCTGGAGCGCCAGGGGAGATTACAACATCATGACTGTTGACAATTTTTTAGCATACATGATGCTGCTCTCTTGACTACCTTTTCTCAGTGTCCTCTCTGGCGCTGCTGTAGTGTCACCGAGGTTTCTCTAAGCCCCTGTCCTTTGTGCCTTTTTGTGTGTTGCTGCAGCTGTTCAGGGATTTTGTCTTCTCAGAGCACTTCATGAAGATTTTAGTGGAGTGCCTCAACTGGAAATGCTTTTTATGTTACAGATTCTGCTCTAACTGCATCAGTGCATTTAGGCCTATGGTCAATTAGGACGGTGAGCTCTGACTACTGAAGTATATATACTGTTTAAAAAAAGAAATAACAGTAGCTGTTACGTCTAACCTAATCCTGCCTCCAGTCATTTTCACGACCATAATATCTGTTGTATTTAAGGCCAGTGCTTCAGGCATGTAGATGTATTGTCTTCCCTTATTTATATTGTCCCCAGTACTTTTAAAGCTTAGCAGTAGTTTGTCTGCTGGAACAGCATGTCCCTCTGCTGTCACGCAGCTAGCCGCCTCCTAACGAGCATCATGAAAGTGGTTGCTAGGCAATGGCAGTCTTTGACCAGAGTGCATGCTTCTGGACTGTACTACGTGGTGTAGTGAAGCAAGAGGAAAGGCTATAAGCTGAGGGTTGGGGGGGGGGGGGGGGGGGGGGGGGGGGGGGGGGGGGGTGATGGCTTAATCAAACACACAGATTGCCAATTATTATTGACACCGATATAATGGGTTTGTCGTCATTCCCCCTCCCAACCAACAGTAGTTTCAGCTCTATAGCATCACTATTTTGAATGCTATGGTAATGAATAAATCATACACCAGCTTGTTAGCTCCATGACTGGGTTTTAGAGGGGTATGTTGTGGGAGTTGAGGTGTTATATATTTCTCTCTTTTATGCTGTGCTGAGCAAAGTGTGTTTTTGATGTAAGCAGTTTTATGTCTTGATTGAGTTAGTAACAATGTACCAAAAAGGGGAAAACATTTCATTGTGTCACTTGGCAAGTTGATACTGATGCCACAGTTTTTTGCCAGCAAACACTAGACCGCTGCAAAACTTCTATTAAGACGGACAGTTGACTCTTCTAGGCACGGGAAAGTGKGCCATTGGCAAGGTTTGTTCCCCCATGTTCGCTAAGCTCTTGCATTGATGCACACCAATGGGCAAATCTACATCCGTATGCGGTGCATGGGCTATGAACTTTCAAGGACCTAAATCCGGTGTCTATTCAACCCTGTAACACAGGGGTAAATGTGTATTTTCTAAACAGACCCTTCTGTCCTCAACCACATAAGGTGTGATGATGGTTATGGTCAATTTGTCAAAGTTATTTTATGTAATGTTTGTTGTTGTTGTATCGCCCTGAATTGATCCCTGTGACCTAGCCTATGTCCGTATGCTTTATACTCTGACTGAGACTGTCCAAATTAGAGGCAACTACTAGTGATTATGCAGATGAGGCTAATCTCATCCCACTAGGGATGCACATTTCAGTAAATTTGGCTAAGGTTAAATTTGTTCCAAACAGTAAAATGACAATGTTTTTGTGATTATTGGTGCTGTAAATTTTTTATTTTTTTTGCTTCCTAAGTGGACAGTTTGATTTCACAGAAGTGTGATTGACTTGGAGTTACATTGTGTTGTTTAAGTGTTCCCTTTATTTTTTTGAGCAGTGTATATTCCCGTTGGAAAATATAAATGTGAATCACGTTTTTATTTGGCGTACCCCTGACGGCATTGCGCGTACCCCTGGGGGTACCAGTTTGTGAATACCTCCTCTGGAGGAAGCTGCAGACCTTTTGGAGGAGGTGGACATGCCTTGTGGGCTGGTGTTGTGGACTGTAGATATGTAAAGAGTTTTTTGTTTTTTTTCAACAGCAGTTTTATTCAACACAACAAACAGTATACTTTGTTTCATAATTTAATGTGTGTTTACCTGTGGAGGTGGCTGTATTCGAATTGCAGGGGCCAGGGACACCAGACAAGGCTGCTGTGGTAGTTGGTCCAGAGGAGGCCGCTTCGGTGGTGACAGACGCGGGCTGGTGGTGGATCAAACCGCTGATGATGGCTTAGAGGAGCTGGTGTTTGTAATGTTGGGGTTGAGGGGCTGACGATGGTGTGGCTGAGGGAGCAGGCACATGGCCGACTTCTGCAGCTGGGGACTCCGGCGGCTCCTACAGGTGTTGCACACTGGGAGGCACTGGTGGTGATGATGCAGCTGTTAGGAGTGGTACCGGTGGTGGGTCCAGCAGAGGCAATGGCGTTGACGCTCTCATCCATGGCAGCCCTCTCCTGGGCCCTCTGTGTTCTGAAGGCTGCCTGACACTTTTTCTCCGCTGCCCTCTCCTACTCACCCCTCTCCACTGGTGCATGTATTCCTCCCCGGTGAGGCATGTGGCGACCACAGGGAGTTTTCTGTATCGGTCAAAACAAGCCATACAGATACCCGCCATGTTGTGGAGTCAACAAAAGTCAGAAATAGCATTATAAATATTCAGTTACCCTTGATGATTTTCATCAGAATGCACTCCCAGGAATCCCAGTTCCACAATAACTGTTTGTTTTGTTCAATAAAGTCCATCATTTATGTCCAAATACCTCCTTTTCGTTCRCGCGTTTAGTCCAGTAATCCAAATGCACAACGCGCGAGCACTAAGTCCAGACAAAAAGTTATATTACAGCTCGTAAAAACAAGTCAAACGATGTATAGAATTAATCTTTAGGATGTTTTTATCATAAATCTTCAATAATGTTTCAACCGGACAATTCCTTCATCTTTAGAAATGAAAAGGAACAGAGCTCGCTTTCACGGCCGCGCGCCTGACTTAGCTCATGGCATTCTGCCAGACCCCTTAGTCAAACAGCTCTTATTCGCTCCCCCTTCACAGTAGAAGCCTGAAACAAGGTTCTAAAGACTGTTGACATCTAGTGGAAGCCTTAGGAAGTGCAATCGGACCAAATTTACACTGTATCTTGGATAAGACTTGAAAACCCACAAACCTCCGATTTCCCACTTCCTGGTTGGATTTTTTCTCAGGTTTTTGCCTGCCATATGAGTTCAGTTATACTCACAGACATCATTCAAACAGTTTTAGAAACTTCAGAGTGTTTTCTATCCAAATCTCCAAATAATATGCATATCTTAGCTTCTGGGCCTGAGTAGCAGGCAGTTTACTCTGGGCACGCTTTTCATCCGAATGTGAAAATAGCGCCSCCAGCCATAAGAAGTTAATGAAATGTTGAAACCACTTMTTGAACAGGGCCCTGTCAATGTAGCCACAGTTTGACTGTCCATACAAGGCTTTGGGGGGCCTCCCAGTGTGTAGTGGCCGCGGGGGAAACACTTGGGGTAGATGATAAATGGGGGGACGTCCTCCCCAGTTGCGTTGAAGCAGGCCAGCACTGTAATGTGCTCCTTGGTCCCAGCACTTTATGCCTGCTCTGGTCGCTACAAAACCGAGACTCGTTGTAGTTTTAGATTTGTCTGGGTTTTTCCCTCAACCCACTCTCCTCCAAGTGCTTTCCGTAAGAAGTGAAGAAGGTGTCCATCATAGTACTCTAAGCTAGCAACATTAGCAAATCCGTTCGCTATATTTCAGTGGTTAAAAGTTGGATATGAAGTAGTGCGGTCTGTCGCGCAGTCGAATTTTACAATATACCGCGTGTCCCACTACATGTTTATATAATTTTTTTGAAAACTCTCATAACAGAACTTTGCTTATTTAAATTGTAATGAAAATCGGTGGTCAGCTAGTTAGAAGGGTGTATTTATTTGCAAAACCTATATTATTTTCCAGTCCATTTAAATTTTGAGCTTGAGCTGATTTGGTCCTCCAATCGCTAGTGTCTGAAGTTATGGTGTGTCCGATGTTGAATTAGCTATGCATGGGTACAAGGAACGGACCTTTTTAAGTAAGAGATTAAAAAACGT
Organism: Salvelinus sp. IW2-2015; assembly: GCF_002910315.2. Classification (NCBI taxonomy): domain Eukaryota; kingdom Metazoa; phylum Chordata; class Actinopteri; order Salmoniformes; family Salmonidae; genus Salvelinus; species Salvelinus sp. IW2-2015. The sequence continues at coordinate 38,366,999 of NC_036863.1, read as the reverse complement.
GCGACAATAGCATGCCTATCGTCTCATATTATTGAACATGGAACTATTGTAATGAAGCAGTCAATGTAATACTTCAATGTGATATATCATTTTCAAACATTTGTGAAACTGGAATATGCTGGAAAACGCTGTTCTCAAAGAAGCACCTGATTCGAGCCGTTTCATGTGACGGCGATGAAGATATCCGTTTTAAACGTAGAAAGAGGGGAAATGTAAATATTGCAACAACTAGGATGGGTTAATATGACTAGGATTGTGCCTCTGGCTTCTGGACAACGAAAGAAAGTTGGTATGAAAACCAGTAGAACAGGAGAGAAATGCTGTGAAACGTTTTTGGTTGCTAGCTTAACTTCTTATGGCTGTAAGCGGAGCCTTGAGTACCCTGGAAAGAGGTGGCCATTTCAAACGGCCTCGTTCTCAATTCTTGCTCGTACAATATGCATATTATTATTAATATTGAATAGAAAACACTCTCTAGTTTCTAAAAACGTTTGAATTATGTCTCTAAGTGAAACAGAACCCTTTTTACAGCTCATTTCCTATCCGGAAGTGAKATTTCCAAAAGCTAAGTCGCTCTTCAAAAGCTTGTCTATAAAAGGTCATGTCACTTAGGACTGTAKAAACACGTCATACACCTTCCTCTGGGTCTCATGCGGAAGTGAGAACAGAAAGGAGTTGAATATCTCTTTCAGAGAATGCATACACCCTCTTTGAATGAGACGACCGCCATAATTTATTTTTCCTGAGGCGCGAACTCGGACCAGGACTCTCCACCTGGAAAACGGTCGTTCTCGATGAATATGACATCTGGCTTCGATTTTTTTTGATACATGTCACAATATCATCCTAAAGTATGTTTTTTAAATATAGTTTAATTATATTATTTAAATTTATTCGGGATTTTATACGTGATGCGTAGGAAGAATTTTTTTCAAGATGGAGAGGTTAGCACAGGAAGGCCAGTGTGTTTGCTAATTCAGGGGGAAATAGTTCGTTTTGGATCGAAACAAAGCTGGTTCTGAACAAAAGACCCATTGTACAACATTCTGAATGAAGATCAACAAAGATAAGGACCCAATTTGGGATGCTATTTCATATATATCTGTCGAACTGTGCTATGCTACCGTTTGCCTTGAGTCAATGCTGTTGCTATGTTTGCTATTGTAGTAAGCTAATATGACGATATATTGTGTTTTCGCTGTAAAACACTTAAAGAATCGGAAATATTGTCTGTATTCACTAGCTGTATTCACTTTCATTAGCTATCCACCATATATTTTTCTGAAATGTTTTATGATGAGTAATTAGTAGTTGACGTTGGTGTCTGTATTTACTCTGGCTACTCCCGTGCTATTTCTGACTGTAGCTATAATGGTAGCTATGATGGTAGCAGTAATGTAAAACTGATTTATAGCTGAAATATGCACATTTTTCGAACAAAACATAGATTTATTGTGTAACATGTTATAGGACTGTCATCTGAGGTAGTTTTTTCTAGGTTATTTAGGTTAGTTCTAGGTTAGTTAGGTTGGCTTTGCATGCTAGCTGCATGCTAGCTGCATGCTACCTGTGCTGTGAAAAATGTCTGTCTCTCTTTTTGTATTTGGTGGTGAGCTAACATGAATATATGTGGTGTTTTCGCTCTAAAACATTTAAAGAATCTGAAATATTGTCTGTATTCACAAGATCTTTGTCTTTCATTTGCTATCCACCATATATTTGTCTGAAATGTTTTATGATGTGTAATTAGAGTAGTTGACGTTGGTGTCTGTATTTTCTCTGGCTACTCCCGTGCGATTTCTGACTGTAGCTATGATGTTAGCAGTAATGTAAAACTGATTTATAGCTAAAATATGCAMATTTTTTGAACAAAACATAGATTTATTGTGTAACATGTTATAGGACTGTCATCTGAGGTAGTTTTTTCTAGGTTATTTAGGTTGGTTCTAGGTTAGTTAGGTTGGCTTGTGCATGCTACTTGCATCCTACTTGTGCTGTGAAAAATGTCTGTCCTCTTTTTTATTTGGTGGTGAGCTAACATAAATATATGTGGTGTTTTCTCTGTAAAACATTTAAAAAATCGGACATGTTGGCTGGATTGACAAGATGTTTATCTTTCAAATGCTGTATTGGACTTGTTAATGTGTGAAAGTTAAATATTAAAAAAAAAAATAGATTTTGAATTTGCCGCCCTGCACTTGAGCTGGATGTTGTCATAGGTGTACCGGTGTCGGGCTTGCAGCCTTAACAGGTTTAATACTGTAGCTGTTCTTGTTAGCTGCTTCGTGCTGCTCCTCTCTCCCATTGCTCCCTGCAGCCTGTGACTGTGAGTAGCCAAGCAACGAGTCTCCGCTCTGTCTTGCTCGTGGCTAGAGACGGCCATTAGTTGACGTAAGAAAGCTACTTTCTAACTCAATAAACTCACTCACTGTACATGACTGTTTTCGGCTAAATACTAATTCCAGTCGACAACGACACTTTTCCAGTTGTTGAATTCTGGCACCAATTTAATTATGCAAATTAACCTATAGACTGAAAAGCAAGACTGGTCAAATTTATTTTCAACGACTAACGGTTAACCAATAGCATCCCTACATCCCACTTAAAAGATGTTTAAGAAAGATAAATATCATTGACCATTAATGTGAAAAGTAAAACACTAACCAGTTTAGTGTTAAAAAAAAACACTAACCTAGTACCAGTACTATTTCACTACTCCTTGGTTTGTTTTATTTGGGCCTAGCCAGAGTTTGTGTTTGTGTAAAAGTGGATCATGACTAAAAAGGAGATGTTCCAAAACAGAGAATGTGAGAAGGCGTTCATAGTGTGTTCCTGGGGTAGAGGTAGGCTCCTTTAGCTTGGTTCTAAGCTGCCTGCTGCTGCTGCACCCCTCAGCAGAGCTCCTCCGTCTTCAGCACCTGCTGGGCCTCTGCTTTCATCACCGATCCCTCTGATGCCAGGCTAACGCCCCTTTTCTGCTTTCGCTACCACAGTCTTTGAGATTTTCTACGCTGGGTGAGTTTCTCTCAACTAGCACTTTCAGCAGAATTATTTCTCACCCCAGAAATGCTTTGATAATGCCAAATGCAGATTATTTTCTGATCAATGACGTTTAAGGCCTTTGCATTTGTTTTTTACATGGTACTTCTTAGTTGAATCTATCCAAATGTAGACAGCAGAGTGTTGTTGTTGAGGGAGAGCTATTCTAAATCACTTATAACTGACATTTTGATTGATTTGATCTGCTGTGCCCTCTGGTCGCTCCACTTTGGTGTCATCAATGTTTTTCCATTCCTGTGACAGCTGGATAGACTGTCAGATGTGATTAACCCATTTGGCTGTTGGTAGAGCATGGCACTTTTAATAACCATGGTTGTGGGTTTGATTCCCGCGGGGGGACCAGTACAAAAAAATGTATGCACTGTGGTGGTTAATTTCTTTACTATCAAATTAGGAGAGACAAACTTATCACACAAGTCATAGTCATACTTAAACTAAATCTTTATTCACTTATTAATAAGGGAGCAGGTCAATACAACACACAYACATAAAGTGAATCAATTGAGTGCTCTACGATAATGATGGCTGGTTGACATCACTCTCAGGTGATTCGTTGAGAGACCCAGGACAAAGGTTCAAAGGTCTTTTATAGCCAAGATACACCYCCTCCAGTCTACATGACAAACAACAGATGTATGGAATGGGTCACAAGGCTAAGATTTGTATGAAAGATACTTATAATTCAGACAGTGTCTGCTGTAAAAACTGTTCTCGTTGTGTAGAGACCAGGGTCTGGCCCCCCAACTCCATACTGGAGCCATTTTCCCCTGGGACCCCAACTCCATACTGGAGCCATCTCCCCCTGGGACCCCAACTCCTCCATACTGGAGCACATTTCTCCTGGGACCCCAACTCCATACTGGAGCCCTCTCCCCTGGTCCCAACTCCATACTGGAGCCATCTCCCTGGGACAAACTCCATACTGGAGCCATCTCCTGGGCCCCAACTCCATACTGGAGCCATCTCCCCCTGGGACCCCAACTCCATACTGGAGCCATCTCCCCCTGGGACCCCAACTCCATACTGGAGCCATTTCCCCCTGGGACCCCAACTCCATACTGGAGCCATTTCCCCCTGGTACCCCAGTACAGAAACATTAACTCATGCTCCGGAATGCGGTGTTGTTAGGCTTATCATCCAAAAACATGGTAAATCTCCTGTCATGGTAAATCTCCTGTCAGTGTTAAATCTCCCAGAGGCTCATCCTCAGTAGAACACACACAGATGAAAGTGTTCTAAGAACCCACTATTCTATTCCATAAAACAACCATTTGATGCAATAACAGTATTATAACATAACCTTGTAATTTCTCTCACTTTTTTACTACTGTAAGTCACTCTGGGTAAGAGTGTCTGCTAAATGACTAAAATGTAAAAGATGAGATGAGGAACCACGCTGTGTGGTGGTGACAGYATGTGCGGTCAGCTGCTTGAGGGTGTGTCTGGTATTTAGACGGGCACAGTTCCTTCTGCATCCAGTAGATGGTATACGTTTGTCTGTTCTAGAGTCAGAATCTTGAGGGCCGTCTTGTCTGTTCCTCTTATGCTCATACAGGCGTGTAAACACACCTACTGGCCAGTACAAATGTCAGACATAGGCATGGTGCACAAAAAGCAATGTACAACAATCTTATGGACAAGCAAGTGTGTGGATGGTCAACRCTTCCTTTAATACAGTGTATGTGTTCTTTTAGTACAGTGTGTTCCTGCCAGAACAGTGATGGGGTGTGTGTTATAGCGAGACTCAGAGAGTACAGCTGTGTTCCATCACAGTGAGGGTGTGTTACTGACTTTTGGCCTGTCTTCCAGGGCTGTYGGGTTGGTGTGTCTGCAGAGCTCAGGAGTTTCGCACTCGCGCACTCTCTCTCGCTCTCGCCGCGGCCCTAATGGCCTCTGAAAGAAGCCCACAGATCGATGCTCATCGTGGCTCTGATAAATGCAGCCATTGTCAGGCTTTACTCTAAAAGCTGGGGGAGTTTGGTTATGGAGGATCAGGTTATCACTGCTGGCTCCTCCCCTCTTTGTTCCCAGCCTGTCTTGTGCTTTATAGTGCTGCTCAGTTGTGGCTGGCAGGGCAGAAGTCAAACAGTTGCTTTGTGGTGGTAATAATGATGCAGTTTCTTCAATAGATGTTCGGATAGACATTCTGTTTTTGAAAAAGGTATAGGTTCCGTGATGAAACATTACAATGATTGTGAAATAATTAGCTCAGTCTGTTTAAATGTGCAACTCTGCATTTAGGACTATCTGGTGTCATGACAGATCCATGTTGAGATGTTTTCCCTCTCCTATCCAATTAGATTTAGGTATGCGTCTAAATAAAGAGTTGCARCTTAAGCGCTCTAGAAACAGGCTGTAGTGCAGTTTACTGTAACCTGCACGTGGAGCTCAGTTTTCTGATCCGGAGGCAGTCTTGGTGTGTTTGTTCACTCTCTGTTATTAATTGGTTTGTGTATGGAGACAGAGCAGGTAAGAATGAACATCTTCAACCATGCTTTGTTCACTCAGACAGACACCATTAATTATTTTATGTGCTCAGCACCATCCCCACTCATCTGGTTTCCTTTGTCTGTAAAAAGATTTAAAAAAGATTCTCCCTGCCATCCTTTGAAACCACAGGCCGAGACCGAGCACATGACCACCCTGCCTGACAGACCTGGCTGTGTCCTCTGTTGAATGAACTCCACAGTGAATAAGTGGCCCAAGACATCATGGCTCCTCTGAAAATACCTGCAGTGGTTCTACTTGGGATATTCTCCCTCGTTGTGGGACGAGATAGTGAGTCAACCTAGAGGGAGGGATTAAGGGCAGGTTGGAGGACCTAAGGCTCCAGAGTGAGAAAGCAGGAGAGGAGTGACTATAGGGGTCCCAGCTTGGCTGAGGCTGGCCASAGCTCCACAAGGGGTCATTTTTCACGACGTGAGTAGAAGAGATTTGAGAAGTGTGTTGAAACAAAGGGCTAAAGAGCGGGCTTGCCAAAAGGAACTGACACACAGGAAATGACATTGCTATAGATTTCTTGACAGGGCCTTCAGAGCTCTTCAGACAAGAGGAACTGTAATCGTGGAAATGAGCTGCACAGCGCTCTATTCTTGGCTTTTATTTTGCTCTCAGTGCTTGGGTGGATGTTGGTCTTAGGAGGAGAGGAGTTTCAGTGTTTCATCTTGATCAGCTGGCTGCCTCAGGCAAGGCCAAGGCTGACTGCACACTGTGTTCCTGCTGGAGGGTTCGGTGGATGACAGCCATGCAGGGGACAAATTTTGAGGTGGCAATCTAACTGGATGAGTCCAATGGAATGAGAGATGGAAGGTTCATTGTGTATACCAGTGTACAATCTGCCATGCTTGCATATTAGGCTCATCGGAGTGGGGAATATACATTCCCTCCAAAGGTGTAGGGGGCCATGTAGTCCATAGAACTGTAATGATATTTTTATGATATACTCTTTGTCCTACTTGGAATTACACCTATGCAGGTGTGTGTGAAGTCACACTAGCTAGGTTTCCATCCAATTGGCGACAGATTTTCATGCAAATATTCAAAAATCCGCATAAAAACAATATGGATTTTTTTTCTCCCACCAGAGATGTTTCCATCMAATTGACTTGTTGCAGATAAATGTTTGCGTTGTATAGCGAGTGTGCCCACTCTGGTAGTGGCACKTGTGCTCTAGCCACCAGYGCTATCTGTTAGCTAGAGACTGTTAGCCACCAGCACTGGAGACTGTTAGCCACCAGCGCTAGAGACTGTTAGCCACCAGCGCTAGAGACTGTTAGCCACCAGCGCTAGAGACTGTTAGCCACCAGCGCTATCTGTTAGCCAGAGACTGTTAGCCACCGCGTCGTTAGCTAGAGACCACCTATAGCTTTCATGATGACATTATTATGGACAAAAGAGAGATTATTTTTATTTAACGGCAGCCAAGCATCGATGATCATGTCACCAGAATAAGAACCTCGATATTTATTGGAAAGGAGCATCAAGTTCATCACCTTGCACTTTCACCACCCTGTGAAGTTCACGTTTATTTCATCTGTAGCCTAATAAACTGCATRCTTTCCCGACCAGTTGTAGTGGGACGACGACACATTTCATCACGTGACTCCAAATTTACTTTGATATTCCTCAAAGAAATCCAAATGTAATTTTTTTCTTCTTTTTATATCCCAGTGTAAACTAGTGGTATTTTAGGCACTGCTCTCTAAGGGTGGGCAGATGCTAGCGTTTTTTCCCCCCCTCCCTTTATCTACTCCTCCCTCCACCTCTCCCTATAACAAGCCCAGCACTGCAGTCGCCGCTCCTTTAACAAGGTGGCACTGTTGTTGAGCTGCTGGGCTAGAGTCGGCACAGCCTCAAAGGGCGACAGGACCGGAGAGCTTTTCCCCCTCTAACAGGAGATGACTGTGAGTTGGCCCAGTAGGCACAGGAGATAGGATCCGTTGGCTTCTTCTCACTGCTGCCACTAGTGTCATAAACCTGTGTGTAGCCTGCACTGCTGCTGCCTGTACCACTCCACCCCTGTCGCTGCTGCTCTCCCTCCCTCTGATCCGAGTGGGCAGAGTGGGATGGAAGCCCTCGCTGGAAGCCTGTTCGTGGAAATGCTCTTTGCCGTTGTTAGCGCTGTAGCTCCGTGCTGGTGACAACAAAATGCCGTTGAAATGGAAAAGCGGTTCTCCTGTCAGCTGGAAATTCCCAGTGCCAGTTCTTAAGACATCCAGGTCCTCACCGCTCTCTCCTGCCTACATGTGAGTAAAGACAGAAATGGCAATCACATCTTAATAAATAACCATTTGTTATGCACATCATGCTGTGGTGGTGGTGTATTTTCTGCTTTCTTTTTCAGTTGTTGTGTCCCCCTCTCTCATTGCAGCCTAATTGGGCGGAATATGATGGGAGCATTGTTGCGTGTCGAGAGCGGTCGATTTAATACCCTCCTTTGTGCCTGGCCAACTAGCGGAACACTGTCCTCTAGAGCAGTGTGGCTCATTATCCATGGCCGTGGCCCATTTAGTTTTTTCAGGGGCTAGGACCACGTCCGCCACCCTCCGCCCTCCTTGGGGCTGTGTTTATCCGCCTGCAAAGACTGCTGGCCGCCACAGCAAGCTTGGGAGGAGGCTGCATGCCTTTGTCAGGGCGTCTGGCGCACCCTGGTTTAGGAGTTATTGTCGTCTGCTGCTGCTGCTTCTCTGGATGGGGGAGGGCAGAATAGGGAAGGTGCATCCAGGCTCTCCTCTTTCCATCTCCCCCTTCTGTGTGAGAGATGCCCCCCTATCATGCCCTCTGTCAGTCACCCTGCTAGGCTAGCTGAACGTAAATGGTGGGGATCCGGTTATCTCCTCACTAGTGAACACCTGGCTTAATTTGGTTTGGAGGACTGGCATCCTCAGGAGCAAAGACCATATCAATGCTGCCAATTCTGGCTAGTGTCAAGTGAAAACTCACATTGGTACATTGCTTCGTGCTTCAGGCTAGATTGAAAGGCTCATGGTTGTTGATGAATGTGTGTGATTTTTGGCTTCATTTTATCAGAATATTTCRAATGGAATTTCAGGCTCTGTTTGTAGTTCTTTATAGCAAGAAGAATTGAGACGGTCTCCATATGCTTTACCATACAGTAGATAGATCAATTATATTAGATATTGGAAGGTATCATTCATTGCTGCTTATTACCATAAAATGTCTCAATTCTGAATGAGGWATGTAGCCTACATGACTAGCAAAGCACATCATGAGTTAACCTTCCCTTTCTATAACCAGAGAGATGCCTTCTGAGTGGATGCATACTGTACCTTTTGTTGAAATTCCAGTTGTCCATGCCCTGTTTGAGTAAACTCCCTTAAGTAAACATACGCATGGAATGTATGAATTTTCCCATCCACACATTATATTAACATATAGAACACTGAGAAATTCCCACAGTACCCAAAATTCTGAATATACCTTTAGTGTTCAGTGTTTGAGGTAAATGGCATGGCAGGTAAATCTGTAAAAGAACATTGTATTAAGGCTAAATGTGCACAGTTTTACAGTTACATCAATTCTCTGCCTGAGATATGTTCAGGATAATCATTCCAGAACATAAATGACAGCATGGGAAAAATTYATTTTCAATTAGTCAATTTCAACATTTTCTTCAATAAACTTCTGCCATAACTGTGTCCGTAATTGTATATAAAACAGTTTATTTCCTGAATTGATTTGAATTGAGATGGACTTGACCCCAGTCCTGATGGGGTGTTGCTTATAAGCTTAAATTAAGCTGAAGCCACCAATTCTCACATGATATATTTAGGTTCTCAATCATCATTAAAGTACAGGCCTAGGCTAGGGCTATAAACCAACATATTTTACCATTGCATATAGCTCTTTGTYTCTTCCGTTAGGACAGCAAAATAGYCTTTCCCCTGTAAAAATGACWAACAAAAAGAGTGGAACTGTAACATTTAATACTGAGCCATGCCCTGCCCAGCCCGACCCAGCTGCTATTTGGACTTTTATACGTTGTGTGATGTGTTTTTAGATGGCCTGATGTGACGTTAGCCCTCTCATTATAGGTTCCTCTGTGGTTCCTCCATGTAGCCTACTGTAACGGAGCGGAATGGCCTCCATCTGTGTGCGTAGCTTCTCCCCTTTCTCTRGATATGGCCGTTTTCAACATGGAGAGAGCAGCATGTGTGGATGTCTGTATGCTAACATATAACCAGAGAKCCAGGGACAGGGTGGTATTTTAGGAGGAGTTGGTGTGTATTAATGTGTGATTGTGTGTTAGCTGGAGATTATTATGGAGCCTGGTCTGTGTGTTTGTCTGCAGTGATCTCACTCAGGCCTAAATATAGCCTCTGCCTGTGGTGCAGATTTCATGCTTGGGAGGAATGGCAAAGGTGCACTGCCCGGAAGCCCTGAAATAACTGGAAGTTCAATGGGAATTCAAGGCAATTCCAAGTCCTTAACAGTTCATTTCATCCTCGCCTCAAGGACACTGGTAAAACCAGCAATGATATTCAGTTGTTTACGCTTGCACTATAATTCTTAAACATTTCSCCATCTGTATTCCTCAGCCAATGTCCATAGGATTGTTCGGCCCCCGTGTTAACCACTGAACGACAAGGCCATAAGACGAATTAGTATAAGCTGTACGATCTGCTCAGGAAATGACATCATAGGCCTAACGTTTCATTACTAGGCCTAATTATAAGGTGATTGACAAGAAATTAAACAGAAGTGGATTTATTTTTCATGGTGTGTGGAGAAGCACAACACCCTGATTTCCTGGTTAGGAAATAGCCCTGTATAATAGCATCCGAGGGAAAATAGTTATTTAAGAAAAATAGTAAATAAACCAATCTAAAACTAGATAGAAAGTATGTATATCAAATAGCTGCCCTTTTTCTGGCCCACGTTGATTTTGACAAACAAAAAAATCTGTTCGGCCCTCCACTGCATTTACATGAATGTTGTATCTAGGGGAGTGTGTATCTACCCTGGCAGGTACAGCAATGCTATAGGGCCCCCCAGGCCCCAGTCCACTGTGATAGGCAGCTAAACCCAATAGTACCACATTTTCTCCTGGTTTGACCTGTTTGATTGTCCAATGTTTTCCACAACACTCCAATACTCATCAAGCCTACATGTTCTGTGCCCCCTGCCTGTCAATTCAGTACGGTTATACAATGGGAACAGCACATCCTCAAAAACCCAATATAAATGTGATTACACAATACTCAGGATCTTCAACACAAAAGTAATAATGCTTGAATGGTTTCTCTAAATTTCAGAGTCCTTGCTCTCTCTCCCCCTGACAGTGTTTTCTAATGAATCATACCTTTGTGTTCACAAAACGGCCACAATTAACCTTTTCTACAGAAATATAAATAGAAGGCTGGCTGAAGTTCGAATGTCTTATCTATGTGAATGGATATAGGCCTGTGCAGGTGGGGGAGATCGGAGAGGGTGGGTATTTTATTGGCGTTGGTAAGTCTCTTAATAGAATTGGCCTTTTACGAGAAAATGTTGTCAAACGCATGCAGCACCGTCTGCCGCTGAGACAGTCAGTGGAGAATATATGCCGCTGTGTGTTTTGTGTGGCTCCTGCTCATAAACTGTACTCACCCCCAAGGTTTATTTATGTTCCACACCGCTCAGATAGGATGGCAGCTCTGTGTCTTCATTAGCATATCTATCTCCCTGACTTTTTAAATTATGAAAGCCAAAATCTGCTGATAATACTGCTGGATGAATGCTGGAGGACTTAGTGTTTCACAGGAAGCACATTTGGTGCATGATGTGGTGACTCATATTGCGTGACTGAAAAACCTCAGGAAGTCTGTTCTCCTTCATATCAGAAATGTCAATTGTCTTTGCATAATCCTTCTCAATAGATACTCACCAACCTTCACTCAAATTGCATGTAGTGAAATGATATAGCAGGTGATGATACCAGAGGGTTGCATGATCAATCAAACAGTGTTTGTAGCTGCTATGTCGTCTTAACAATGGAGTGGCATCTGTTTGTGGTCTAAATGAGCCCTCCTATTAGTAAGAGTGTCTGCTGTTTATATTACATCATAGCTACTTTTGTCTAAGTGAAAAATTCGGAGCGACTTCAAAGCTGGTATTGTAATGCACGTAACATTTTTTGTAAATTAATCAATGTTGTTTTTGTCTTCATTCGAGTGCTTGGTGCTTTCTTTGCATATGGATACAAACACTAACAGCCGTCAACCATTTATTCTCTTCTAGTCAGCAACGTCCTGGTTTTAAAGGTAGTTGGATAAAAAAGTGAAAAGACACCTTTCTGTTTGATCTGGCCGCTCCCTCAAAGCTTAATTAAGAGGCGACCGTCGGGTCCAACAAAGTTAAAAGGGATGTTGGGTAATCAAAGACTGGGATGTGCTAAGTTCTTCAGTGAATCTCATTCGCAGGGAGCAGAAGGTCTGGCACGACATGAAATCACATMACAGCTGCTTCTCTCACCAGTACCTGGAACATGCTGTAGTTCATCATTATGAATGATTGAAAAAATRTGTTATGTTGATTCTCTATTTTGGGTACATTGCTGCTCGTTTCTCTCACCTGTCTGAAACAAAGTCCTGGTTTTATAAAGCGGTGCACTGTCTGCCTCTGTAACGTTGATACAGTAGAGGAGAATGGAGGTTATTTGAGTTTCCCAGGGTCTTTTTCCATCCTTTGTGGTACTGTTGGACTGTGAGTCATATGGCACAGGATGACACAGGCAGGGTTTMATTGTTGGCTTTTTCCATCATGAGGTGCAGCCCAGGTAGCAAATGGTATCATTTGTTTTTTCCTGTAAAGCACATTACGTTGCGTTCCWTGTCTGTTGGATAATGAACGCTTGATTTGATTTGCGCCTGTTTTGGTGTTTGGGGGGAACCATGCTCAAACTACAGCATTGTTAAACTCAACTTGCAGCTTTGGTTGGTGTGGAATGCTGCACAGTATCGAGCCATTTAATTATACTGATAACCAGCTCCCTGGGGGAGACAATTAGCCATCTTTTGTTGGTGTTTGTGGTGGTAGTGGTGTTGTGTGTTTCTTTGTTGCAGTTCTGTAAAGGGATTGTCTCTATTTTGATATTCTAAGGCCCTATTCCCACTAAGAGATATGAAGGAGAGTCTGAGGAGCGGGGTGSCGAAAGAGATWTCTAGTTTTAAATTCACATTGCATCCTTGCCTTACCTGTCGTTGTCGCTGGCAACGTGACATTCTTGGTCAGCAGCTCTAAATGACCGTAAATATCACAGTAGCCACTAGCCAGCAAGCACAAACTATTCAACAATGACAGTTTCTTCTGAAACATATTACACTAAGCTATTGAATAATGCAACCAAATCATATTACACTCTTGAATAAAGCAATAATTCACAAGCATGTGCAGACAATTGAAGGGTTTATTTTCTCATCTGTAGGCTACACTCATTAYATTTTAGCTTCAAGACAAAAGCGCAGAGTTGCTGAAAGCAAGTCTTCATCAAGTAACGTAATCCTATCAAAAATGAACGATTGACCCTCTCATACAAATKTAAAAGTACAGTAGGTCTACCTTAGAACATTGCAACAAACCAGGCTTCATTTTTTWAATCAATATCATGCAAATCATTACATGTGGTAAGTTTCGCGTTTTAATGTCACGTGCACAAGTACAGTGAAATGCCTTTCTTGCAGCGGCGTATATCGTGAGTGTGTGTGTAGATTAAGTATAAAAGAGTCAGTATAAATGTGTGTGCGTGTTATGCGTGTGTGTGTGTTGGAGTGCGTGAGTGTGTAGGGTCCTGTGAGTGCATAGAGACTAGTGCTGAGCGATCAGTGCTTTTWGATTTTTTGGGGGGTTCGGTTCAAAAAGAATCACGGTTTTTGGTTTCGATTATCTTAAAACACTAAAGGGACTATGCATTATGTGGGTTGAATGCTGTAACAACACACAATAAAACAAGTCCCATGATGGTCGTGGCTGCCCATTACTGCTTATCACTTATTAACCATCATTTATTCACTTAGCTGTAATACAGTATTTCAGTTGTTGTGTATGTTACGTTTGTTTTATTTGATTACTTTATGATTTAATTCCAAGTCATCTCATCTTTATAGAGCTGCTGCCTATGCGCTCTGACAAAATTCCTATTTTGTAGTTCTCAAGTAAATAAGGAATATTTTTATGACTGCTGAATACCAACTATTAATCACTTAGATCRTGTATTTTCAGCTAGAGAWGGCTCTCTATATCACCGGACGATCGCGCATTCTTCTCTCTTCTGTAGCAGGCGTAAAAGAAACAAAGACCGGTCAARTAGATGCGCAAAGGATTATGGYCATTGTAGTTTATTACTGCTAAACTGAGTAGAATGTTGGCCTTTTGGAAACAACTCCCTACCTACTATGTCACACAGTTCAAGCTGGGTCTGATTTATCTCTAGAGAAACTGGGATGTGCGCATTGAGCTCACTCCCTCCCAAAAAAGAAAATGGAATTCAAATAATTGAATGAAGTTGGTCAATTAGATAAATCATAACAAAAAAAGGCAGCACCAGGATACAGTTGACCAGACTGAAGCATAGACTAACATGGGCTTCCATATAAAACAGCTTGTTGCAGTGAATTCACTTATAACAGTTGTGACTGAAAACGTGGGTATAAGTGAATTCACTGCAACGAGCTGTTTGATATGGAWGCTCATACCCGCCATAAAACATATAAAGTGCCTCATGATTTGTCAACGTGCACAATTAGTCTGTGCTTCAGTCTGGTCAACTGTAGCCTACTGATAACAACCACAGCTGCAGGTAGTCTAGAGAAGCCTGGCCAGGGAAAACGCAAGGTCATGTTTTAATAGCCTAAGCTATGTATTTATGGCCTAAAATAGGCAGTTATTTTGGTTTATATTCAAACTTTGTGGTGGCCTTTTTAAACAGATATATTTTTATGGCAATTCTTTTTTTTATTACGCTAAATAGATTTCAGCGGGGGCACGGAGATCGACCTTAGGGGTTAATCCAAAATGATTGACTGGAAGTATTCAATCGACAACATTCTGATAACTGTATGAGTATATACAATGCAACCCTGCATGCAGCAAGCTCAGCCCTGTTGGTTTCACTGTCCAATCGAAATGGTCTCTTTTCTCTGTGTAAAGGGGTCGCAAGTAGCCTAGTGGTTAGAGCGTTGGGTCAGTGWCCGAAAGGTTGCTCGATCGAATCMCCGAGCTGACAAGGCAAAATGTATGTCGTTCTGCAACCTGACCAAGGCAGTTAACCCACTCTAGGCTGTCATTGTAAATAAAAATGTGTTCTTAACTGACTTACCTAGTAAAATAAAAATAAATTATTAAAAGGGTTTTAATGTTTTCATCCTCAGTAGGGCCAGGAGTTAAAAAAAAAACATATGACCTGATTAGACAAAGAATCTGGTCCCATCATAGCCCATATAATTTTTTTTACAGTGATTTATTACTATGTCATACGCTACAACTAGGGTCCGAAGTTGGTTAGGTTAGCCTACTACCAGACCAGGAAAACTATGGTGCCCCCCGGAAAACAATTCCCCACCCACCACTCTGAGACCTGTGGTGCCACCTCTGAAATCACCACACAATGTTACAAATRAAAAACATCTATTTGTATGATCTGCATTTGACATTTTTAGTTTTTGTTTGTGGAGATGGGCTTCCATAGTTGTATGTGGCTCAGTGCAGCTGGCAGCTACTGCAACATTTTCAGAATGTAACAGCCTGTTACTGCAATTTCAGGTATAAACTCAATAAAATGAGTCTCAAATATTAGGAAAATATCTAAACATTTAAGTTGTTTTAAAAACATTGCTCTGCTATTAGCATTTATACTGTAGGAGTGTTGGCTCAACGAGACTATTCTGTTTACACTGCCCTGCTTCAAGGGGGGCGACTGTTAGCCGAGTGTCGACACGTAGCAAGTACTCATGTTTACATTTGAGTAATATGTGTAGCCGACGGTATTTTTACGAAAAGTGTAGTAAGTGTGAAGAGGCTCTTAATTCTAATGATTGTCTCACCAACAGGAAGTGTAGAAATGGCCTACCAAACATTTAGTTTGAAGAATGAGCGTCTGTCAATTTGTTTTATTTCCTCATTGTAGATGTAGGTTCCCATTAAGTAGTTAGATAGTTCGACAACTTCCTGTTTCCCTGCCATTGCTCCTGTAGGTTTAGTTTTAATCCAATACTATCCCACTTCTAAAAAAAATGTATCCCTCAAACAGATGTGTGAATGAGAGGAAATAGACACTGTTCACTAACAGCCATTTGATAAAAAGTCTGCTGCTCTTAAAGGCCCAGTGCAGTCAAAAATTAGATTTCCAGTGTTTTTATATATAGTCTTTCCACACTGAGGTTTTGGATATTTCCTATTTTTTGCCAGTGTGCGGATTTCCATCTTTCTAAGCACGCTGAGGTTGGAATAATACTGTGAATATGATGATAATGCCCTTTTAGTGTWRGAGCTGTTTGAAAAGACTGCCTGAAATKTCAGCCTGTTTTGGTAGGATAGAGAGCGAAGGACAACCCAGCCAGCCTAATCCGGATGACGCTGGGCCAATTGTGAGCCGCCTCATGGGTCTCCCGGTTGCGGCCGGCTGCGTCACAGCCAGTGATCAAACCCAGATCTGTAGTGACGCCTCTGGCACTGCGATGCAGTGCCTTTGACCGCTAAACCACTCGGGAGGCTTGGGATAGAGGTTTTACCTGCCTGGTGACAAATTAGTTAATAGGCCAATAAGAAAGAGTTCCAAACCACTTTGCCAATAACATTTARTTTTCAGTTTCCCTCTCCCCACTCAGACCATGCTCAGACAGTCCTAGCAGAATTCTCACTTGAGAAATTGCTCTAGATAAGAAGCTACTTTAGTTTTCAATTAAAATGATCAAAAATAAACTATCACAGTAAGGTACTTAARTAATTGTTACCCAGAAATGATTAGCTATTGAGATAATAACATTCTGCATTGGGCCTTTAAGATGCAAGTTTTCATTATAGTCATCATCCAATTTACAAAAGCAATTAAGACGCATCGCACGCCTACCCCCATCCAATTTAACCAATTTAATTAATTATTCCCTGATGTATTTCTAAGAAATGGTTCACGGTCTCCATTCCATAAAGCATATGATTCTTGGCATGTTTAAGCATCTTGTTAATAACAAATTAAACTGCCATCCACCACCCACACACACACACAGCAGAAGATTTGATATAGGCCTAACTGACTTTTGTGTATTTATTTGTGTGAAAAATTTGTGTAGCCTAGTCGGTGCATATTTGTAGTCGCATACGGACGTGTTTGTAGCATAGCGTGTGTGTGTGTGTTTGGTGTTTTCACTACAAATCTGCTGTTGATGGATGAAACTTCCGATGACGTCTGTGTTTGTTTGTTTCGTGCTGTTGGTTGGAGTCCGAGTTATGTATTTTATGACTGGGTTGCTCTAGCTGTTGTTCTCTTTGTTTCGTTCCGGCAGCCACCAACACTCCTTTGTGGTTTGGACAACCCACTCTCTCCTCGCTGCCTCTACGACTTACCACCTGACAGGGTAAATGTACCAGTACRCTGTGTGTCAGTGTGATTGCTCCTGATCCTGTAGCCATGAATACTCCTCCACATCTAGTTGTGGTGGTGTTGACCCTGAACAACCGCTATCTAGAGCCCACTAGGCCATCCATCTCCACCTCCCTGTAGAAACATTCCTGATAGTATCACCTGACCCCCTGACTGGCTCATCGACTTCCATTCGTTAAAGACTCAGCAGTCCTGGATGATCATCGTATCGTGTGTTWAACACAGCGTTTCCCAAACTAGGGGTCGYGTCCCCATGTGGGATCACCTGATTTGAAAATGGGGTTGTGAGAGAAACCMTGAAATAGAAATAAATAAAATGTGTAGAATTGCATGAAATGAACTTTAAAACGTAAAGAATTTCTGTCCACTGTCAAGAGGGGYTGGGGCGGGGTTTCACTTATTGCATCTGCATGCTGCTTGTTGCGTTCTCCCTGGTGCACTYGTTCGTGWACTGGCTGCTYGTTCTAAATAATATAATCTAATCTGTTCAAAACAGTGGCAGCATGTGCAGTAGTGGTCAGTCGGTTTTTGATATGCAAAAGAGAAATAGGTGTATTTATGCTGTTATTCAAATGCACAGATCTCTTTATATATCTTCTGAAAGAAATTTACCGGTAGTTCGAAAACTTCATCATATTTCTGTCATGCTGCTTTATTGACAACTCCAACCACCTCGCGTCCTGGTATTCAGCCAATCAGTGGCCGCCACTGCTGTCAAAACTACTGTGGACTTTCATAGCCCACATTAAAAAGTAAACATTGGCTGTTGATTACATAACTTTTTTCACATGGTGGGGTAGCATAAAAAACTATATATATATATATATATTTTTTTTTTTACACCATCTTTCAAAAGTTTGTGGTCACTTAGAAATGTCCTTGTTTTTGAAAGAAAATGTTTAAAAAATGGTCCATTAAAATAACATCAAATTTATCAGAAATACAGTGTCGACATTGTTAATGTTGTAAATGACTATTGTAGCTGGAAACGGCTGATTTAAAAAAAAATAATAATAATAATAATTTAAAAAAAAAATGGAATATCTACATAGACGTAGAGGCCCATTATCAGCAACCACCATCACTCCTGTGTTCCAATTTCACGTTGTGTTAGCTAATCCAAGTTGATCATTTTAAAAGGCTAATTGATCATTAGAAAGCCCTTTTGCAGTTATGTTAGCACAGATGAAAACTGTTATGATTAAAGAAGCAATAAAACTGTCCTTCTTTAGACTAGTTGAGTATCTGGAGCATCAGCATTTGTGGGTTCGATTACATGCTCAAAATGGCCAGAAACAAAGACCTTTCTTCTAAAACTCGTCAGTCTATTCTTGTTCTGAGAAATGAAGGCTATTCCATGCGAGAAATTGCCAAGAAACTGAAGATCTTGTACAACGCTGTGTACTTCTCCCTTCACAGAACAGCGCAAACTGACTCTAACCAGAATAGAAAGAGTGGGAGGCCCCGCCTCACAAGTCCTCAACTGGCAGCTTCATTAAATAGTACCCGCAAAACACCAGTCTCAACGTCAACAGTAAAGAGTCGACTCCGGGATGCTGGCCTTCTAGGCAGAGTTCCTCTGTCCAGTGTCTGTGTTCTTTTGCCCATCTTAATCTTTTCTTTTTATTGGCCAGTGTGAGAGATGGCTTTTTATTTGCAACTCTGCCGTAACTCTGAAGTTAATATGACCCCCATGGTCAGTTAGCGGCCGTGCCCTAATAACCAGTGGAAAATACTGGTCTCCAGTAATTGTAGGCCTAATTAAAGTTGCTGTAGTTAACGAGATGTTGCGTTGGTGTTGCATAGAGAAATAGTTCCCAATCTGTGGGATGGGCCCACTTGTAGGTCATGGCAGGTGTCCAGGTGGGTCGTGGGATGACTTTTTTTGTGCATTAAAAAACATTTAGATTTTTTAAAACATTTATCCCAAAATGTGGAAATATTCAAGGGGTCTGAATACTTTCTGAATACACTGTGTGTGCGTGTTTGCAAATGTGATCTAAATGAAAACTGAAATATCACAATTACATAAGTATTCAGACCCTTTAGTCAGTACTTTGTTGAAGCACATTTGGCAGTGATTACAGTAACAAGTCTTGGGTAGGAAGCTACAAGCTTGGCACACCAGTATTTGGAGAGTTTCTCCCATTCTTCTCTGCAGATCCTCTCAAGCTCTGTCAGGTTGGATGGGGAGCGTTGCTGTACCGCTATTTTCAGGTCTCTCCAGAGATGTTCTATTTGGTTCAAGTCTGGGCTCTGGCTGGGCCACGCAAGGACTTTGAGACAAGTCCCAAAGGCACTACTGCGTGGCCTTGCCTGTGCTTAGGGTCTTTGTCCTGTTGGAAGGTGAACCTTCACCACATTCTGAGGTCCTGAGCACGCTGGAGCAGATTTTCATCAAGGATCTTTCTGTACTCTGCTCTGTTCAACTTTCCCTCAATCTTGACTAGTCTCCCAGTCCCTGCCACTGAAAAACATCCCCACAGCATGATGCCGCCACCACCGTGATTCACCATAGAGATTGTGCCAGGTTTTCTCCAGACGTGACGCTTGGCATTGAGGCCAAAGTGTTCAATCTTGGTTTCATCAGACCAGAGAATTTTGTTTTTTATAGTCTGAGAGTCTTTTAGGTGCAAACTCTTTTTTGGCAAACTGCAAGCGGGCCATCGTACCTTTTACTGAGAAGTGGCTAACGTCTGGCCACTCTACCATAAAGGCCTGATTGGTGTGGAGATGGTTGTCCTTCTGGAAGGTTCTCCCATCTCTACAGAGGAACTCTGGAGCTCTTTCAGAGTGACCATCAGGTTATTGGTCACCTCCTTGACTAAGGCCGCTCTCTCCCGATTGCTCAATTTGGCCAAGCTGGTTGAGTGAATGCCAAGACTGTGCAAAGCTGTCATCAAGGAAAAGGGTGGCTACTTTGAAGAATCTCAAATATAAAATATGTTTTGATTTGTTTAACACTTTTTTTTTTACCACATGATTCTATGTGTTATTTCATAGTTTTGATGTCTTCACTATTATTCTACAATGTAGAAAATAGTAAAAATAAAGAAAACCCCTTATGTGTAGGTTTGTCCAAACTTTTGACTGGTACTGTGTGTGTGTGTGTGCATATAGGGGGGGAAATGCTTTCAAATCTAAAGTATGTAGACATGATAATGGACCTATATATAGGCTGTCATTGTTAATAAGAATGTGTTCTTAACTGACTTTCCTAGTTAAATAAATAATTTAAAAAATATATATATTTTTAAAATAGCCTAGCTATAGCTCTTTGAGAACTTGCAATCAACAACAATAAAGCTGGACAATGAGTCCCCTATTGATTTTATAATATTTAAGCATAAGAACACAGCATYAGCCACGGGAAAATGTATAGAATGGCAGAAAAATGTGCTKTAAAACTACAAAATGTTCTCTCTGCTGCCATGATGATWTTGTTGACTTATTCTTTGGTCTGTATGTTTTTTCAACCGTTCAAACCTTTTTTGTGGGTCGCGACTCAAGACMCCTCARTTKGTAGGTCCCAAATKAAAAAGAGTTTGGGAACCCCTGGCATAGAGCACCAGTATGACTTCATCAGGTTTGGAGTGGAGAGCTAATGATGGAACTTAGTGTGATGTGGCAGAGGAGGTGAGAACACCGCTGTGGTTGGCCTGAGTCGTGTTATTCTCTCACCGTTCCAATGAGAGCATGGCGAGGTCTGCTGCAGGGAGGGGCCCGGCTGAGGATGCTTACTCTTAGCTCGTAGTTACCTTTGCCTTGTAGTGTGACTGCCTGTCCTTACGTCCCTGTATATAAGCACCATATTTCAGGTGTGTGTGAGCGTCCTTGTGTATTGTTTGGTGTTAATGTAGACATTTTAATTCATGATCTATATGCCTGATTAGGAGAACGCAAATGTCTTAGCTAAGCTCTCCCCTTGTTGTGCTGTGTATTTATTGACCTTTTTCCTAAAACCCCTTTCCTCAGCCGCTGTGCATGAAACATCAGGAAAATCTCAAGATTCTCTCATCATGTAGGCTAGTGAATCTGCATACAAAACACACTCAATGAGTTGATTTTAATGTAAATCCGTGCTTGTACTGCATGATTATAAGCTAAACGTCCCTTTCCCTYTCTCCCTCTTTTCCCCTTTCTCTTTTCCCCTCCCTCTGCCTCCCCTAAAGATCCCTCGTGGAGGACGACGACCCTCACATGAAAGTGTCGCTGGGGTGTGGTGACATGGGCATCTCTGCCCACCTACAGGCTTCAAAAACCGGAAACACTCGCTTCTTTACGAGCAACACGCACAGCTCAGTGGTCCTTCAGGTGAGTAGTAGTGGAGAGAGACTGAGAGATGGTGCTGCTGGGGAGGATGGACAGATTGATGAACCTCTTAAAAGCCTTAATGAAATATGTCAGGGTAATTTGAATATGCCTTCAGAGGTCCTGTGATTGATTGAAATGATAGCTATACAGGCAGGTCCATAAATATTGTCAGCCTTTATAAAGATGAGCAAAAAAGACTGAATTAAGTAATTAAAATACTGAAGTTGTAAATTATAGATATATTATTATTTTATACTATTACAATTGCTCAGTGAAAGAGATTTTATTCACAAGTAAGAAAAYAAAATCTCAAAGAGAGGGGTCAGAATTATTGGCACCTTTTTCTAAAATGTTTTATGAGATTGGGAGGGATCTTAGACCATTCCTCTGTACAAAATCTTTCTAGATCCTTGATATCATTTGTCTCCTCTTATGGACTGCCCTCTTCAATTCAAACTACAGGTTTTCAATGGTGTTCAAGTCCGAAGACTGAGATGGCCATTGCAAAATGCTTATTTTTAATGCTTGGGGCTATTGTCTTGCTGGAAGATCCACTTGCGGCCAAGTGTCAGCCTCCTGGCAGAGACAACCAGGTTTTTCGCTWAAATATCCTGTTACTGGGTAAAGTTAATGATTAGGGATTTGTCCAAATTTTATGGGAAGAATGTCTTAATGTTAAAACGATAAGAAGAATTCATACAATTCCACCTGAATTTGTATTTATTATGGATCCCCATTACTCTTCCTGGGGTCCAGCAAAATTAAAGCAGTTTATCCTAGCGGAACCTCTCGCCAACAGCCAATAAAATTGCAGGGCGTCAAATACAAATCAACAGAAATCTCATAAATCAAATTTCTCAAACATACAAGTATTAGGCACCATTTTAAAGATACAATTCTCGTTAATCCAGCCACAGTGTCTGATTTCAAAAATGCTTTACAGCGAAAGCTCCATAAACGATTATGTTAGGTCACCACCAAGTCACAGAAAAACCCAGCCATTTTTCCCGCCAAAGAGAGGAGTCACAAAAAGCACAAATAGAGATAGAATGAATCACTAACCTTTGATGATCTTCATCAAATGACACTCATAGGACTTCATGTTACACAATACATGTATGTTTTGTTCGGTAAAGTTCATATTTATATCCAAAAATCTTATTTTACATTGGCGTGTTAGATTCAGTAGTTCAAAAAATGCAGTGATATTGCAGAGAGCCACCATGAAATTCACAGAAATACTCATAATAAATGTTGATGAAAATACAGCTATTATACATGAAACTTTAGATACACTTCTCCTTAATGCAACCGCTGTGTCAGATTTTCAAAAAACTTTACGGAAAAAGCATCATCTGAGACAGCGCTCGCGCTCGCCTGTTGGGTAGTCAACATTATTCATAAATAGCATTAGAAATATTCACTTACCTTTGATGATCTTCATCAGAATGCACTCCCAGGGATCGCAGTTCCACAATAAATGCTTGTTTTGTTCGATAATGTCCATCATTTATGTCCAATATCTTCTTTTGTTAGGGCATTTGGTAAACAATCCAAAAGCGCGATCTGGTCCATTCGGACGAAACGTTCAAAAAGTTATATTACAGGTCAAAGAAACTTGTCAAACTAAGTATAGAATCAATCTTTAGGATGTTTTTATCATAAAGTTAAATAATGTTCCAACCGGAGAATTCCATTGTCTGTAGAGAAGCACTGGAACGAGAGCAACCTCTCAAGTGAAAGCGCGTGACTGAGAACGAGGTTGTAGGCAGACCCCTTAGTAAAACATCTCCCATCCGGCCCCCCTTCACATGAGCAGTCTGAAACCACGTTCTAAAGACGGTTGACATCTAGTGGAAGCCTTAGGAAGTGAAAAATAACCCATATCCCACTGTGTATTCGATAGGGGTGAGTTCAAAAACTACAAACCTCAGATTTCCCACTTCCTGTTTGGATTTCTTCTCAGGTTTCTGCCTGCCATATGAGTTCTGTTATACTCACAGACATCATTCAAACAGTTTTAGAAACTTCAGAGTGTTTTCTATCCAATACYAATAATAATATGCATATATTAGCATCTGGGACTAAGTASGAGGCAGTTCACTCTGGGAACGCTATTCATCCAAAAGTGAAAATGCTGCCCCCTATCCCAAACAAGTTATACAATTTTAAAAACATTACAATACATTCACAGATTTCACAACACACTGTGTGCCCTCAGGCCCCTACTCCAGTACTAAATCCATGTGTATGTATAGTGCGTATGTTATTTGTGTGTGTGTGCCAATGTTTCTGTTGCTTCACAGTCCCCGCTGTTCCATAAGGTGTTTTTTTAAAATCTAATTTTACTGCTGGCATGAGTTACTTGATGTGGAATAGAGTTCCATGTAGTCATGGCTCAATGTAGTACTGTGTGCCTCCCATAGTCTGTTCTGGACTTGGGGACTGTGAAGAGACCTCTTGTGGCATGTCTTGTGGGGTATGCATGGGTGTCCGAGCTGTGTGCCAGTAGGTGRGACAGACAGCTCGGTGCATTCAACATGTCAGTACYTCTCATAAATAAAAGTAGTGATGAAGTCAATCTCTCMTCCACTTTCAGCCGGGAGAGATTATTAATATTAGCTCTCTGTGTACATCCAAGGGCCAGCTGTGCAATTTTCCTAAGTCCTTTTTTGTGGCACCTGACCACACTACTGAACAGTAGTCAAGGTGTGACAAAACTAGAGCCTGTAGGACCTGCCTTGTTGATAGTGTTATGAARGCAGAGTATYGCTTTATAATAGACAGACATCTCCTCATCTTAGCTACTACTGCATCAATATGTTTTGACCGTGACAGTTTACAATCTAGGGTTACTCCAAGCAGTTTAGTTGTCTCAACKTCCACGTTATGTATTACAAGATTTAGTTGAGGTTTAGGGTTTAGTGAGTGTTTTGTTCCAAATACAATGCTTTTAGTTTTAGAAATATTTAGGGCTAATTTATTCTTTGCCACCCACTCTGAAACTAACTGCAGCTCTTTGTTGAGTGTTGCAGTCATTTCAGTCACTGTAGTAGCTGACGTGTATAGTGTTGAGTCTTCCGCATACATAGACACTCTGGCTTTACTCAAAGTCAGTGGCATGTTGTTAGTAAAAAATTTAAAAAGCAAAGGCCCTAAACAGCTACCCTGGGGAATTCCTGATTTTAACTGGCTTATATTTGAGATGCTTCCATTAAAGAACAACCTCTGTGTTCTGTTAGACAAGTAACTCTTTATCCACATTATAGCAGGGGGTGTAAAGCCATTACATCAATTTCTCTCAGCCAATCATCAGTCATTTGTGTAAGTGCTGTGCTTTTTGAGTGTCCTTCCCTATAAGCATGCTGAAATCCTGTTGTCAATTTATTACTGTGAATAGCATTGTATCTGGTCAAACACAATTTTTTCATGACGTTTACTAAGGGTTGATCAATCAATCAATCAAGTTTATTTTAATAGCCCTTCGTACAAATCAAATCAAATCAAATTTTATTAGTCACATACACATGGTTAGCAGATGTTAATGCGAGTGTAGCGAAATGCTTGTGCTTCTAGTTCCGACAATGCAGTAATAACCAACAGTAATCTAACCTAACAATTCCACAACTACTACCTTACACACACACACAAGTGTAAAGGGATAAAGAATATGTACATAAAGATATATGAATGAGTGGTGGTACAGAACGGCATGGCAGATGCAGTAGATGGTATAGAGTACGGTATATACATATGAAGATGGTACTGTAGGGTATGTAACATAAAGTGGCATAGTTTAAAGTGGCTGTGGTACATGTATTGCATAAAGGATGGCAAGATGCAGTAGATGATATGAGTACAGTATATATACATATGAGATGGGTAATGTAGGGTATGTAAACATTGTATTAAGTGGCATTGCTTAAAGTGGCTAGTGGTACATTTTTACATAATTTCATCAATTCCCATTTTTAAAGTGGCTGGAGTTGAGTCAGTATGTTGGCAGCGGCCGCTAAATGTTAGTGGTGGCTGTTTAACAGTCTGATGGCCTTGAGATAGAAGCTGTTTTTGATTCTCTCGGCCTGCTTTGATGCACCTGTACTGACCTCGCCTTCTGGATGATAGCGGGGTGAACAGGCAGTGGCTTGGGTGGTTGTTGTCCTTGATGATCTTTATGGCCTTCCTGTGACATCGGGTGGTGTAGGTGTCCTGGAGGGCAGGTGTTTGCCCCTGGTGATGCGTTCTGCAGACCTCACTACCCTCTGGAGAGCCTTACGGTTGTGGGCGGAGCAGTTGCCGTACCAGGCGGTGATACAGCCCGACAGGATGCTCTCGATTGTGCATCTGTAGAAGTTTGTGAGTGCTTTTGGTGAAAGCCGAATTTCTTCAGCCTCCTGAGGTTGAAGAGGCGCTGCTGCGCCTTCTTCACAACGCTGTCTGTGTGGGTGGACCAGTTCAGTTTATCCGTGATGTGTCACCCGAGGAACTTAAAACTTTCACCTTCTCCACTACTGACCGTCGATGTGGAATGGGGGGTGCTCCCTCTGCTGTTTCCTGAAGTCCACAATCATCTCCTTTGTTTTGTTGACGTTGAGTATGAGGTTATTTTCCTGACACCACACTCCGAGGGCCCTCACCTCCTCCCTGTAGGCCGTCTCGTCGTTGTTGGTGATCAAGCCTACCACTGTAGTGTCATCCGCAAACTTGATGATTGAGTTGGAGGCGTGCATGGCACGCAGTCGTGGTGAACAGGGAGTACAGGAGAGGGCTCAGAACGCACCCTTGTGGGGCCCCAGTGTTGAGGATCAGCGGGGTGGAGATGTTGTTACCTACCTCACCACCTGGGGCGGCCCGTCAGGAAGTCCAGGACCCAGTTGCACAGGGCGGGGTCGAGACCCAGGGTCTCGAGCTTGATGACGAGTTTGAGGGTACTATGGTGTTAAATGCTGAGCTGTAATCGATGAACAGCATTCTCACATGGGTATTCCTCTTGTCCAGATGGGTTAGGGCAGTGTGCAGTGTGGTTGCGATTGCGTCGTCTGTGGACCTATTGGGTCGGTAAATTGGAGTGGGTCTAGGGTGTCCGGTAGGGTGGAGGTGATATGGTCCTTGACTAGTCTCTCAAGCACTTCATGATGACGGAAGTGAGTGCTACGGGGCGGTAGTTGTTTAGCTCAGTTACCTTAGCTTTCTTGGGAACAGGAACAATGGTGGCCTCTTGAAGCATGTGGGAACAGCAGACTGGGATAAGGATTGATTGAATATGTCCGTAAACACACCAGCCAGCTGGTCTGCGCATGCTCTGAGACCGCGGCTGGGAATGCCGTTGGGCCTGCAGCCTTGCGAGGGTTAACACGTTTAAATGTTTTACTCACCTCGGCTGCAGTGAAGGAGAGCCCGCAGGTTTTGGTAGGGGGCCGTGTCAGTGGCACTGTATTGTCCTCAAAGCGGGCAAAAAAGTTGTTTAGCCTGTCTGGGAGCAAGACATCCTGGTCCTCGGCGGGGCTGGTTTTCTTTTTGTAATCCGTGATTGACTGTAGACCCTGCCACATACCTCTTGTGTCTGAGCTGTTGATTTCGACTCGATTTTGTCTCTGTACTGAGACTTGGCCTGTTTGATTGCCTTGCGGAGAGATAGCTACACTGTTTGTATTCGGTCATGCTTCCGGTCACCTTGCCCTGGTTAAAAGCAGTGGTTCGCGCTTTCAGTTTCACGCGAATGCTGCCGTCAATCCACGGTTTCTGGTTTGGGAATGTTTTTATCGTTGCTGTGGGTACGACATCGTCAATGCACTTCCTAATAACTCGCTCACCGAATCAGCATATTCGTCAATATTGTTGTTGGACGCGATGCGGAACATATTCCAATCCGCGTGATCGAAGCAGTCTTGAAGCGTGGATTCAGATTGGTCGGACCAGCGTTGAACAGACCTGAGCGCGGGAGCTTGTTGTTTGAGTTTTTGTTTGTAGGCTGGAATCAACAAAATGGAGTCGTGGTCAGCTTTTCGAAAGGGGGGCGGGGGAGGGCCTTATAAGCGTCGCGGAAATTAGTATAACAATGGTTAGTGTTTTTCCAGCCCTGGTAGCACAATCGATATGCTGTAGAATTTAGGGAGTTTTGTTTTTAGATTAGCCTTTAAATCCCCAGCTACGATGAATGCAGCCTCAGGGTGTGTGGTTTCCAGTTTACAAAGAGTCAGATAAAGTTCGTTCAGGGCCATCGATGTGTCTGCTTGGGGGAATGTATACGGCTGTGATTATGATTGACGAGAATTCCCTTGGTAGATAATGCGGTCGACATTTGATTGTGAGGAGTTCTAGATCAGGTGAACAGAACGACTTGAGTTCTTGTGTGTTGTTATGATGATCACACCACTTCTCGTTAATCATAAGGCATACCCCCCGCCCCTCTTCTTACCGGAAAGATGTTTGTTTCTGTCGGCGCGATGCATGGAGAAACCAGCTGGCTGCACTGACTCCTTAGCGTCCCTTGAGTTAGCCATGTTTCGTGAAGCAGAGCACGTTGCAATCCCTGATGTCTCTCTGGAATGCTACCCGTGCTCGGATTTCATGACCTTATTGTCAAGAGACTGGACATTGGCGAGTAGTATGCTAGGGAGTGGAGCGCGATGTGCCCGTCTCCGAAGCCTGACCACGAGACCGCCACGTTTTCCCCTTTTACGGCGTCGCACAGGGTCGCCGGCTGGGATCAGATCCATTGTATTGTGTGGAAGGCAAAACTCTGGATCCGTTTCGGGAAAGTCATATTCCTGGTAGGAACGATGATGAGTTGACGTTAATCGTATATTCAGTAGTTCCTCCGACTGTATGTAATGAAACCTAAGATTCACCGGGGTACCGATGTAAGAAATACACGTAAAAAAAACAAAATACTGCATATTTTCCAAGGAACACAAAGCGAGGCAGCATCTCTTTTCGGCGCCGGATGATGTGTGCTAATATCAGCTAATATCTCGAAGTGCTGTACAGAAACCCAGCCTAAAACCCCAAACGCAAGCAATGCAGGTGTAGAAGCACGGTGGCTAGGAAAAACTCCCTAGAAAGGCCAAAACCTAGGAAGAAACCTAGAGAGGAACCAGGCTATGAGGGGTGGCCAGTCCTCTTCTGGCTGTGCCGGGTGGAGTTATAACAGAACTATGCCAAGATGTTCAAAATGTTCATAAGTGACAAGCATGGTCAGATAATATCATGAATAATTTTCAGTTGGCTTTTCATAGCCGATCATTAAGAGTTGAAAACAGCAGGTCTGGGACAGGTGGCGGTTCCATAACCGCAGGCAGAACAGTTGAAACTGGAATAGCAGCAAGGCAGGTGGACTGGGACAGCAAGGAGTCATCATGCCCGGTAGTCCTGACGTATGGTCTAGGGCTCAGGTCTCCGAGAGAGAGAGAGAAAGAAAGAGGGAGGAGAAGATATTAGTTATGAGCAGAATAAAATATGTTATGATAGCTCATGGAAATATCATTAGGATTATAAATAGGGCATAGCGAAATAAAGAGCACAGAAGTCTGGGAACAGTGTGGTTGGCATAACCGCAGGGAAATGAACTGGAAAGGCAGGCAGGCGGAGGGACAGCAAGGAGTCATATGCCCGGTAGTCCTGACGTATGGTCCTAGGCTCAGGTCCTCCGAGAAGAGAAAGAAAGAGAGAAGGAGAGAATTAGAGAGAGCCAATTTTCAAAATGTTCATAAATGACAAGCATGGTCAAATAATAATCAGGAATAAAAGTCAGTTGGCTTTTCATAGCCGATCATATAGAGTTGAAAGCAGCAGGTCTGGGACAGGTAGGGGTTCCATAACCGCAGGCAGAACGTTGAAACTGGAACAGCAGCAAGGCCAGGTGGACTGGGGACAGCAAGGAGTCATCATGCCCGGTTTGCCGTGACGTATGGTCCTAGGGCTCAGGTTCTCAGAGAGAGAGAAAGAAAGAGAGAACGAGAGAATTAGAGAGAGCATACTTAATTCACACAGGACACTGGATAAGACAGGAGAGTACTCCAGGTATAGCCCCCCGACACATAAACTACTGCAGCATAAATACTGGAGGCTGAGACGGGAGGGGTCAGGAGACACTGTGGCCCCATCCGATAATACCCCCGGACAGGGCCAAACAGGAAGGATATAACCCCACCCACTTTGCCAAAGCACAGCCCCCGCACCACTAGAGGGATATCTTCACCACCAACTACAATCCTGAGACAAGGCCGAGTATAGCCCACAAAGATCTCCACCACAGCACAACCAAGGGGGGCGCCAACCCAGACAGGAAGATCACGTCAGTAACTCAACCCACTCAAGTGACGCACCCCTCCTGGACGGCATGAAAGAGCATCAGTAAGCCAGTGACTCAGCCCCTGTAATAGGGTTAGAGGCAGAGAATCCAGTGGAGAGAGGGGAACCGGCCAGGCAGAGACAGGCAAGGGCGGTTCGTTGCTCCAGAGCCTTTCCGTTCACCTCACACTCCTGGGCCAGACTACACTCAATCATATGACCTACTGAAGAGATAAGTCTTCAGTAAACGACTAAAGGGTTGAGACCGAGTCTGCGTGATAACAGGCTGATTGGTCAGCTATTTGAGCCAGTAAAGGGTGCTTTACTATTCTTGGGTAGCGGGATGACTTGAGCTTCCCTCCAGGCCTGAGGGCACACGCTCTCGTGTAGGCTTAAATAGGAGTGGCAATATCATCTGCTATTATCCTCAGTCATTTTCCATCCAGATTGTCAGACCCCGGTGGCTTGTCATTGTTGATAGACATACATTTTTTCACCTCTTCCACGCTGACTTTACGGAATTCAAAAGTACAATTCTTGTCTTTCATAATTTGGTGAGATATACTTGGATGTCTAGTGTCAGCGTTTGTTGCTGGCATGTCATCCCTAAGTTTGCTTATCTTGCCAATGAAAAAGTCATTCAAGTAGTTTTTAAAGATAACCAGGAGGCTGACACTTGGCCGCAAGTGGATCTTATGGCAAGACAATAACCCCAAGCGCACATCAAAATCCACAAAGAAATGGTTAATTGACAACAACAAAAAAGAATSCATCTCTCAGTGTCCAGACTTTGAACCCCATTGAAACCCATGGTTTGAAGAGGGCATTCTCCTCGCAAATTGAAGGGTGCTAGAGTAATGAAGATAGGGRTGCCAATAATTTTCACCGCTATCTTTTTAGATTTTTTTTTAAATGACTTGTTAAACAAAATTGCTTTCTCTGAGCAATTGTATTAGTATAAAATAATTTGCATATAATATAGCTCAGTAGTTGTATTTMTTTTATGCAGTCGTTTTTGCTCATCTGATAATTATGGACCTGAATATGTCTGTATGGCGTCTGAAACTTTGCCA
The DNA here is from genome assembly GCF_002910315.2 of Salvelinus sp. IW2-2015. Taxonomy (NCBI): domain Eukaryota; kingdom Metazoa; phylum Chordata; class Actinopteri; order Salmoniformes; family Salmonidae; genus Salvelinus; species Salvelinus sp. IW2-2015. The sequence goes on along the minus strand of NC_036863.1, from coordinate 38,336,165 downwards.
GACAAAGATACTATGGGCCTTTCTTTACCCAACTCAAAAAAAATATCTAGACATTTCTGAACACAACAAAACAATTACACAAATTACCCTGCTTTTGTTTCAATCAGGTTTTCTGTTCAAAATTCTATTTTAAAACACAGAAAAGTTGTTCCTGTACAGACCTTCAACGATGGGCAGCACCAATCATGCGYATCTGTCTCAAACAATATCGTCTAGGCTATTGTGTGCAACTCTTAATCACACGTCGTTTCTCCTTCTCCTTCACACTTGCAATCTTCAAACACTGCACACATTTCTTCTTTTGCTCTGCCTAATATTATGGAATTCTTACAACTAATGTCAAACTTGTTATAAGCACATCAGGGTTTAGCCTTCACTATCCCGTTTAAAAACCAACCAATGTTATAAAAATAAAGTTCTCTCCCACTCTAATCACTGGCACATCTAAAGTCAGGATGCGATGCGCGTGGAGAGCAATGCACGTAAACAGTGGAACAAATYAGGGTTGTGTGTGCAAGCTGTCTAAGAGATAGGTTTGAAAGACAAGTCTTATCTGCTGCATTTGTTGAGGAAAATGATCMGTGAATTATTCAATTGATTCACTGCGGAGGAAGAGAATTGTGTTCTAAGAACATTGAAAACTGTTATGTTCTCGACAAAGACTTGTCAAACGGATATCTTTCATGAAGTTGGATTAAAATAATGGAAATGACTGTTGTTCCCTCTAGTTGCTATGGCCTACTTTTTTCATTCGCACGCGTAGAACGAGATGTCTTCTGCATATGAGAAGATAAAAAGAAAATGTGATAACAATTGAAATGGAGATGAAATCACTTATTATTTATGTAGGCTAGTTAGCTGTGATTTTGAAGGGGATGACAGAGCGATGGTAGTGACTCCTTCAGTGCAGACAGACAGTGGCTCAGCGTGTTGGGCTCCAGCTGTTTGATGAAGCATCAGCACCAGTGAGTCAGGCTCCGTGTCCTGCTTGGCCCATGCCAGTCTCTGTCCACACGTGAAGGTCGTCACAGAGATGGAGGCTGCCAGGCAGGCGCTGGCAGAAAGCTACTGGACTCATCAATGTGTGACCTGTTCACACTGTGTGTACTCCACAACTTGTTAGTATGATGGAGGTGTGTTGTGTGGACGTGTTGTTAGGCAGAGTGCTTCTAAGGTCCCGATTCAACAGTGTAATAGCCTTTTAACCGGTGAATAGTTTTTATACCTGCTGTTGAAGAGTGTGTTGAATTYTTTTTTAGGAACACAGCACTGGGTGGGTGTATACGTGTGATTCAGCACATTGCTCAAGTCAGAAAATRAGATTGGCACAATCTCTGTCGTCGCTGCAAGGTTTCTCTATCGATTGACAACATTGACAGCTGTCGGCTTGCTACCAACTTGTCCGTGGCTGAACATTTTCAGAGTTTAACAACGACCATCACTGAGGTAAATTCAAAGTTATGATTTGAAAGCTTGTTGGATCATTAGAAAAAGGCACATCTTGCTATCTATCCCTTGTTAGCAGTCATCTATTATAGCCCATCTATTTTCTGTTGTTTTCTGGACATATTGTAACTATGCCTGGATAGGATTCTAGAAATGATTTTGCCAAGAGAAGACTCTTCGCTTTCAGTGCTACATCTACTAACATGCTCATCAGGCGGTTGCTGCATGGGAGCAAAACATAATTCAAATGTGTGGGGAACACCGACTGTTGACCATTTTAAGTGAATGCTAATTAAGCAGTGAGGGTCGTCAATGCACATAAAKTGATGCCATTGTTGGACTCCACTGTGTTCTTTATAGGGACCTCAGTCTGTGACTGAACACTGGGCTTAAAAACACAAGTAGAAAATGTAATAGCATTGCTACATATTGCTTTTAAGGCTGGTGAGCATTATAGTTCTGTGGGAAATTAATTTAAGATGTATGTATTTGGCTGGTTTAACCCAAAATTATTCTACCAATTTTTTTTTATTCAACCAGAATATGAATATACATTTTTATTCTTTGTATAAAGATAGACAAATAATTACTTTTTGGTAAACATTTTTGACCTATTTGTTTTTATTGCAATAAGCACAGAAATGATTTGCAGGCAGGTTGTCAAGAAACGGTAACGCTTGGGGGGCTGTGTTTTTCTCTTTGTCTTTTCATGAAGTGATTGAGTTAGGCTAATCCAGTCTCAGTGTACCAGTCTGGGCAGGCCTTATACCAATCTGGTTCAGGACAGACATGGTCTCTCCACACAGTACACAGAGCAGCTCTCTTTAAAACATTTATTTTGTTATTTTATATTTGTAAAAAAAAAAATTATACCTCTTTTTCTCCCCAATTTCGTGGGAATCCAATTGGTAGTTTACAGTCTTTTCCCATCGCTGCAACTCCCCTATGGACTCGAGAGAGGTGAAGGTCGAGAGCCATGCCTCCTCCGAAACACGACCCTGCCAAGCCGCACTGCTTCCGGAAGCCAGCTGCACCAATGTGTTGGAGGAAACACCATCCAGCTGGCGACCGAAGTCAGCTTGCAGTCACCCGGCCCGCCACAAGGAATCGCTAGCGTGTGATGGGACAAGGAAGTCCCGTCTGGYCAAACCCTCCCCTATGTGCCTTAAACCGCTGCGCCACTCGGGAGGCCTCACAGAGCAGCTCTCTAACAGGCTGGTCTCTCCTCTTTCTCTCTCTCCCCCTCCCAGGGATTTGACCAGCTGAGGATAGAGGGATTACTGTGTGATGTCACACTGGTGGCGGGGGAYGGAGACGAAGCCTTCCCAGTGCATCGCGCCATGATGGCCTCCTCCAGCGACTACTTCAAAGCCATGTTCACAGGTAAGCTGTTATGCCTCCATCTCTCTCACCACCTCACACTGACCCACAGCAGCATGCACGGGATGGGACGTCCGCATACTGTGTTTAATGTTGATTAACAGACTGAGTAATCAGAGGATTAGCCTGCTTGTCACGCGTCCGTCAATCAATCTCTACTCTGGGGCTCTGCAGCTGATAGCATTGTGTTGTCTGGTTGTCTTCTCCCAAAGTGCTCYTTTTCTTGAAGCACAGCGTGAATCCTCCAGGATTCCTGTCATCTCTACATTCTGATAAGCTACCACACCTTGAATTAGACATGCTCATTTTCCCAAGGGGTTAAGGTTTTGATTTACCTTGTGCTTTTTTAAATTTTTTATAATCAGGTTTGTTTTTCATAAGACATCACAACTATTGCATTSATCACTTTGGTGAACCTACTTTTTTTATTCCCAGAATGCATTTYTGTATTTCATCTTGTTGTAGCTTAGTAACTGCCTCACTGATGACGCAAATAGAAAAGACTTGGATAGATGTAGTGAGGGTAAATATCCTTCAACTGCAGTTTAATATGTCCTCTTCTTAACAATCCAAAATAGGACGGCCTCAATGCCTGTAAGTGGTTATTAAACAAATATTCCACTAGCATGTAGCCTATCTGAGAGGTTCAGACGTGTTGTTGAGATTAAATGGGTGGGTCGTTCCAMGAAAAGACTGCCTTTTGTGACCCTTTTATATTTTAAGTAGAAATTCTGCACCAATATTGAATTTTAATAAAAGCCTGTTATATTAAATGAAATGCCCTTTAATATAGAYGACATAGAGAGTTCAATAAATCAGCATTTTGACATGTCCCTCCATCAACCCTGTGTCACTTCTAGGAAGATTCAACAGCTAAGATAAAAGCTGGTTCTACTCTTTTGGAACATTTTCTGGTGCTTTGTGGTGGAAAACTGAGCGGGTCGAGCATAACACGTAAACCTTTGTTACCTATGGATAAAGAAATGTTTTAGCAATACATTTTTGGGGGTGAAGCTTGGGTTCAATTGCCATTCCCTGTTGCACACAACAAGCTTCCATTCCCCGTCACAAGGGGATTTACGGTTGATTTAACCTTTTACACTCGTGGGAATTGGCCTAAATGTATAGGGCTAAATTGAAATGTTTCTTACAGAAGAAATATGAAAAGTGTATGCATAATCATGGTAGCAATTGAAAGGGACAACAAACTATTTGCTAAACTTGCCCAATTAGCGGGAGGGATGCKGGAAATTTCTTGTCGCGTGTGGTGCTATCGGATATCGGTATCGGACAAAAATGTAATATCGGTGCATCACTAGTGTAAATGGTTAAGAAGAAATCATCAACCCTGTTACGGTCAACCCTGTTACTTTATTTGGTACTTAATAGGCACTTACTATAGTATATTTTTTATTTAACCTCTTGAGATAGGGAAAAAATAAATGGAGTAAGTTAAACGTGCTTTATTTAAAAAATATATATATGTATGGACTAAGTTTATTTGTTTTTTCTTTGGTGTGGGGGTTACAGGTACAATATCCATTTCAATTAATATATTCAGTTTAAATAACATGTACCTTGTGGACTGTCGCTCAAAATAAAAACTAAAGCAAGAAATACATTGTTTTAAAAATTCTGTTTAAACAGGAAAAGAAAACTAAAAAGTGTGCCTCCACCCACAACCTCCCATCCTATTCCCCCAACCCCACCCAGCCAACATGTCTCCATCAACCCCCCCCAACTCCCGGAAACCATGTTTTCCCCCCCTTACCACCCCCATAGCAACTAGGGTTGCTTTTCAGTCACCACCCAGACCCCCCACCGTCCTGCTAGCCTCCCGACGGCCAAAGAAAACCCTCCACATACAACCCCTCCCTCGTGGGCCTGAAAGCAAAGAAAGTAAAACATATATTTTTTAAGTGTGTGTATGTGTATATATACACATATGGGCTGCTTTTCCTTAACTCTGTGGTCCGACTCATCCCAAACCATCTCATTTGGTTGAACTCTGGGGATTGTGGAGGCCAGGTCATCTGATGCAGCCACTCCATCACTCTCCTTCTTGGTAAAATAGCCCTTACACAGCCTGAAGGTGTGTTGTGTCATTGTCCTGTTGAAAAACAAATGATAGTCCCCCTAAGCCCAAACCAGATGAGTGGCGTATCGCTGCAGAATACTGTGGTAGCCATGCTGGTTTAGTGTGCCTTGAATTCTAAAGAAATCACAGACAGTGTCACCAGCAAAGCACCCCCATACACCTCCTCCTCCGTGGTTCACGGTGGGAAATACACATGCGGAGGTCATCTGTTACCACACCGCGTCTCACAAAGACACAGCGGTTGGAACCAAAAATYTCAAATTTGGACTCATCAGACCAAAGGACAAATTCCCACRRTTTAATGTCCATTGCTCGYGTTTCTTGGCCCAAGCAAGTCTCTTCTTCTTATTGGTGTCCTTTAGTAGTGGTTTCTTTGCAGCAATTAGACCACAAAGCCATGATTCCCACAGTCTCCTCTGAACAGATGATGTTGAGATGTGTCTGTTACTTGAACTCTGAAGCATTTATTTGAGCTGCAATTTCTGAGGCTGGTAACTCTAATGAACTTATCCTCTGCAGCAGAGGTAACTCTGRGTCTTCAATTCCTGTGGTGTTCGTCATGAGAGCCAGTTTMATCAGCGCTTGATGGTTTTTGTGACTGTTCTTGAAGAAACTTGAAAAGATATTGACATTTTCCAGATTGACTGTCGTTTCTCTTTGCTTATTTGAGCTGTTCTTGCCATAATATGGACTTGGTCTTTTACCAAATAGGGCTATCTTCTGTATACAACCCCTACCTTGTCACAAAACAACTTATTGTCTCAAACACATTAACTTTTCAGAAGGCACACCTGTTAATTGAAATGCATTCCAGGTGACTACCTCAAAACTGGTTGAGAGAATGCCAAGCGTGTGCAAAGCTGTTTGACACTTTTTTTGGTTACTACATGATTCCATATGTGTTATTTTATAGTTTTGATGTCTTCTCTATTATTCTACAATGTAGAAAATAGTAATGATAAAGAAAAACCCTTGTATGAGTAGGTGTTCTAAAACTTTTGACCGGCAGTGTAGTTTGTATGCATGTTTTGGGATTTAGCTGAGATTATTCTTTACAGAGTAAAGTATATTTGTCCAGGCCTCAATTGTTCCTTCACTAGCACCATTAATTCTCGCTGTCGGTAATTCTGTTAGAGCTGGCGAATTGCGAGAGAGTTAGGTGATTGCCATCTAAGAGCCAAGATCTTTTTTGCGGTAGTGCTGCCTGCCAGCAGTAGTTATCTCTGATTGATTGAGATATTCTAGGAGCGATCATCGTTAAGTAACATAAGATGCAAAGCATTGAATATTTACATTAATTAATTTTGTTACTTTGTCCCAGAAGCATTTAACTGAAGGGCACTCCCACATGATATGAAGGAATGTGCCTACCTGATTTAAGGGACACAGTGAACAGTTGAGAGTTGGGGCCAATTTCATCGTAAAGTGTTTCCTTGGTGTTATAAAGTCTGTGAACAAACTTAAAATGTACAAGTTGATGGTTCGTTTTACGGGAAGCCAAGGTCAATTCTTTTCCATTTTCTGTTCCAGTTAAATGGATTTTCAGATTCAATTAGGTCTTTGGATCATACTTTTTTATGGCTAGCCCAGAATGAGCTTTCCAAAAGTTGTTTATGTAATTTAGAGATCAGTCCTTTCGGGAACCCAGATAATGTATTTATAAATTCTATCATTGGATGGTTCGGTAGTTGAGTTTCCCAAGGGACTCCATAGCCAGCATAGCTGACTTAAATGGTAAATATAGAAAAAAAAGGAGTTGCTTGTAATGTGTCTTTCAAATCCTATAATGTTCTCAAACCATTACTGTCCATGATATCTGCAAAGGTACTGATTCTCCCTTTGGACCATTGGGGGTATGCAAAAGGCYGCCCTCCAGATCGCAAGGCATTATTGTGAAATATTGGGCATGCCATTTTGATTCCTAGTTACATTGTTTTTCAATTTTACCCCAAATAGAAATTAGGTGAGCAATAATAGGACTGCATTGTTTAAGGGATATATCAGTGAAGACCACCCTTTTCCAGGGCAGTAGGAGACACCATATTTAAGATGGGTAATAATGGACGGAAGTTATCCAAGAATAGACGTTTTTTAACAAAACTGCTTTGGTCCGTGTGGACCAATTYTGGTAAGTAAGTCTCGAAACGACAGCATTTTGGAAAACAGTTTAATATGTGTTTATCCAAGATAAGGAGCGAGAGTGATAACACTGGGTGGCATCCTTACCTTTTTTAATAAAAGGGAAATCTAGTGCTGTATTCACATCTCTCCCAAATTAACCTTTGTGAACGGCTGTGTTAATCCTTTCGCGCAATAGTGGACCTAATTGGCTCCAAAAATGTAAATAGACCAGGTGATTTGCCTTTATTCATGCTACCCAATGCCCTTTTGAGTTCATTTAGAGAGATTTGGGCTCCCAGGGAGGTTGCTTCCTCTGTTGAGAAAAGAGGATTCTTAATTATTTTAGAAAGGGCTTAGTCTGGCATGGTGTGGATTTACAATCAGAGGTGTACAGCTCTTTATAGAAGCGGGAGAATCTTTGATTACTTTGGGTTCTGATTGTAATTYCCCTGTTTCATATTCAATAGTCGCTATGTCAGCTAATTGAACATTGCTGCATATCTTGATGGCCAATAAACAACTGGGACAATTACTATGGAAGTTATGGTTGAGTCTAATTTGATGGATGGAAAACTCTGCTCTCTGCTCTCTCTGTCTTGACTCTGGAAAGAGTAATAGCTACCTGGTCTGAGAACGCAGTTAACATTTCCAATTCAGATATCTTCTTTAATTGTGATTTATTCAACTCAGATGCACTTTTTTTAAATTTAAAAAAAAATATATATATATATAAACTTACTAGGCAAGTCAGTTAAGAACAAATTCTCATTTACAATGATGGCCTACAACGGCCAAACCCTAACCTGGACGACGCTGTGCCGATTGTGCACCGTCCTATGGGACTCCCAATCATGGACAGTTGTGATACAGCCTGGAATAGAACCAGGATCTGTAGTGACACCTTTAGCACTGAGATGCAGTGCCTTAGACCACTGCGCCACTCGGGAGCACAAATGCAGTTGCATTATTTTCAATAAAACCTTTGGTGGCATCCTATAAAATCCGGGGGTCATCAACATTTTTATTGACCGTTATGAATGAATTTATTTCAATTTCAAATTGATCACAGAATGTAGGATATTGTAGTAATGAAACGTTAAAACACCATGTTGTTGCTCTTTTAGGAAATTCTGACATTTGAAGTGGTCAGACAAACTCATGTCGAATTTCTATTTTCTTGATTAAAGAAAATAGAGGTGTAGATAATAGTAGGAAATCGATTTGTGAAATGATATATCCCTGTTTAAGTAGAAAGTGTACTCTTTAGGATTATGTGCTCGCCAGGCATCAATGAGGATATAATCAGAGAGTATATGTTGGAGAGCCWTGGTTGCGTGTGGATTGTAGTTGGTCTTATTCGTTTTGTCCTACATGTCCAAAACTGTTACAATTAGGTGAAATCAAATGTTTTTTTGACCAAGTTGCACTTCTCAAAAGGCACCGAATTGGTGSAACGACCCAGATGTGWTAAGAGGGAAGTGAGGTCACTGTTTAAGCCGGTAATAATATTCTGCTGCAGATGCTGAGCAAAGGCTTTTCACTGCGACCCACAGCCCTCTCTGGTTAAATTATACAACAGTCTCCAGGCTTTGGTGAATACATATCCTTTACATGCAGCCATAATGGTAGGTATGTGAAAGCTCAGTGGAATGGTGTCTGTTCCTTCTGTTATGGAATGCTATTACGTTTTTATCTGACTGGTGCCTTCATCTTAAAGACGTAAACAATTCACCGATACACATCGTTCACCGATTGAAATGTTTAAGACACGACTGCATCGGTCCGCGGACCCCAAACGGATCCAAATGTAGCATGCAACGGTCAGAAAATGTATTCAAACGTTACGAATTGCCGATCCACATTTTATTTCTACTCATATTGCTTTCTTTCTACCTTCTGAAAATACCTCCTCTATTTTGACAACTGATGCATCCTCTTCTTTAGTGTCAAAATAAGTATATCTGTTTTGACAGTCACTGATTCACAAGTAATTTTGCATGCCGAACAACCCTAGGGAATATCAGTAGCCTAGTCAAATTGCGCACTGTGCCCAGCTTGGCGCGTTGTTCCTGATTTTGCACATCTGCGCGACACCGTCAGCATGCTAAAATGGCTTGCATGATACTGGGCTTTTAAAGTTGATGTAATTTGTTAGGTTATTGTTATCTACGGTGCCTTCAAAAAGTATTAAAACCCCTTGACTTATTACACATTTTGTTGTGTTACAGCCTGAATTCAAAAATAATTAAATTGACACAATACCCCATAATGACAGTGAAAACATGTTTTTAGAAATGTCTGCATATGTATTGAAAATGAAACGGACATAATCAATTTACATAAGTATTCACACCCTTGAGTTCAATACATGCTAGAATCACCTTTGGCAGTGATTGTACCTGTAAGTCTCTAAGAGCTTTCCACACCTGGATTGTTTAACATTGATTGTTTTCAAAATTCTTCAAGCTGTCAAATTGGTTCTTAATCATGGCTAGACAACAATTTTCAGGTCTTGCCACAGATTTTCAAGTAGATTAAAGTCGAAATGGTGACTTGGCCACTCAGGAACATTCAGTCTTTTTGGTAAGCAACTCCAGTGTAGATTCGACCTTGTGTTTTAGGTTACTGTCCTGTTGAAAGGTGAATTCTCCCAGTGTCTGCTCAACTGATGCAGCTTACAGAGATAATTGTATGTGTGGGGTACAGAGATGAGGTAGTCATTCAAAAATCATGTTAAACACTATTATTGCACACAGAGTCCATGAAACTTATTGTGACTTGTTAAGCACATTTCTACTCCTGAGCTCATTTAGGCTTGCCATAACAAAGGGGTTGAATACTTACTGACTCAAAACATTTCAGCTTACATTTTTTTTATTAATTTGTAAACATTTCGAAAAACAATTCCACTTTGACATTATGGGGTATAGTGACTAAACATCTAAATTTAATAAAGTTTCAATTCAGGCTGTAACACAACAAAATGTGGAAAAAGTCAAGGGGTGTGAGTGCTTTCTGAAGGCACTGTATGCACTGTTAAAAATGGTGCTTTACTTAAAAGTAAGCTACGGGAGACAACTGTCATTTGAGTTGTAGGCACCCCACATGATAGCGGTAGTGGGGTGGTAGATGCCTAGCCTCCCTTACGGCTCAGATCAGGTGCCTACATAGTATACACCATAGACATGCATAATTTAAACACACACACACAGAAGTGAGCTCAGACACATCGAGCTCAGAGAGRCCCAGCTCATGACCTCRAATTTAGAATGGGAAAATGAATGTGYTTATGCAACCAATCGAATCGCACCTAATAATTTCTCAACTATAACGTATCGTTCCTGTATCGTATCGGAGCCCATGTATCTAGATACGTATCAAATCATCTTGAAAGGGATAGATGCACATCCCTACTTTATGTCATATGTTTAGTATTTTCTCTCCCCTCATCACGCAGGTGGAATGAAGGAACAGGATTTAATGTGCATCAAACTTCATGGTGTCAACCGAATAGGCCTGAAGAAGATCATAGACTTCATCTACACGGCCAAGCTGTCTCTCAACATGGAGAACCTGCAGGACACACTGGAGGCAGCCAGCTTCCTCCAGATCCTCCCCGTGCTCGACTTCTGCAAGGTCTTTCTCATATCTGGGGTAAGGAGCCTAACACAGCCTGCTCATAAAGCCTGCTCAGCCCCCCCAGAACTAGCCARGGGGATTATACACAGCAGTTTAAGATGCCTCCGACTACTGTACTCAACTGCTTACTATAATGTCTACATTTGGACTTGCACTGGGATAAAAACACTGGGGSCATACTCGTGAACTTTTGCTTAGACCTAAAGGTTTATTATACCTGGTCTAAAATGGCGTGTACACCTAAAAAAGGTTTTAGATGCATTTTTATAATCCGCTACTTTGTCACATTTGCCMTATTTTGCTTGTGGGGACCTGCAGTGGAGCTTTTTCTCCTTTAAAAAAAACCTTACCCCGAATGGGATTCGTGAGGTCTGTGGCAATTTCCCAGCCCTACTATCACTCTGGAGGCCAAGTTGACCAGTTTAACAAATGTGATTGGATGGTGGCTCTTGCCGTGTAAGGTCTCTGATAGGTTGATTCTGTTCCCAGATAGAATTATGTGCTCCGCTGGTAGTCCTCAGTATCAAGGCTAATTGTGCCAGGTTGGCCTTTGAGAAAAGCTAGCTGCTAGCCATTTTAGACCACAGGTAAAAACCACGGGTCTAAGCAAAAGTTTGTGTGTGATTACGAGTGGTTGCTTCTCACTGCTTTCCCTTTCTCCTTGGCTGCAGGTGTCCCTGGATAATTGTGTGGAGGTGGGGCGCATCGCTAACGCATATAACCTCACTGAGGTAGACAAATACGTCAACAACTTCATCCTCAAGAACTTCCCCTCGTTGCTGGGCACGGGGGAGTTTGTCAAGCTGCCCTTTGAGCGGCTGGCCTTCGTTCTGTCCAGTAACAGTCTGAAGCACTGCAGCGAGCTGGACCTGTTCAAGGCTGCATGCCGCTGGCTCCGCTATGAGGACGGACGCATGGACCACGCCCCCAAGCTTATGAAGAACATCCGCTTCCCCCTCATGAACCCCCAGGARCTCATCAACCACGTGCAGACTGTGGACTTTATGCGCACCGACAACACATGCGTCAACCTCCTCTTGGAGGCCAGTAACTACCAGATGATGCCCTACATGCAGCCAGTCATGCAGTCAGAGAGGACGGCCATCCGCTCAGACAGCGGCCACCTGGTCACCCTGGGCGGCGTCCTGCGCCAGCAGCTGGTGGTCAGTAAGGAGCTGCGTCTGTTTGACGAGAAGGCCCACGAGTGGAAGGCGCTGGCGCCCATGGACGCCCCGCGCTACCAGCACGGCATCGCCGTCATCGGAAACTTCCTCTACGTGGTGGGAGGCCAGAGCAACTACGACACCAAAGGCAAGACGGCGGTGGACACGGTGTTCCGGTACGATCCGCGCTACAATAAGTGGATGCAGGTGGCGTGCCTTAACGAGAAACGCACCTTCTTCCACCTCAGCGCTCTCAAAGGACACCTCTACGCCGTRGGCGGCCGCAACGCTGCGGGAGAGCTGGGTGAGTGTAAATAATTACGCACAGCTTATTACTCTGCTTTTAGTCCTGCTCTAATGCTGCAACATACACTACATGGCTAAAAGTATGTGGACAGCTGCTCGTCGAACATCTCATTCCAAAATCATGGGCATTAATATGGAAGTGGTCCCCTCTTCGCTGCTATAACAGCCTCCACTCTTCTGGGAAGGCTTTCCACTATATGTTGGAACATTGCTGCTAGGACTTGCTCCCATTCAGCCACAAGAGCATTAGTGAGGTTGGGCATTGATATTGGGCGATTAGGCCTGGCTCACAGTCGGGGTTCCAATTCATCCCAAAGGTGTTTGAGGGAGTTGAGGTCAAGGCTTTGTGCAGACCAGTCAAGTTCTTCCTCACCGATCTCGACAAACCATTTCTGTATGGACCTTGCTTTGTGCACGCTGGGCATTGTCATGCTGAAACAGGAAAAAGTATTTCCCAAACTGTTGCCACAAAGTTGGAAGCACAGAATCATTTAGAATGTCATTGTATGCTGTAGCATTAAGATTTCCCATCGCTGGAATGAAGGGGCCTAGCCCGAACAATGAAAAACAGCCCCAGACAATTATTCCTCCTCCACCAAACTTTACAGTTGGCACTATGCATTCGGGGAGGTTGTGTTCTCCTGACCAGTGGCGGATTTAGGTATAGGCGACATGGGCAGCTGCCTAGGGCGGCAGCTTGCTGGGGGCGGCACGGGGCGCCTGCACAAAAAAATAGGAATGGTGACATTTGCGCGATCGGTTTTCTATCGCTTATTTGTACGTCACGTCAATGATATCATGTCACCGTGTGGGACTGTGGGTCAATTAACCTGTCGGAGTGGGCGCCCTGATTCTAGTTTGTGAGCTAGGTAGGCTACTGTCTGGGAAGGTCTCCCACTCAGAAGTACGAGATGGGGAGGGAGGCGGGGGTAGGTTGACCTCAGGTCTCCCMACTGGAAGCCCGAGGTAGGGTAGAGTTGGGGGAATATATCAAATACCGCACCTCTAACTTTGTACAGTACTAATGCAATTAGTAAAATCAGTCACTCAACRAAATGCTACCAAATAAACCACAGTTCATTCGTAATACGTAATATAATATATAGTTTTTTAAAATATTTTTTCTGGTTTGTGCGAAATCGTTAAGAATAATATAAAACCAGTCTGCACACCACCAAGGTGAATTGGTTTAGTCTTGACTCTTGGTTGACAGTGTTGGGGGATGAGTAATGTATTGATGCTCGAGTGCCAAATTCTCGAGTCTTATTTTTGTATATAAACTCAGCAAAAAAAGAAACGTCCTCTCACTGTCAACTGCGTTTATTTTCAGCAAACTTAACATTTGTATGTACATAACAAGATTCAACAACTGAGACATAAACTGAACAAGACATGTGACTAACAGAAGTGGAATAATTTGTCCCTGAACAAAGGGTGGGTCAAAATCAAAAGTTWGTCAGTATCTGGTGTGGCCACCAGCTGCATTAAGTACTGCAGTGCATATCCYCTTCGTGGACTGCACCAGATTTRCCAGTTCTTGCTGTGAGATGTTACCCCACTCTTCCACCAAGGCACCTGCAAGTTCCCGGACATTTCTGGGGGGAATGGCCCTAGCCCTCACCCTCTGATCCAACAGGTCTCAGATGTGCTCAATGGGATTGAGATCCAGGCTCTTCGCTGGCCATGGCAGAATTTCGGAACAAAACTGACATTCCTGATTGCAGGAAATCAGCACAGAACGAGCTGTATGGCTGGTGGGTCATGTCAGGATGAGCCTGCAAGAAGGGTACCACATGAGGGAGGAGGATGTCTTCCCTGTAAAGCACAGCGTTGAGATTGCTGCAATGACAACAAGCTCAGTCCGATGATGCTGTGACACACCGCCACAGACCATGACGGACCCTCCACCTCCAAATCGATCCCGCTCCAGAGTACAGGCCTCGGGTAACGCTCATTCCTTCAATAAACGCGAATCTGACCATCACCCTGGTGAGACAAAACCGCACCTCGTCAGTGAAGAGCACTTTTTTCCAGTCCTGTCTGGTCCAGCGACGGTGGGTTTGTGCCCATAGGCGACGTTGTTGCCGGTGATGTCTAGAGAGGACCTGCCTTACAACAGGCATACAAGCCCTCAGTCCAGCCTCTCTCAGCCTATTGCGGACAGTCTGAGCACTGATGGAGGGATTGTGCATTCCTGGTGTAACTCGGGCAGTTGTTTGTTGCCAATCCTGTACCTGTCCCGCAGGTGATGTTGGATGTACCGATCTGTGCAGGTGTTGTTACATGTGGTCTGCCACTGCAAGACGATCAGCTGTCCGTTCTGTCTCCCTGTAGCGCTGTCTTAGGTGTCTCACAGTACGGACATTGCAGTTTATTGCCCTGGCCACATCTGCCTCCTTGCAGCATGCCAAAGGCACATTCACACAGATGAGCAGGGACCCTGGGCATCTTTCTTTTGGTGTTTTTCAGAGTCAGTAAGAAGGCTCTTTAGTGTCCTAAGTTTTCATAACTGTAACCTTAATTGCCTACCGTCTGTAAGCTGTTAGTGTCTTAAGGACCGTTCCACGGGTGCATGTTTCATTAATTGTTTATGGTTCATGGGAAACAGTGTTTAAACCCTTTACAATGAAGATCTGTGAAGTTATTTGGATTTTTACGAATTATCTTTGAAAGACGGGTCCTGAAAAAGGTATGTTTCCTTTTTGCTGAGTTTTTTTTATATTTAAATAGTTTTTTGTGTTATGATTATTTATTTGTGTTGTTCCCAAATGTCTGAATAAAAATTACAGTTAGTGCAGAATAGTGCTTTTTTGGGGGGGGGGGGGTCGGTTGCTGAAGGAGGGGTTCGCACAGGGAGCCACACAAGCTAGAACCGCCACTGCTCCTGGCATCCACCAAACCAGATTCGTCCGTCGGACTACCAGATAGTGAAGCGTAATTCATCACTACAGAGAAGCGTTTCCACTGCTCCAGAGTCCAATGGCGGCGAGCTTTACACCACTCTCCAGCCAACACTTGGCATAAGCGCATTGTGATCTTAGGCTTGTGTGCGGCTGCTCAGCCATGGAAACCCATTTCATGAAGCTCCAAGTAATAGTTATTGTGCTGACGTTGCTTCCAGAGGCAGTTTGGAACTCGATAGTGAGGTTGCAACCGAGGACAGACGATTTTTACACATTACGCGCTTTAGCACTYMGCGGTCCCGTTCTGTGAGCTTATGTGGYCTACCTGAGCCATTGTTGCTCCTAGATGTTTCCACTTCACAATAACAGCACTTACAGTTGACYGKGGCAGCTSTRGCAGGGCAGRAATTTGACAAACTGACTTGTTGGAAAGGTGGCATCCTATGACGGTGCCACGTTGAAAGTCACTGAGCTCTTCAGTAAGCCCATTCTACTGCCATTTTTGTCSATGGAGATTGCATGGCTGTGTGCTCGATTTTATACACCTGTCAGCAACGGTTGTGGCTGAAATARCCAACTCCACTAATTTGAAGGCRTRTCCACAYACTTTTGTATARGTATCTSGGTATRTTCGGAAAGGACATTTCATGGTAAATGGTCAAAGGCAAGCACAAGGTGCACACTGTAACAATGTAGCGTTGTATCAGCATAGATGCCAACCAATTAACAGTAAAATGGTGTAGCACAGGTGCACATGTGGCATGGCTGTGTGWTTATGATTATAGCCCTGGACCAGAGTGTAGTATGAGATGAGGGAGGACCAGCAGAAGCAACAACAGGAAGAGGAGAGGAGAAAGGGGAGGTGGTCAGAGCCAGGGAGATGGCCAAGTGGAATAAGTAAGTAGCATTCCAGAACACTGAGCTGATGTCAGTGCCCAGCCCAGCACCGAGTCAGCACCTAATTGCAGAGTGCAGACCACAGAGTGGTGCCACCCTCTAATTGTAGAGCCCATGGGACAGGCTGGCCAGGTCATGCGATCCGCTCTTCTCCTCTGGGCTCTGGTCTGTAATTACCACAGTGGGCGTGGCTTCTCATGGTCATGGCCCTACTAGTTCACTCTGAACGGGTAGAATGGATATTCACTCAACTCACCCATGGTGCATTTCCTTGAGGATTTACACCAGTGCTTTACCAAAAATCTTCAGAGTTTAGTGTTTCCACCTCCACGGCCTGGCTCCTGGGACTCACTGTGTCATAGCCTCAGTGGACCTGCTCTGACTGAGCAGTCAGGTAGAACCGGACCGATTTATCGGTTAACCTACTTTTCGGGTTGCACTTACATAACAATGACTAACTGTGAACACGGGTTTACGTCTTCGATGGTTAACATCTCACAAAGCAACAGTTTTGATTATGCAGAGGTTGTTGATTMTGCTCTTCACAAGTCCTCAGTGTCTACCTATGAAACACCCATTTCCCAGGGGTGTATACTAGTGAAAAGCAGCACCAGTCTCCTGTGCTGGTCACTGCCTGTTATCCTCGGGAAGCCAGTCTGGCACTCAGACATTCTATCAATTGTTTCAGACGCAGCACAGATTTCAGCCTTTTGTACATCSTTATGATGTAACCATGCGGAGGAGAGGTTAGGTTCTGCGACAGGTTCTGTMATCTTATTTGAAAGGATTTAATGAACATGAAAGGCTCCCCTCGGTCAGGGCTGTGACACACACACACACAAACAGATGTGTTAAACCTAAGTTATGATGGATGACATGGTTATATTTGCAGGTTTACRGGCCAACCATCCTGTTTATACCTCTATGGCCACTCTCCATAACGGTCCATGTGGAAGCTTGTCATATTAATCCAATCTACTAGGACAGCCAGAGTACAAACAATGGAGGAACAATGACAGCACTGCTATCTCTGTTTCAATAATGTAGGAAGCTCTTGTAAATATAGCAGCATGCAACCAAAGCTCTTGAGCACTCATTTGCATTTATACCTTAAAGCACCAAACACTCTGGAGACGAGTGCAAATGTACTTGGTAGCGAGACAGACCTATTATTTAATTTATTAGGTTTGGATATTTTTCAGAATGCATTCTTGCAAATCATCAGTTATTGTTTAGTGGGGGATAGAGAAAGAATAGCAGACTAATTAATGTTGTTCTAATGAATCAGTAATGCCTGCTGCTGCTATTTTAGTCTCCCAGTAAAATTCCTTAAAATATATTTGTTCTTCTTAGAATGATTTGGACTGTTAATAAGGCCTAGGTTGCCTCCCCTTTGACAAGTTCTCACATCAAATATCTGTGACGTGAGAACGATGAAACGTGATGTAGGTCTAATGTGAACGCYATGGCCCTACGTTGTTGATGCTTTGAATTGGAGTACATCCATTTGGTTCACTGGGACTTCTATGTCAGAGCTGTAGCCAGAGCTCTTTCTATTTGSTCCTGGATTAGACCCAAAGTAAGCCCATATTGAGTCTCAGCCAGGAATTAGTCTATTTGTGCCAACATGGTGCTGATTTGACTCTTGGGATMTGTTTACTCTCACATTCGGCACACAAAGCACATCAGTAAGGAGAGTGGAGGGTCCAGGAAGATCCTCTTGACWATGATATAATCAGAGCATTAGGAGRTCACCTATGGAGACCTGTGTTTGTCTTAGACCTGGGGCCCTCACAAACAATGGGCCATTTGCCACAGGCAGGAACACACACACTCACTAACTGGGTCAACCGATCAATACTGCGAGGTCAGGGTTATTGCATCTTGTGACCAGGAAATAGGAGGATTGAGTGTTTGACCTCATCGCCTGGACAGCCCAGTTTCTCCTTTAGGCTACATGATGATATCCTACTTCTAACTGACATATGGAGACTCCTCTACCAGTCTGCCTGTGTGCCAGCCAGCTTGAGATATCAGCTTTGCACTCTGTCTGGAAACTTGATTGGACAAMTCTTTTTCTGACCTAACAAATCACTGCATAATTGAGTGGCCAGACGGTGTAGAGTGAACATCCCAGTCTGGCCCTCAGGCTAACCTACACCACCACTGAATAATTATAAGTGGCTTTTGCCCCCAGTGTCAAGTGCTGAGGCGGTGGGCCCTAATAGGAAGTTTGYTGTGTGCCGCTCACCCTGCACTATCAGCTCAAACATAAATATATCACTGTCAT
Source organism: Salvelinus sp. IW2-2015 (assembly GCF_002910315.2). Lineage (NCBI taxonomy): Eukaryota > Metazoa > Chordata > Actinopteri > Salmoniformes > Salmonidae > Salvelinus > Salvelinus sp. IW2-2015. Next base: position 38,317,922 of record NC_036863.1, on the reverse strand, counting down.
GTCTACTTCTGATAAGGTGCTCAGTAATACAATCAAAACAGTCAACCATCCCAGAAAAGTGTTCAAAATAGCCTGACTGATCTCTGAAACTCACTTAGATAATATTGTTGATGATATAGTGGTAGCAATGCATAGTTATAACATCTACAGAAAAGACAGAAATGCCAATGGGGGTGGTGTTGCGATCTATATTCAGAGCCACATTCCTGTGATGCTTAGAGAGGATCTCTTGTACGTCAAATACTGTTGAAGTAATATGGCTAYAGGTTAATMTGCCTCACCTAAAGCCCATTCTTGTAGGAAGCTGCTATAGACCACCGAGTGCTAACAGTCAGTATCTCGATAATATGTGTGAAATACTTGATAATGTATGTGATATCAACTGAGAGGTATATTTTCTGGGTGACCTAAATATTGACTGGCTTTCATCAAGCTGCACACTCATGAAAAAGCTTCAAACTGTAACCAGTTCCTGCAACCTGGTTTAGGTTATCAGTCAATCTACCAGGGAATTTACAAACAGCACAGGAATGAAATCATCCACATGTACTGAGCACATCTTTACTAACGCTGCTGAAATCTGCTGTAAAGTGATATCCAAATCCATCGGATGTAAATCAAATCAAATTTTATTGGTCACATACACCTTGTTAACATCTGCTAATGCGAGTGTTGCGAAATGCTTGTGCTTCTAGTTCCGACAATGCAGTAATATCTAAAAAGTAATCTAACAAATTCACAACAGCTACCTTATACACACATGTAAAGGGATGAATAAGAATATGTACATATAAATATATGGATGAGCGATGGCCGTATATACATATGAGATGAGTAATGTAGGATATGTAAATATTATTAAAGTGGTGTTATTTAAAGTGACTAGTGATACCTTTATTTAGTCAATTTATTAACSTGGCTAGAGATTTGAGTCTATGTTGGCAGCAGCCTCTCTATGTTAGTGATGACTGTTTAACAGTCTGATGGCCTTRAGATAGAAGCTGTTTTTCAGTCTCTCGGTCCCAGCTTTGATGCACCTGTACTGACCTTGCCTTCTGGATGATAGTGGGGTGAACAGGCAGTGGCTCGGGTGGTGGTTGTCCTTGATGATCTTTTTGGCCTTCCTGTGACATCGGGTGTTGTAGGTGTCCTGGAGGGCAGGTAGTTTGCCCCCGGTGATGCGTTGTGTGGAACGCACTACCCTCTAGAGAGCCTTGSGGTTGAGGGAGTACAGGCAGTAATACAGCCCGACAGGATGCTCTYGATTGTGCGTCTGTAAAAGTTTGTGAGTGTTTTAGGTGACAAGCCAAATTTCTTCAGCCTCCTGAGGTTGAAGAGGCGCTGTTGCGCCTTCTTCACCACACTGTCTGTGTGGGTGGACCATTTCAGTTTGTCAGTGATGTGTACGCCGAGGAACTTAACTTTCCACCTTCTCCACTACTGTCCCGTCGATGTGGATGAGGGGGTGCTCCCTCTGCTGTTTCCTGAAGTCCACTATCATCTCCTGTGTTTTGTTGACATTGAGTGAGAGGTTATTTTCCTGACACCACACTCCGAGGGCCCTCACCTCCTCCCTGTAAGCCGTCTCGTCATTGTTGGTAATCAAGCCTACCACTGCAGTGTCGTCTGCAAACTTGATGATTGAATTGGAAGTGTGCATGGCCACGCAGTCGTGGGTGAACAGGGAGTACAGGAGAGGGCTGAGAACGCACCCTTGTGGGGCCCCAGTGTTGAGGATCAGCGGGGCGGAGATGTTGTTTCCTACCTTCACCACCTGGGGTGGCCCGTCAGAAAGTCCAGGACCCAGTTGCACAGAGCGGGGTCGAGACCCAAGGTCTCGAGCTTAATGACGAGTTTGGAGGGTACTATTGTGTTAAATGCTGAGCTRTAGTCAATRAACAGCATTCTTACATAGGTATTCCTCTTGTCCAGATGGGATTGTGCAGTGTGATGGTGATTGCATCGTCAGTGGACCTATTAGGGCGGTAAGCAAATTGGAGTGGGTCTAGGGTATCAGGTGGTGTGAAGGTGATATGATCCTTGACTAGTCTCTCAAAGCACTTCATGATGACAAGTGAGTGCAACGGGGCGATAGTCATTTAGTTCAGTTACCTTAGYTTTCTTGGAAACAGGAACAATGGTGGCCATCTTGAAGCATGTAGGGACAGCAGWCTGGGATAGGGATTGATTGAATATGTCCGTAAACACACCAGCCAGCTGGTCTGCTCATTCTCTGAGGACGCGGCTAGGGATGCCGTCTAGGCCGGCAGCCTTGCGAGGGTTAACATGTTTAAATGTTTTACTCATGTTGGCCACGGAGAAGGATATTTGATGGTCTGTGGTGTGTAATGAGGAACAACCAGACAATGCACTTGACAAGTTTATGAAATAGCTTATTCCAGTTACTAATAAGGATGCACCCATTAAGAAAATGACTGTAAAAACTGTTGAATTCCTGTAGATTGATGGGGAATTGAAAATGTTATGGTCGAGAGGGATGAGGCAAAAGGTATGGCAAATACGTCTGGCTGCATAACCGATTGGCAAACCTACTGCCAATTGAGAAATCATGTGACTAAACAGAACAAAAGGAAGAATGAAACAAAGATACATTATATAAAGAATGATAGTAAAAAATCTTTAGAGCACCTTAAATTAAATTTTGGGCAAAAAGGCAAACTCAGCTCCATCGTTCATTAATGGCTCATTCATCACAAAACCCACTGATATTACCAACTACTTTAATGATTTTGTTCATTGGCAAGATTAGCAAACTTAGTCATGACATGCCAGCAAGAGACCTACACATCCAAGTATAACTGACCAAATTCTGAAACAAAAGCATTGTAATTTTGAATTCCGTCAAAATAGTTGTCTATCAACAATGACAAGCCACCTGGGTCTGACAACTTGGATGGAAAATGACTGAGGATGGTAGCGGACTATATTGCCACTCCTATTTGCCATCTCTTCAATCTAATCTTACAAAAAAAGTGTGTCCTCAAGCCTGGAGAGAAGCAAAAGTCAYTACGCTACCCAAGAATAGTAAAACACCCTTTACTGGCTCAAATAGCCGACCAATCAGCCTGTTACCAACCATTAGTAAACTTTGGGGGAAAYTGTGTTTGACCAGATACAATGCTATTTTACAGTAAATAAATTAACAACAAACTTTCAGCATGCTTATAGAGAAGGGCATTAAACATGCACAATACTTACACAAATGACTGATGATTGGCTGGGAGAAATTGATTTTAAAAAGATTGTGGGAGGTGTTTTGTTAGACTTCAGTGCGGATTTTGACATTATCGATTTATAGTATGCTGCTTGAAAAACGTAGATGTTATGGCTTTACACCCCCTGCTATGTTGTGGATTAYCTGTCTAACAGAACAGAGGGTATTCTTTAATGGTAGTCTCTCCAACAGAATCAGGAATTCCCCTGGGTAGCTATCTAGGCACCTTAGTTTTTTCAATCTTTACTAATGACCTGGCTCTGAGGAAAGCCTGTGTGTCTATGTATGCGGATGACTCAACACTATACACATCAGCTACYTCACCGAGTGAAATTACCGCAACACTTAACAAAGAGCTGCAGTCAGTTTCAGAATGGGTGGCAAGAAATGTTAGTTCTAAATATTTCAAAAACTAAAACCATTTGGGACAAATCATTCACTAAACCCTAAACCTCAACTAAATCTTGTAATGAATAATGTGGAAATTGAGCAAGTTGAGGAGACTAAACTGTTTGGAGTAACCTTGGATTGTAAACTGTTATGGTCAAAGCATATTGATGTATCAGTAGCTAAGATGGGGAGAGGTCTGTCCATAATAAAGTGCTGCTCTGCCTTAACAACAATATCAACAAGGCACGTCCTGCAGGCTCTAGTTTTGTCGCACCTAGACTACTGCCCAGACGTGTGGTCAGGTGCCACAAAGATGGACTTGGGGAAATTACAACTGGCCCAGACCACGACTGGCCCTTAAATGTTTACGAAGAGCTAACATTAATCATATGCATGCCAATCTCTCATGGCTCATGAGAGATTGGCTTCAACACTATTTGTTTTTGTAAGTATTGACGTTGAATGCCCGAGCTGTCTGTTTAAACTACTAGCACACAGCTCGAACACCCATGTATACCMCACAAGACATGCCACCAGAGGTCTCTTCACAGTCCAGAATAGACTATGGGAGGTGCACAGTACTACACAGAGCCATGGCTACATGGAACTCTATTACCCATAAAGTAGCTCACGCAAGCATTAAAATCAAATTTAAAAAAAAATATATATAGATACACTACATGGCTAAAAGTATGTGGACACCTGCTCGTCGAACATCTCATTCCAAAATCATGGGCATTAATATGGAGTTGGTCCTCCCCTTTGCTGCCATAACAGCTTCCACTCTTCTGGGAAGGCTTTCCACTAGATGTTGGAACATTGCTGCGGGTAGTTGCTTCCATTCAGCCACAAGAGCATTAGTGAAAATTGCATTCCAGGTGACTACCCCATGAAGCTGGTTGAGAGAATGCCAAGAGTGTGCAAAGCTGTCATCAAGGCAAAGGGTGGCTACTTTGAAGAATCTCAAATATAAAATATATTTTGATTTGTTTAACAATTTTTGGTTACTACATGATTCCATATGTGTTATTTCATAGTTTTCTACAATGTAGAAAATAGTAAAAATAAAGAAAAACCCCTTGAATGAGTAGGTGTGTCCAAATGTTTGAATATTGTGTGTTACTGCCTTAGTTTTTGTATGTTACTACTAGTTCTTGCTGGATTCCTGGAAGAGCTAATGGGGATCCATAATACAAAAATATTGGTACAGTATARGCCTTAATTGTGTAATGGGGAGTGAATATGCCCCACAACCTCTCTAGTCTGTGTGTAGACTAGAGTTACTGCAGTGAACACTGAAGGGCTTGGGAGTGGTGGTTGGTGGGGGGATCTCTATTTACGTCTCTAGTTCAGCAGCTCCCACACTGAGACCCTCCAAGGCCTCATTTGCAGCTGTTTGTTTTCCTTAGTTCTCTCTTGACCTACTTTCTCCTCTAATACTCCGTTTTTTTTCTCCTATCTCTTTCTCCCCCATGCAGCCACGGTGGAGTGCTACAACCCGAGGACAAACGAGTGGACGTACGTCGCCAAAATGAACGAGCCACATTACGGCCACGCAGGGACGGTGTACGGCGGTTACATGTATATTTCAGGTACGTATGTGGCTCCAAATCAAGTTACTAATGCCAGTGGGTAGTTTAGTCCTATTAGATCCAGGGCTTGGAGGGAGGCTCTTTTCCCATTTGACTGTACTTATATTTTAGAGCCACTGACTGTACCAGATGGCAGTGCTCTCTTTGAGAGAGTGACTGGTGTCCTACAAGATAGATGTGTGGGTTTTCTGTGGGTGACTAAAGCCTCACATGTTTGACAGTCACGCTTCCTAATCGTTTCAGTCCCACATTAGCCATAAGATGGAGCAGAGAGTGGGCCATCCATCCGTTGCCAAACAGCGGGCTGTGATGTCAGTAAAGCATCCTTCATTACAAGGTCATACAGTGGAATCCTGCAGACCCTGCTCCTTCTCACCCCTCCCTCCCACATCACATCACTGGGGTCCAGTTCTCTGTGCTATTTCGGGGGTTATTGTAAAGATGGTTGGAAGTAGTGATTGTGTGGTAGACTTGGGTGCGACTAATCTCCTGTCTCTCTGTAGGAGTCAGCCCAGTGCTTGTTCACTTCATAGGATTGAAAACAAATCCTGCCTTATGGAGATGAGCCCCAGTTTCCCAATGTGTGACTAATACAAAGTGATGCTGTACAGAGAGAAAGAGAGGGAGGGAGTGAGAGGAAAAGAGGGAGGGGTTGATGACTGTGCAGGAGGTGCAGCTCCATAGAGCTCCAACACACAGGTGAGATTATGTTAATCTCCCCTGGCCTCTGGGCACCGTGTTAATAAGCATAACCCAGACACCTCATAGCCTACTACCAACATCGTAACCCTCCTTCACCCAGTGGCACCTCACCTGCTCTGATCCAGCCTCAGACTCCAGTAGAGGAATAACATGGGCCTGGTGGCTCTAGCTTTGGCATGTATTTCTGTATTTATTTTATGTATTTCTGTCAATGGTTGGCATGTTGCTTATAGTCAGACTGGCACTTCTGGGTTCCTTTACTGAGAATATCTCAAGCGGGATAACGGTCCTGGTGTGTTTGAACTATTATCACACCAAAAAGTCAACTTCTCTCCTTGTGACGGAGCATCTCTTAGTGTCATCCTGAGTGGAATGAGGCTGCGTCACTGTACATGCACCTCTCTAAAATGGCAAGAGTCTGCCTGGAGGCACTGGGCAATGGTTAGGCTTAGATACAGTGCATTCGGAAATTATTCAGACCCCTTGACTTTTTCCACATTTTGTTATGTTACAGCCTTGTTCTATAATTGATTAAATMGTTTTTTTCCTCATAAAATCTACGCTCAATACCACATAATGTTTACCTTCGCAACAATCTGATGTCCTGAGCGCTCTGGAGCAGATTTTCATCAAGGATCTCCCTGTACTTTGCTCTGTTCATCTTTCCCTCATTCCTGACTAGTCTCCCAGTCCCTGCTGCTGAAAAACATCCCCACAGCATGATGCTGCCACCACCATGCTTCACTGTAGGGATGGTGCCAGGATTCCTCCAGATGTGACGCTTGGCATTGAGGCTAAAGACATCTTGGTTTCATCAGACCAGAGAATGGTCAGAGTCCTTTAGGTGCCTTTTGACAAACTCCAGGCGGGCTGTCGTGCCTTTTACTGAGGAGTGGCTTCTGTSTGGCCACTACCACAAAGGTCTGATTGGTGGAGTGCTGCAGAGATGGTTGTCCTTCTGGAAGGTTCTTCCATCTCCACAGAGGAACTATGGAGCTCTGTCAGAGTGACCATCCGGTTCTTGGTCACCTCCCTGACCAAGGCCCTTCTCCCCCGATTGCTCAGTTTGGCCGGGCAGCCAGCTCTAGGAAGAGTCTTGGTGGTTCCAAACTTCTTCAATTTAAGAATTATGGAGGCTACTGTGTTCTTGGGGGCCTTCAATGCTGCAAACAAAAATGTTGGTACCCTTCCTCAGATCTGTTCCTCGACACAATCCTGTGTCTGAGCTCTACGGACAATTCCTTCGACCTCATGGCTTGGTTTTTGCTCTGACATGCACTGTCAACTCTGGGACCTTATAGAGACAGGTGTGTGCCTTTCCAAATCATGTCCAATCTATTGAATTTACCACGGGGGACTCCAATTAAGTTGTAGAAACCTCTCACGGATGATCAATGGAAACAGGATGCACCTGAGCTCAATTTYGAGTCTCATAGCAAAGGGTCTGAATACTTATGTAAATTGGGTATTTCTGTTTTTGATTTAATACATTTGCTAACATTTCTAAAAACCTGTTTTCGCTTTGTCATTATTGTGTGTAGATTGATGAGGATTTTTATTTATTTAATCCATTTTAGAATAAGGCTGTAACGTAACAAAATGTGGAAAAGGGGAAGGTCTCTGAATACTTCCCGAATGTAGTGTGTCTCCACCATTCCAGATAGAGGTCTGTACTGTAGAGCTTATTAATTAAACAAGCTCCCCTCAAGCACCGGGGCAAGCTGCATTCCTACAAGGAAACTGGACACCTGCCGAGATTAGCTTTCCTGACAGCCCACATGTTTACAAACTCTCACTAGTGATGGAAGTCAGGTGGAGCGGAGACATCATCAGCCAGCGTGTCTCTGTTGGGGATCGGCCCTCCTGCTCCACCCCATGTCTCAGGGGTCACGACCTCACTGTGCAAGATGGCCCACGTGGGGGTGCAGGCCGTGTCTTGCTGTCATTCCAGATCAGGTGCTGGGCGGTGGCTGTGCTGCCGTGTTGTCTGAAGGCATCCTGTCAGGTGAATGGAGCTGACACATTGAGTCAAGCCACAGGCCATCACAGCTCTGCTCCAACTCCCAGGGTGGGGCTCAGACACTCAGCCAGCACGGCTTCACACTACCACTACTGTCACACAACCATGTTGACTGAACGCAAGTGTCTCATGGTCAAGCAACAACAAATGCGCTCCTTGATTGACGGGGCGGAGCTATGTCTGTGTGAAAAGTGGCATGGAGAGAGGGCGAGAGAGCCTAGAGAGGGATGACTCAAGTAGCGGTGTAAACTCTAAAAATGGACGTTACACATGGCATATCACATTGAACAAATCAAACAATAAATACCCTTATATGGTATACCGCCCAGCCCTACTGTACCGGCATGTTCAAAGTAGGGCTGGGTGTTATACCGTATTTTACGATATACCGGTATTGATGCRCGGACTGGTTTGGGTTTTTTGCTTTACCTTCCATAATGGTATTTGAATGTTTGGTTTGTTAGATGTGATTTGCCGTGTGTAATGTCCATTGTTCTAGTTTACTTAGATACTTGAGTCATCTCTCTCYGCTCTGTCTCTCTTCATGCTGCTTTCCACACAGACCTAGCCCCGCCCGTTACTCAAGGAGCGCTTTTTTTTGTTCCTCGACCACAAGACAACTTGTGTTCAGTCTGCATGGTCAATGCAGCACGTGCAACAATGTTGATGACACCGATGCAGTTTTCACTTTGCTTCTTAATATAAATCAACCAGCGTTCTATAATTACACTATTAGTTTGTGTTTCTTACATCTGCAAACAGCTAGTTTGTCTTACCATGTTGGGCCTAAATCTTGTTTTCAATGACGGCCTAGGAACAGTGGGTTAACTGCGTTGTTCAGGGGCAGAACGACAGATTTTTACCTTGTCAGCTCGGGGATTCGATCTTGCAACCTTTCAGTTACTAGTCTAATGCTCTAAACACTAGGCTACCTGCCGCCCCTATTTTCATGTCAAACGCTATATTCAAAGTGCCCACTATTATATTCTAACTATAGAATTAGAATAATCATTCTATTTCCAAGTGTTTCACTCTAAATCGCAAGTCTAATTGCAATTRCAACATTTGGTTAAAAATAAGGCCTAGATTGTTTGCCCATATCGTGCAGCCCTACGTGKAAATGAYCTCAAACGAGTGCAAGAAATGCAGACATTTATGAAAAGGCTGAAAACAGTATAAAACAATCAGAATGGAGAAAGACCCATTGAAATCACTTAGAATGTATGTGTTGCCACCCTAGGGTCTCACTACTCATAAAGCACATGTCCAACTTTTTATTATCCAAAACATAAAATACCATCCAGTTTAAAATAAATATCATGATAAGATATTTGGACCATATCACCCAGCCCTAGTTCAAAGACCAGGGCTAGATCTTCCGGGGAATGACATTAAAGCTCACATCTGGTCATCCTTTCTATTATCATTTTTGGAACTTGCTGACCCCTTGGTTTTGTCTAGCTCCTCTGTGTTCCCCTGCCTCGGTTGTTTGGGTCTCATTTGTGCCAGCACTGTGCTTCCTCTAAACAGGTCATACATTTTTACGACGAGTCAAAGCCCCGGCACAATTTTATCTCCACAAATTGATCGATAAATGTGCCAGTGTATGGCAATAATAGTGAGATATTATCTAGCGGGCCAGGCAGCGCCACCAATGAGCTCAGGTGCCTTTAAGTGTCTCTGAAAKGACAACCATTTACTGTCTTCAAGGTACAAAAAAATATATTTTAAAGTCTCAAAATGCTTTCAATTGTCTTTTGACAACTCTTTTGTCTTTGTTCTAAATGAAAGCTACTATCGTTAAACTGAGATCATAAGAGTAACTTAAATAACGGCAGTAATTCATTGTAATGATACATGTTTAATTATAACAAAGACAATTACATTGATGGAAGCTACAATCTATCTGCAATATTAAAGCTGATCTACACCCTAAAAAAGAAAGAAAAGAAACTGAACATTGTGTCTCTCTGAGATTGTCTTTTGGCAAATGTATAGATGGGTTAGCTGACAATGTCACCAACGATGYGCACTCTTCAATGGGGCAGAAGTCCGTTAGTTGTTGTGATTCTGGCTGGCCAGATAGCTACCAATAATGACAAGAAACTCCCACGTGGGGAAACAAACATAGGTGACTCGTTTCAGCTAGTTTCATCTTGTTCTTGATACCATGTCTTGTTCTGAGGTGTTTGGACTGATTTCATGTCAATGCTAATATGGCAACAACAAAAAATGCTAGCTAGCTAACCAAGAACTGTAATGATGTATTTGAGAGAGATGTTCTCATTGTACACATTTATTTATGATTTCAACAAACATTGGAGACGAAATATAGTTTACATGTTAACAATCAAAGCCAACCCTGTCTGTTTTGCCCCATAGTTGCGCACGTGTCGGTTTTGTGGCTATACAACCAACCMGTCTATGAAAACAAAATCTACCCTCTCTCCACATTTGCTGTACAAAGTACTTAAGTAAAAAATACTTGAAAGTACTACTTAAGTACAGATACCCCAAAAAACGACGTAACTTTTTTCACTACATTCCTAAAGGAAATTATGTACTTTTTACTCCGTATATTTTCCCTGACACCCAAAAGCACTCGTTACAATTTGAATGCTTAGCTAGGAAAATGGTCTAATTCCCACACTTATCAAGAGAACATCCCTGGTCATTCCTACTGCCTCTGATCTGGCGGACTCACTAAACACATGCTTCATTTGTAAATTAAGTCTGAGTKTTGGAGCGTGCCCCTGGCTATCCATAAATAAATAAATATAAATAAAAAGAAAGTGGTGCCGTCTGGTTTGCTTAATATGCGGAATTTGAAATGATTTATACTTTGATACTTAAGTATATTTTAGCAATAGAATTTACTTTTGATACTTAAGTATATTTAAAACCAAATACTTTTAGACTTTTACTCAAGTAGTATTTTACTGGGTGACTTTACTTGAGTCATTTTCTATTAAGGCATCGTTACTTTTACTCAAGTACGACAATTGGGTACTTTTTCCACCACTGCAAATATGTGTCTGCAGTAGACATATCCTTCAGCCATTTTAAGCCCTGAAGGTTGCTGGCCAGAGACATCAGTTACTCTAAGATGCTACTAACCTCGGGCAGTCAGATGCAGCTCAACAAGAAAATAACCACACCCCATATCAAGCTGCTATTCTATCAGTGGGTTTGATATCTTGTCTCAGAGATTATTTTAATGACACACACATACTTTAGTAAAGATAATGGATCTAACTTTGTCTCTGTGTTTATTCTATTGGTCGAGGAGGAAGAGGTGGATGTTATAGACTTCTGATTAGTCTGGGCCATTGATTTAAAAATAGCCCGCTGTAGATTAATGAGGTAGGGAGGCAGAACGAAAAAKAAAGAAATGGGTAAAGAGAGCGAGCGGGATCATTGGGCAGCAGCAGAAGCAGTGGAGGGATTYGGGCGCCATTTGGCATGTACTTCAGATCCTCGCTGCGCTGCGTACACTCCCAGCCACTCTGCACAGCACAGGGAGGTGTGGGCTGCCTGGCTCCCACCCAGATGCATGCTGGGATTGTGTTCCTCTTTATTTTGAGCCTTCCCTGTGGACATGTCCTGTTTTTTTTTCTCCCCACTTTTCCTCAGCTTTGTGTGTCCTGTCTATTCCTCTTTTTCCACCACTACAGTACCTATGTGTGTACACATGCACTGCAATAGTGTTTTGAATTTGTTACAAATAATAGCATCTATCTTTTATTGCAAGTATGTGGCTGAGAAAATGTGTGCAGTGAATGTTAGTGGTGCTAAGCATGGGGATCATTGTGTGTGTGTTGCTGGGCAGAGCAGGCTGATGTTTCTGAGGAGGGGTTGGGGGGAGTGAACTGGGGGTTCAGGATTACAACATGCTCTGCGTGGCCAGTCGCAGTGCTGTGGTCTGGTCATGTGACTGTCAGGACAGAACAGGGCCTGGTCAAGGCCGACCCAACACCCCCATGCTACCCAACGTGGCAGGGCTGAATGTAGGTCGAGGTTGAGTTACCATCAGGTACAGTACCTTTGGATCAGTCCGTTAAATGCTTTTGATTAGACCCCAGGGCTATTTTCAACCTTATTTAACATGGTCCTGTTTTCTTCTGTGTTGCAGGGGGAATCACTCACGACACGTTTCAGAAAGAGCTGATGTGCTTTGACCCAGATGCAGACAAATGGACTCAGAAAGCGCCCATGACCACGGTGCGTGGCCTGCATTGTATGTGCACGGTGGGCGACCGCCTCTACGTCATCGGAGGGAATCACTTCCGGGGCACCAGCGACTACGATGAYGTGYTMAGCTGYGAGTACTACTCCCCRGCCCTGGACCTGTGGACGCCCATYGCCGCCATGCTGCGGGGCCAGAGCGACGTGGGCGTGGCCGTGTTCGAGAACAAGATCTACGTGGTGGGTGGCTACTCGTGGAACAACCGCTGCATGGTGGAGATAGTGCAGAAGTACGACCCGGAGAAGGACGAGTGGCACAAAGTGTTTGACCTGCCTGAGTCGCTGGGCGGGATCCGAGCCTGCACACTGACCGTGTTTCCCCCAGAGGACTTGATGGGCTCCCCCTCCAGAGAGTCACCCCTCTCAGCACCTTGAAGAACAGGGGGGGAGCCCACCCCGCTCCTCTCACACCCCCACAACACCCTATAGACATTGTTTGCACTTCTTCTTTGGACTACATCTGTACTGCATCCCGATACAMCCCTTCCTCCCCCAAAGCTGTGCAGAACCCCCCTCCCTAGTGATGAAATCCACATACCGATATGGTTTGGCAACCTAATTAAATGTTAATGTTGCATATTCGGTATATTTTGGCAGGAAATACCTTGACTTGAAGAGTGACTTTGCAATTCAACTTTTCTACCTGATGTCTTTGGAGTTTTACTATGTCCTGTTTCTTTAGACGTGTTACCGGGTAAAAACCATGCTGTTGATGACCATACTGACGCTCTTAGTCTGTGCCAGGTTAGGGGCAGTTGACCCCCCCAGAGGGGCAAAATAGGGGCAGCTGAGCTCCACACAGATATGGTTTTAAACTCGGGGGTCGGCCCTTCACCCCCTCTCTTCTTTCAGTTTCAGTTCTTTCCTGCTATTGCTATGAAACCGTTAACAAAATTGTGTTTTCTAAATTTAATAAACAAGATTTTGGAAAAAAGAATAGTCTCTCCAAAGTATCTTGCTATTTACTTGTTCACATGGTTGATGCATTCTCTTCATATCAAGCTTAATGTCAACTGACGTGAGGTATAAATATCTGTTTTAGAACCTCCTGCAAAGTGTCTTTTCCACATGAAAAAAAACCTTAGTTTATTTCTCTCTATTTTACTGGTTGAAAGTAATCTCTCACATCATGCATTATGCTGCTTTAGTAGCAGCTGTAACCTCAGACCTCCCTCCCCTCAGCTATTGTTGTCCTCAGAATGAACCATTTTTCCTCTGATTTAAATAGAAAAAGCTTTTATTGTTCTCTAGAGGCATGCGATGAACAGTAGGTGTACACACAAAGTTAAAACGTAGTGTCCTGCTGTCTCAATTAGAGGTCGACCGATTATGATTTTTCAACGCCAATAACGATTATTGGAGGACCAAAAAAGCCGATACCGATTAATTGGCCTTTTTTTTTTTTTTGTATTAATGACAATTACAACAATACTGAATGAACACATCAATAAAATCAATTTAGCCTCAAATAAATAAGGAAACATGTTCAATTTGGTTTAAATAAGGCAAAAACAAAGTGTTGGAGAAGAAAGTAAAAGTGCAATATGTGCCATGTAAGAAAGCTAATATTTAAGTTCCTTGCTCAGAACATGAGAACATATGAAAGCTGGTGGTTCCTTTTAACATGAGTCTTCAATATTCCCAAGTAAGAAGTTTTAGGTTGTAGTTATTATTGGAATTATAGGACTATTTCTCTCTATACCATTTGTATTTCATTAACCTTTGACTATTGGATGTTCTTATAGGCACTTTAGTATTGCCAGTGTAACAGTATAGCTTCCATCCCTCTCCTCGCCGCTACCTGGGCTCGAACCAGGAACACATCGACAACAGCCACCCTCGAAGCAGCGTTACCCATGCAGAGCAAGGGGAACAACTACTCCCAAGTCTCAGAGCGAGTGACGTTTGAAACGCTATTAGCGCGCACCCCGCTAACTAGCTAGCCGTTTCACATCGGTTACACCAGCCTAATCTCGGAGTTGATAGGCTTGAAGTCATAAACAGCGCAATGCTTGAAGCATTGCGAAGAGCTGCTGGCAAAACGCACAAAAGTGCTGTTTGAACGAATGCTTACGAGCCTGCTGGTGCCTACCATCGCTCAGTCAGACTGCTCTATCAAATCATAGACTTAATTATAACATAACACACAGAAATACGAGCCTTAGGTCATTAATATGGTCGAATCCGGAAACTATCATCTCGAAAACAAAACGTTTATTCTTTCAGTGAAATACGGAATCGTTACGTATTTTATCTAACGGGTGGCATCCATAAGTCTAAATATTCCTGTTACATTGCACAACCTTCAATGTTATGTCATAATTATGTAAAATTCTGGCAAATTAGTTCGCAATGAGCCAGGCGGCCCAAACTGTTGCATATACCCTGACTCTGTGTGCAATGAACGCAAGAGAAGTGACACCATTTCACGTGAATAATATGGCCTGCTAACCTGGATTTCTTTTAGCTAAATATGCAGGTTTAAAAATACATACTTCTGTGTATTGATTTTAAGAAAGGCATTGATGTTTATGGTTAGGTACATGTTGGAGCAACGACAGTCCTTTTTCACGAATGCGCACTGCATCGATTATATGCAACGCAGGACACGCTAGATAAACTAGTAATAACATCAACCATGTGTAGTTATAACTAGTGATTATGATTGRTTGATTGTTTTTTATAAGATAAGTTTAATGCTAGYTAGCAACTGACCTTGGCTTCTTACTGCATTCGCGTAACAGGCGGGCTCCTYGTGAGGCAGGTGGTTAGAGCATTGGACTAGTTAACCGTAAGGTTGCAAGATTGAATTCCTGAGCTGACAAGGTAAAAATCTGTCGTTCTGCCCCTGAACRAGGCAGTTAACCCACCGTTCCTAGGCCGTCATTGAAAATAAGAATGTGTTCTTAACTGACTTGCCTAGTTAAATAAAGGTGTARAAAAACGATTTCCGATTGTTATGAAAACTTGAAATCGGCACTAATTAATCGGCCATTCCGATTAATCGGTCGACCTCTAGTCTCAATCCTAATCATAACCAGTATTGTAATCTACACTGAGCTGACTCCTGTCCGCTGTGCCCAGTGCTTCAGGGCACACCGTTGTCCTCTTCCACTGGCTCCTCTCACCTGGCACACAGACAGACGGTAAGGTCACCCACAACCTGGCCACCTGCGTCTGGCCCATTTAAAACCTCAGTGGCAGCATATGGTGTCCGACACAAACAAATCGGCTACAAGCTGGAGCAAGAAAATGAAGGCAATGAAATGTAATTTCAGGTGAGTGGGTGTTTTTTGTTTATGATGGAGCKTGTACATTGTTCATGTAGAAATGTTTGACTGAGAACATGTCAGTGCTGTAAGATCCAGTGGTGTCTCGGGCTGTGCATCTAAGCAGCAGCCTCTAGTGGATGTGCTCCATCTCCACCACATACCCTCGTCCTGTTCACTCATGTCTCCATCTCCTGAACCTCCAAGCCAGTAGTGTGCTCGACTGTTTTAACACAACATCCAGTTCAAGGGCAGGCGACTGGGAGCCCTGGGGGACCAGGGGAAGGTGCTGCCGGGGACGAGGAGAGATGACAGGGGAAGGAGGTCTGAGGGAAAGTGATGGGGGACTAGAGGGATTGGCCTTCCTGATAGATGTTATTTCCGCTTATCGACAGCTGCACTCTGAATACTCATATGGGACTCTTCGAGCTGAAGCGCCGGCAGTTGTTCACTGAGAGATGTCGATAGGGCCATTGCCTGTCGTCTTTACTCAGGAATTATGTGCTCTATTACACTACGCTTGAATGACCTACCCTTAACGGCAATGTTCATCTGTCACTAATATGAGGGGCACAGAGGTGCCTGAGAGAGAAGACTCACTTGACTCTCTCACTTGACTGTGAAATTAGTTTTAATCCTTTCATTATATTTGAGATGAGCAATAAAAATCCTAACCCATCACATAGCAGCTGTACAGTAACATGTTTTGGCCTTGTTTTACTGTTGTACAGTGTGATGAGATGTGACCTTCATGAATGGGAAAATGTATTCATAATGTCAACCAAGAGGAGAGAGGAAACCCATTGTTTGTATTAGTTTAACTGTATCTGTAAGACCAGCTATGTCTCCAATTTGTTCTGTTCAGAGTGTTTCCTTGAGGTCTGCTCCAGTAGGCCTACTTCACTTTTGCAACAGCAGCATGTGGGGGGTGTCATCCGACGGTAATGTTGTATGCATTCATGTTTGCTCATCCTGGTTGTGTGTGGCTGTTACTTTGCTCCCCCCCCCCCGCCCCGCCCCGCCCCGCCCCGCATGGTGTTAAAATGGGCCAAGGTGACAGAGAGGTGGCCAGGCAGGCTTGAGCATTATACTTTTGTATTCTCTGTGGACCTGGATATGGTAATGCCTTAATTGATTATGAGTGGCTGCGAGCGGAGAAGATGTTTTTTGCAGTGATAAGAATTAAGCTGAGATTAATATAATTGTTTCGGGGCTATTTATCCTACTCCAAGGAGAATAGGCAAAGTTAAATACAATATTAATGATATGCTAATGTAAACATATTTTCCATAAATTAAAAAACAATGAAATGACAGCATTTTAGGGAAAATCTTTCAGTCTTGTTCTCCTTTGTCTTTGTCAGTAGTTCCTGGGTTTGTCCATCCAGCCCAGTGAAAATGACCCTCCTGTATGCCAAGCCATCCAGGGTCTCTAATCCAATACAGCTGTTATCTGTCTCACTTCATTATCCCTGTATACTCGGTGTTCTTAAAACAACTGATTGTGAAAAGGTCAAAAGAGTTCGACCGTGATGAGCTGTTGCCACGGTGTCATGGAGAGCGGGAAGGAGGAGTGGAGCAGGGAGCGGCTGTTGGGAGATGTGTGTTCTGACTCAGTACTGCCTTCCCTACTTTGTGTCTGCAGGTACAACAGGCAGGATCAGAAAGGCTGCTATATACTTTAGAGTTACATAGAAAGGTAAATGGGGTGTATGTGATTTCAACATATCAATCTCCAAAGTGAGATATTTGATCTAGTTATCACAGTCTAATTAGAGTCACGTTATCTTGAGCTTCTTATTAGTCAGTCAATGCAGCAGCATCTAGAGCCCGGCTAGACACATCCTTCAGTCTGTAGCTTTGGTTTGTTAATGAGTGCTGCTGTGCCCCAAATGCTAATCCGACGTTAAGGGAACAAAACGCAACGAGAAGTGGAGTGCCTCGGAGTTGGAAATTACACTGCCAGTTATTCCCATCTATCCCTCTGCTTTTTTGTTTACCTCTCTTGCAGTATTTCAACACCACTGTCAGCATGTTSACTCCCTTTAAGAGATGGAGGGAAGTGTATACGTTTTTACAGCACAGCTTTCATACCTGCAAAACGTTAAGTACACCTGCTCTTTCCATGACATAGGCTGACAAAGTGAAAGCTATGATCCCTTATTGATGTCACTTGTTAAATCCACTTTAATCAGTGTAGATGAAAGGGAGCAGACAGGTTAAAGAAGGATTTTTAAGAAACTCAATATTAGTTCTTTTTTTACACCATGTATGTCTCCAGGAGACAAATTACCCAGATTCTTCAGGCTGCTGGATGTATTTGTGTGCACAACACTGTGGTGACATTGTCAGTCAAAATATTGCTTGTTTGGATTAAGTAAAGGAGGTTGGCCGGGGGGGGGTTCTGGTGGAATCTTGACTTGAAAGCTGACAGTTCTCCTTCCTTTGTCTATAACTGATAACTGCTAGTAGTAGCATAGCATCAGCCAGCTGACTGGGAGGTGTGGAGGAAATGGGAATAAATCATTGATCCTGGGGGTGTGTGTTGATAGCTGTAGTAATGTGATGGTGAAGGGCCCACCCCTCTACTGTCACATTAATACTCTTAACACATCAGTACACTCCTCCTGATGGTGATTGACTCCAAGGCCATTTCAATGTTGAGCTGAATGCTTTTTTCTGGCACCAAATCAAAGGGCACRGTCTTTTACACAGATTCCATGACACACACAAGCCAATTTACACACACACACACACTTACTTGGAATACACCCCATTATGAATAATTTAATTATCTGACCAATTTCATTTAATCTGAACAAAGACCGTGTTTATTTGAATTCAGTTTTGTGTCTTTGCTTGATGCAGCTGTCATTTGTGATAAAGTGCGCCAAAATAATGAACCCCAACCATGTAACTCAACAGACCCAAAACAAGTACGGAGTTCCTTACCACATCTAGTTGGATATAAACAGAGTATTTCAGTGGATTTTCTTGTCTGTATTCCCGCCACATCCTCCAACTATTATATATTATTGGAAAACGTGTTTCATTTATCACAGTTTCCTCATTTTACCATGCCATTTYATACATGTGGGGAAATATTTATCTCAATATCTTAGCCTGTGTCACGCCCTGATCTGTTCCACCTGTCTTTGTGATTGTCTCCACCCACCTCCAGGTGTCACCTGTTTTCCCCATTAGTCCCCGGTGTATTTATCCCTGTGTTTCCTGTCTCTCTGTGCCAGTTTGTCTTGGGTTGCCAAGTCAACCAGTGTTTCTCCTAGCTCCTATTTTTCCAGTCTCTGTTTTTTCCAAGCCCTCCTGGTTTTAACCCTTGCCTGTCCTGACGCCGAATCCGCCTGCCGGACCCCTCTGCCTGTTCTGACCTCGAGCCTGCCTATCCCCTGGTACTGTTTGGACTCGGACCTGATCACTGAACCCCTGCCTGTCCTGACCTCGAGCCTGCTACTGTTTGGACTCTGAYCTGGTTTATGAACTCTCGCCTGTCCCCGACCTGCCTTTTGCCTACCCTTTTTGTTATAATAAATATCGAAGCTCAACCATCTGCCTCCTGTGTCTGCATTTGGGTCTCGCCTTGTGCCCTTATAGCCTGAATACTCCTGAAATGGGTTTTAGCCATGCACAAATCTTCTGCAGCACTCCAATCCCTACTACTCTGCTCTGTCAGATTTCTGGTTTTCTCGTATTAGAGTGGTTTTGTTCCTGTTTGTGTGACAAGTGTCCAGAGGAGTGTCCCCCCCCCTCCCCCSCAGGGGTAGGGTGGGGGCTGGGGTATGATGTTGCTGTCCTCTGAGGTCACCATGCTAATGTATCAGAGAACCCCCAGAGGGTGTATAGCAGAGGAGGCTGGTGGGTGGAGCTGTAGGAGGACAGGCTCATTGTATGGCTGGAGTGGAATAAATGGAACTAAGTCAAACGTGGTTTCCATGCTGTTCCAATTATTCCATTCAAGCCATTACAATAAGCATGTCCTCCTATAGTTCCTCCCACCAGTCTCCACTGGCGTATAGTGTGACACTGGGCCAGGCGGAGGTGCTGCTGTGAGAGGAGTGGACCCCTGTGGCTATTGGCTAAGCAAACCAACACACACACAGGGCTGTTCTGTTTCCCTCAGTGGCTTTGCTCTTTTTGTTTTAACCTACGAGACTCCTCTCTGTCACCTCAAAGGAAGCTTCTGATTMATCTCATATCTACTGACTCCTGGCATGAGAAGAAGCCACCCTGTCTGGGCACAAAGGAGAGAGAACACTGGGAGAACTCTGTGAAACGTAGTCGCTCTGTGAACGCATATCTCAGGGGTACATACTGTTCAGGCTTTATTTTACAGCAGAGACCAGGCTGCAGACTCATGATTAACCACACGTACACTTGATGTGAAATAAATGGATTGAGGCAAAAATGTTCCTTTTGAAAATATTGTAGTCTTGGCTGTATGTATTTCACTAAGGTCTTCATGAGAAAGAGAATTTCTGGACAAGGCAGTTTAAATGACARTTTACAAACACTACAAAAATAATTCATATAGAAGTTGTTACCTAGAATARTTTTTATACATAAGAGTGTGGGCTAGTTTGGATGTTATTCCAGGCCCATGAGACAAACCACAGGACTTTTTCCTCATTCGATTCTAACCTTGAGAAGTAGTTATGGACTTTGAGTGCATTTACACGTACTGCTCTTGGATAAACACACAAATGGAACTTGTAGCAATTAATTCCCAATATAATATACTTAATCAATAAAAAGTCCACTTGCACTGAAACTACAAGGCAAGTTGTGCACTGCATTGCTGCTATGCAAATGGAATGTTCCTCTTGGCAAGAAATTAATGCATGTTGATATCAAAACCCAAACATCTTCATTATTTTTCACTGCAGTCTACACGATGACCTTGAATTTGCTCAAAAACAAATGTTTTCACAATTTTTTGGTGCATAATACAAAATATAACACAATGCCTCAATTATGTTTTCACTAAATACTTCACTCATGTATATGTGTTATGACTTTTCTCTTCTCTCTTTTAAGAGACCCAGACATGCTCAGGGAAAAGGCCAGTGTGGTCTTGTGTATATCATTTAGGCTCATCTGTGTTCTAGACTAGTGGACCATAAGGCCAGAGCACCTGGGGGAGGGAGGCAGCCCTGCGGCTGAGTGGTGATTAAGYCTGGAACAGGGTTGCCTCGGACACGGTTCCAAGTCTGACCTAGAGTACAACCCACACCCGCATCCGTCCACATGCACTCACACTACCTCCCCTCTCAGCGCTGTCTGTAGTCTGTACCCACCACTGTCTGTGTCGTGTCTCAGTTTCAGCAGCAACCTGAGCTACTGCACACGTCAGCACTGTCTCTCCCTGCTGTACAACACCTATTCCAAGTCATTTATCATCCCCATCACTGAGTCCCAGTACAGTACCCACATCACGACACTCACGTCACACCATGCAATGAGCCTTTGTACACTCACCAACTCATACAGTGTGACTATATGATTTCAGTAACGTGTGCAAACGTGGCAATGRTCGCTWGTTGACGATTGCAGAACAGTGTCTGAATAACAAAATAAACAAYCAGGGGTTTACTGTATATATTTACAGAGAGGCTGTTATTGACAATGATACCTCACTCTGGGTCAGCCAGTAAGCGGTACCCCTGACAGACAACACAGCTCATGCTGGTAGCCATTTGGACAATTATTTGATTCACAGGAACCAGCAGGGGTCTTACAGTGACAGTTCACTGCCATGTCTGTATTGCTTAATCGTTCTTGTACCTGGGGAAAAAAGGGCATGTAGCACGTGTAGCACGATCGACTGCAATCCATGATTTCTGGATGGTTACTCTGCTTGACATTTTCATCAACCATTGGGACCATTTCCCCTGCCACACTAATGTTATGACAAAATCAAATGGGGTTTCTTGTGATTTTCAATCATTCTGACAAGTGTCACCCACATTTCTCCATATGTCATGATTTTCTACCTCTCCGACTGGCATCTCTGTTCAGTCAAAAGCAGTTGTCGTCTCATTCCATTATATTTCAAAGACCCATCGGACACAGTTCTATCTCTWCCTTCCATTTTGTTCCAATCGGAAAATGCATCCGGCATATGATTTATAAGAAGTTATACAACGGGTGAGTCCAATCMTGGACGCCGATTGGTTAAAACCGCATTCAAGGCGTTGTCTATTCCACAAGTTACCRCCGGCTAAAGYCATAACGTCGAAATGCCTATTTACTCTGTTCCATCTCACTGCGCAATCCACTGTCTCATCAGCCCAGCCAGAACATTAAKGAACTTGATCTCCGCTGTAAAAAGCATCGAGACATTATCTCCCATTTCTTTGAGACTAGCATTTGGTTTTCAACAGCGGAGATTTGTATAAACCTTGCTGTCTGCATTTCGCTTCRTTTGACCTGTTTTCTATTGACATTTCTTTGTATATGACCATAAAAAGGATGCTGATTCATGATTTCGACTGGCTGAATAAAGCTGCCTGCTTGTCTGTTTCCTCCCGACCCCCGACCCCTACACGTTCATTACTATGGTACAGCTGGAGATCCAATTTCAATATTSAAACAATGTTGCAGATGTCAGTCTTTCTAGCTTCAGTTTAAAGCGGTTGTGTTAGCTGTGTTGTTGGCTAGCTTCTCTGAACAACAGTGTCCTGACGAGAGAGCACATTTTCTATGCCAGGTGAAATCTTTAAGTTGGCCGTAGTTGGCTAGCTAGCAAGCAACGGATAAGAACATTGCCAGCAAGTATGGCAATAGAACATTTAGAACGAACGAAAAGACTGAACGACAGGGTCGYGTCTCTGGCAACCGAACAAACRACCAGCCGGCTTGGGTAGCAACCCTAGATTTGTGTCGGRCCTATATCTCGTGGAAGGATGAAATAGTATGAATAAATTCATCMAATTTTTTTWWAAATGAAAATACCTCAATCATTATTTGAATATGCTGGTAACCCATTGTATAAAARTGATAAKGCCCTCAAAGCCGATGTTTGGAGGATATTGGCAGGGTTTGCTCTGGCATTATCACTTAATTATGTTTTAGACAATAACAAGAGTCAGGAGAACTACATGCTAAATATTCACAGTTTAATATTTAGTGTTGAAAACTCTTTGACATGACTTGGACCGTGCCGGGGCCCACTTATACCTGTTTCACTGCTCCCTAGCCCTGGGAGTAAACTGTGGCTGCCTGAGTGCAGCGCAGCACAGCCTCCTGGGCCTGTCTCGCTGTGTTCAGCTGTGGATCTAGGGCAGTGCAGTTAGCCAACACTTCTCAGAATAAAATGTTGCCGTGACGCCTTCCTCTGGGCCACCCGGCTCTTGGCTGCCAAACCTCTTGCGTGACAAAATGGTGGTTAATTATTCAACGGTTAACTGGGCATGAGGTTGATGAGCATTGTAACCGGTAAAAGCCACAAGCACTTGCACAGTTCCACATTACACTGAAGACTACAGTAAAAGGTTGACTATGTTATTGATCAGCTAAAGCAGGTGAGGTCACAGGGATGTAATGAGGCATCAGAATCACTAAATTACCCAAGACTGTATGGGAATAGGGTCAGAGGTGCTTTTTTTTCTCTCTTTTCTATGACACAATGCTTTGTTTTGTATTGAAAATGCTTCTTGTATGGCCCATTCTCTTCCTGTCAGCCTGATTATTGACCTCACTGCTGCAACCAAGTCAACCTTCAGATTCCACCAAATATATTTTATTTTATTTTATTTGACCAGCCAAGTCAGTTGTGACGACCCTCCCACTCTGTCTGCCGAATTCTCTCTCTTTGCTCTTGTTTTCCTTAACAGGATGTCGGTGGGCGGAGCTGGGAGGGTCGTCAGCGACATGGGACACACCTGGGCTTGGGTGTGTCCAGGGATAAATACACCTCTTTTCCATTCATTGAGGAGACTCTCTCCATGCAGACACACTGTTAGATTTTGGTTGTGGCCGGTTTGTTTGTTTGTTTGTTTGTTTGTTTGTTTGTTTGTTTGTTTGTTTGTTTGTTTGTTTGTTTGTTTGTTTGTTTGTTTGTTTGTTTGTTTGCTTGCCTGCTTGCTTGTCTGCCTGCCTGCCTGCCTGCCTGCCTGCCTTGGCACCTTTCAACACCCCTCATTATCACATTTATGTACGCAACCACTCATTAACACTACTGACTACACACACCATTGTTAATTGTATTTACGTTACTTCAGTTAATAAATAATTTTTGTTATTCCTTATCTCCATATTGGGTTAACTGCCTTGTTCAGGGGCAGAAACACAGATTTTTACCTTGTCACCTTTCAGTTACTGGCCCAACGCTTTAACCACTAGGCTACCTGCCGCCCCTATCAGACAGAGGGCATCACAACAGCCCTGGCTTCACTCAGAGGGGCTTTATTTTCAAACCAGACAGTGWGTTGGAGCCCAGAACACGCCGAGGTATCTGCCAGGGCTGTGCTCCAGTCCAACCCCTTCCTAACTTCACCCCCTACCCCTCTTCAGGTCACTGTAGTGATCAGCTGGGGAGGCTGACTATCCCTCTCTGGAGAAGAGTGGTTTAGGTTGCTATTGACAAGGGCATTAACAACGTGGCTCTATATTGGCATGTGGCATGCTCCCAGGCATGTGATGGATCCATAAGGAAAGGCATCTAACAGACAGGATGGGCTCATTTATAGCGTCACCGTGGGGAGAGAGCTGAGAGAGAGAGCTGAGCGAGAGAGAGAGAACTGAGCGAGAGAGCTGAGAGAGAGAGCTGAGTGAGAGAGAGAGAGAGCTGAGCGAGAAAGAGAGAGAGCTGAGCGAGAGGTGGTAGATAGAGGATATGTTAGTTGACATAGTGCTTTATACTGCTCTCTCCCTGGCAGTACTCAAAATCAGCCTCCTTAGCTCTCCTCCGCATAACTGTGCTGTGCCGCTGGTTGCCATGGTAACCAAGCTCCTCATATTAGCAGTAAAAAGGAAATTATTTTAGGCCTTTTGTTTGCTTTTCTCCCATTTAACTCCTCTTTTTAATAAACACACCAATCAATAGGATCTAAGGAGAGAGGATTAACCGGTATGTTGAATGTACAAATCTGTTCTTTATGCAGAACATGATGACATCTAGTGGTAGGATAATCATGAGAACGCTGGTACATCCATGAGTCAGTAACGCTCATAAAGGATACTGAAGGTCTTTCCTATACTAACTAGTAAAACACATACTATTGCTATATCTCTGATTTGTTTGAACAAAATACTAATTATTTATGATTGTGACCTGGGGTCTACAATGCAGTAAATTATGTTCTTTATGAGAAATTAGTACATTTGAATTGATCATTTATTCTTAGTAAACATTTTAAACATTTCAAATGTCGCTGTTAGAGTGACTGTTTCCTCTTGGAATTGGTGAGGTCACTTGGCTACTCACCATGAGACAGCACTATGGAAGTGGTTCGCGTTAGAAGAGAGACAAAAGAGATAAACAGCCCTAAACCGCACAGGAAGTCAGAGCAGGATAGAATGCCTGAGGATCCGTTTTCCACAACATTGATTCAGAGGGGTTGGGTTAAATGCACAATTTTGGTTGAATGCATTAAGTTGTGCAACTGACTAGGTATCCCCTTTCCCTATCCCTTCCCCTCCATCCATGCCAGGATTTCCTATGTGGAGGCACTCAGTCTGCTGAGTGACATGTCTCTGGGAGGGCCAGCTGTGTGCCCCTGAGTGGCCCACCCGGGGATCCAGTCTAAACCTGCTCTGCTCAGCTGGACAGAGCTCTGAGGGTAGAGTTACACTGAAAAGCCCTCCCAGAAACCATGTGACCATGTCATTACGGGGCTCCGACTCTCAGGGGCCAGGGACAGGGGTGGGAAGGTTAAAGAACGTTCTCTGAAAGCTGTGTACCACTACTTTTATCGTATTCATTCCATAAGTAGCAGTGAAGCACACATCTACCAAATAGCGGAGATCATTTGATATCTGACAGAAATAATATTATCAATTGAAGTTTCCAGTCTTGTGTATTGATGAGTTGATTTGAACGTCTGCCAAAGACGCGGAACTCCCTCAGCCCATTAGCTGGCGTTTCCATGGTGACTAGTGAGTAAGAAGCCGTGGGGCCAACGCCTTCAAATTGGGGCTACGGTCTATGCTGAAGAGGTGGATAGAAAAGCAGGTGTCAGATACAACACTGTAACTCTCCCTCACTGATGTGTGCAGAGCGTGACGCTTTCCGGTGAGCATGAATCCAATTTCATTTTAATTCGATTTATTACTCTTTTTTTACGGCACAAATTGTATATTTGCTCCATGACTTCTCATTGCCTTGTAGGAGCATGTTTCTGCAATCACAATACCTGTCATGACATTGTTCTGCATGTTGAAAGCTGCAGGTGACATCGCCGAGCCATGTGGGGCTTTATGTAACATAGAGCYAAAGTCCGTCACTTTATGGCTGTGATGTCATGTGTGTGGTTATTCAAAATCGTAAGGCATTCCATAATATTTGCATTATGGAATGCCTCTGAAAACGATACATCACAGAGCCCCGGTGTTCAAAAGCTTTCATTCCCCCTAAGTCCTTTTTCCTCCCTCTGTACGGCTTTGATGTGTGCATTTGTAGTGTTCATAATTAGTTGAGCTAATATCTAATTAGCCATAGRTTTTTTTCTTGTTATTCTCTCATCACCSCTAACTGGTGACTAAAGAGACACCAGGAGGTCGTATACTGAACTGCATACAGAAATGTTACACACTGCAAGTGCAGATAGACAAACATGCAGATCAACACTGAAGCTGCTGACCTCTTGTCCCTGTCCCTCTCTCAGTGACTGATCACACAGTCTCAGTCTGATGTCAATCCATYCCAAATGGTAGCTGTGGTTTTTGTGGCCTGCACCGGCACACACCAGGAATGAGCTCTGGAATTTGTTTTTAAGACCCAGTGCAGTCAAAAACGTGAATTTCCTTCCCACTCAGACAACTCCCAGACACTCCTAGCTTGAGAAATATGTTGTTGTTTTTTTACCATTCATTGAAAACTCACGATAACATACTTAATTGTTACCCAATCAATTATTTGATGTTGAGATAAAACAGCTGCATTGGACCTTTAAGTGTAGCTGCATCGCTGTTGCTGTAAGGAGTGGACTTCAGCTCAATGTTCTCCTGACGTTTTCCAGGGTGTCAGAGCAGTGAGTCAGGGAGTCAGTGTGTGTGGGGCTCATTGGAGTGATTCAACTTGACTGAACTAGGTAAGACTGGAGGCTGGAGCCTGTCAACATGCATCCCTGTTGATCCACTGCAATCAATAAACAGATCAGCAGCTACAATAACAGTCCACCTCTCCTGTCTAACTCTGTGAACTAACACTAACTGAACAATGAACAGTGTGCAAATTACTCTGACAGAGAAACACCTGATCAAAACTCTACCCCAGTCTTGACTAATCCTTCAGACTTAACATTGACTGGTTGCATTACTCACATCTGGGAGTGTCTACTGTCTTAGCTGTTCTTACTGTTCGCATTCAGATTGAGTGTAATTCTAAAGCAAATTAAACCCTATATAAAGCACTGTGTATGTGATGAAGCAATGTCTGGCCTATGTTTATGGAGAGGAGTGTGTTTCTATGACAGCTTGTGTATCCCACCCTGTTGAGCATCTCCTCTTCCTGTCAGGCTACTCACATCAATCTGCAGTATTAACTAGCAATGTTGGTGAAGCTACTCTGAAATATACAGTTTACCAGGCTGCTGATTGTTTCACWCTGGAAGAAGTTAAGCTACACTTTAGCTGAAAAAGTARATCACTACATCCAAACWACTTCGTGAAAAMATATCATATGTAAATCTGAAATGTGAGAAAATGCAAATTGCAAGGACAGATCACTTTGGGGTCAGATGTTAACAGCATGTGTAATTGAGCCTATTAAACACAAAAACAAGAAGTATACAAAAACAAGAATAAAGTGGGTCTGATGCCAAAAAAGAAAGGAAATTATTGCCTACTTCACCCATATTTTCTTTTCGTTTTGCAAAAAGAGTAGTGTGTAGTTCCAGTAGTTAGCTACACAGCTGCATGGCAACAAAGTAACTAACTACTGAAAACACTACCTCGATTTGAATTGAATTCAACTACCACCAAGTTACTGCAAAATGTAGTTACATTACTAGTTGAACTACATGTAGTTCACTACTCCTCAACACTGTTCGCTAGTAACCTAGTGGTTACCCATTTCTCGCTAAAGAAAATAGCCCTACTGAACACACACTGAGACAAGTGATGATAGAATTGAGAGGACTTTGACAGGGGAAAGTGTGTAGATTAGGGCGCTGCTATGTTCCTAGCAACCTCTCAGAAATGCAATATAGGAAATATGGGCTGGTTTTCCCGACAGCTGGTCCCGGCCCGTATTACCACACAATGTAACTGTAAACAGATGTGGAGAGAGGAGGGAGGGACTAATAGAGATGGAGAAAGGAAGGAGTGCAGAGAGGAAGGGGATGTGGAGCAGAAAGGGCCGGCYCTAGCCTTTTGGGCAAAACATTTTAGTGTCCCCCCTCTTGACAGCAGAGAGAACATTTGAAGTTTTAAAGTTAATTTCCTGCAATTCTACACATTTTGCCATGGGGTATAAAGAAAATGTTGCACGTTTTCTGCAGTTCTACACATTTTCCTACGGTGAGTAGAGAGAATTTTGAAATTTTATAAAACATTTCAGGTACTGTAATTCTACTCATTTTGTCATGGGGCAGAGWGAGAAAATTTCMGTTTTACAGCTAATTTCCTGCAATTCTACCCATTTGCCATGRCTTATGCCATGTTAAGGATATCTGAGTTAAAKTGACTAACAAAATCAATGGGCCCCCCCTGGAGGTCAGAGCCCCTGGGCATGTGACCTGCATGCCCAGTCAGTATTTAACCATGATTACTTCACATTTAGAAGGCTGGCTAGGCTAACTGGCAAATCAAAACATTGTTAGCTGACATGGCTAATAGAGTGACTGTTAGTGACATAAGATAAAAACTGCTGATGCACAACATTTCCAACTTGCAGCTTGTGTATTCAGTAAGCTGAGACCCTGACAGAGTTCCTAAAAGAAAAAGAGGATCGGGGCCCGAGGCCCCTAAGTGACCGCTTATGCCTGAAACCGGCCCTGGGAGCAGATGAGCAGAGAGAGGAAGGAAGGATGAGAGCAAAGCGCATAGTGTTATAAAACTGAGGCAGGGAGAGGTGGAAGCTGGCACTGACAGTCTTGACATGACTGCTAACATGCCAAAGTAAGCTCCAGAAAAAAAGTCCACCTCACAACCCTTCAGAAATTGTAGGCCTATTCATGTAGAACACTGGTGTGCTGAGCTCAGAGCATAATGACGTGCTAATACGGTTTATTGAGGTTGACCTTTGGAATCCACATTTACAGAGCCTTTAGAAAGAATTCACACGTCTTTACTTTTTACACATTTGTTGTGTTAAAGCCTGAATTAAAAATTGATTACGTTTAGATTTTTTTGTCACTGGCCTACACACAATACCCTAYAATGTCAAAGTAGAATTATGTTTTTCAAAATTTTGACAAAGTAATTACAAAATAAAGATGAAATATCTTGAGTATTCAACCCCTTTGTTATGGCAAGCCTGAATAAGTTCAGGAGTAAAAATGTGCTTARCAAGTCACAYACAGTTGAAGTCGGAAGTTTACATACACCTTAGCCAAACACATTTAAACTCAGTTTTTCACAATTCCTGACATTTAATCCTAGTAAAAATTCCCTGTCTTAGGTCAGTTAGGATCACCACTTTATTTTAAGAATGTGAAATGTCAGAATCATAGTAGAGTGAATTATTTATTTCAGCTTTTATTTCTTTCATCAATTTCCCAGTGGGTCAGAAGTTTACATACACTCAATTAGTATTTGGTAGCATTGCTTTTAAATTGTTTAACTTGGGTCAAATGTTTCGGGTAGCCTTCCACAACAAGTTGGGTGAATTTTGGCCCATTCCTCCTGACAGAGCTGGTGTAACTGAGTCAGGTTTGTAGGCCTCCTTGCTCGCAACCGCTTTTTCTATAGGATTGAGGTCAGGGCCTTGTCATGGCCACTCCAATACCTTGACTTTGTTGTCCTTAAGCCAATTTGCCACAACTTTGGAAGTATGCTTGGGGTCATTGTCCATTTGGAAGACCCATTTGCGACCAAGCTTTAACTTCCTGACTGATGTCTTGAGATGTTGCTTCAATATAATTGACATCATTTTCCTCCCTCATGATGCCATCTATTTTGTGAAGTGCACCAGTCCCTCCTGCAGCAAAGCACMCCCACAACATGATGCTGCCACCCCTGTGCTTCACGGTTGGGATGGTGTACTTTGGCTTGCAAGCCTCCCCCTTTTTCCTCCAAACATAACGATGGTCATTCTGGCCAAACAGTTCTATTTTTGTTTCATCAGACCAGAGGACATTTCTCCAAAAAGTACAACCTTTGTCCCCATGTGCAGTTGCAAACCGTCGTCTGGCTTTTTTTTATGGCGGTTTTGGAGCAGTGGCTTCTTCCTTGCTGAGCGGACTTTCAGGTTATGTCGATATAGGACTCGTTTTACTGTGGAAATAAATACTTTTGTACCCGTTTCCTCCAGCATCTTCACAAGGTCCTTTGCTGTTGTTCTGGGATTGATTTGCACTTTTCGCACCAAAGTACATTAATCTCTAGGAGACAGAACGCGTCTCCTTCCTGGTTTGGAAATTGCTCCCAAGGATGAACCAGACTTGTGGAGGTCTACACATTTTTTCCTAAGGTCTTGGCTTATTTCTCTTGATTTTCCCATGATGTCAAGCAAAGAGGCACTGCGTTTGAAGGTAGGCCTTGAAATACATCCCCAGGTACACCTCCAATTGATTCAAATGATGTCAATTAGCCTATCAGAAGCTTCTAAAGCCATGACATAATTTTTGGGAATTTTCCAAGCTGTTTAAAGGCACAGTAACTTAGTGTATGTAAACTTCTGACCCACTGGAATTGTGATACAGTGAATTATAAGTGAAATAATCTGTCTGTAAACAATTGTTGGAAAAATTACTTGTGTCATGCACAAAGTAGATGTCCTAACCGACTTGMCAAAACTATCGTTTGTTAACAAGAAATTTGTGGAGTGGTTGAAAAACGAGTTTTAATGACTCCAACCTAAGTGTATGTAAACTTCCGACTTCAACTGTATTAAGTTGCATCGACTTTGTGTGAAATAATAGTGGTTAACATGATTTTGAATGAATACCTCATCTCTATACCCCACACATACAATTATCTTTCTGTATAGAACTTTGTGACATCTGCTGATGTAAAAAGGGCTTTATAATTACATTTGATTGATTGATCTGTAATTGAGCTCAGTCGAGTAGTGAAATTCAAACACATATTCAACAACAAAGACCAGGGAGGTTTTCCAATGCCTCGCACAGAAGGGTAGATGGGTAAATTACACTTTGGATGGTAGGTCAATACACCCAGTCACTACAAAGATACATGCGTCCTTCCTAACTCAGTTGCTGGAGAGGAAGGAAACCGCTCAGAGATTTCACCATGAGRCCAATGGTGACATTAAAACAGTTACAGTTTAATGGCTGTGATAGGAGAAAACTGAGGATGGATCAACAACATTGTAGTTACTCCACAATACTAACCTAAATTACAGAGTGAAAAGAGGGAAGCCTGTACAGAATAAAATATTCCAAAACATGCATCCTGTTTGCATGAAGGCACTAAAGTAATACTGCAAATAATGCGGCAAAGAAATTAACTTTATGTCCTGAATACTATGTGCTTTGTTTGGTGCAAATACAATCCAACACAGTATTACTGAGATCCACTCTCCATATTTTCAAGCATAATTGTGGCTGCATTATCTTAGCAGTATGCATGTAATCATTAAGGACTGGGGGAGTTTTTCAGGATAAAAAAGAAACGGAATAGAGCTAAGCACAGGCAAAATCCTAGAGGAAAACCTGGTTCAGTTTGCTTTCCACCAGACACTGAGAGATTMATTCACCTTTCAGCAGGACAATARYCTAAAATACATGGCCAAATCTACACTGGAGCTGTTTACAAAGAAGACAGTGAATGTTTCTGAATGACCAAGTTACGGTTTTGACTTAAATCTACTTGACAATCTATGACAAGATCTGAAAATGGTTGTCTAGCAATGATCAACAACCAATTTGACAGAGCTTGAAGAATTCTGAAAATAATAATAATGGCACAATCCAGGTGTGGAAAGCTCTTAGAGACTTACCCAGAAAGACTCACAGCTTTAATCGCTGCCAAAGTTGCTTCTACAAAGTA
Source organism: Salvelinus sp. IW2-2015 (assembly GCF_002910315.2). NCBI lineage: Eukaryota > Metazoa > Chordata > Actinopteri > Salmoniformes > Salmonidae > Salvelinus > Salvelinus sp. IW2-2015. Next base: position 38,286,120 of record NC_036863.1, on the reverse strand, counting down.
TTGACTCCAGGGTGTGAATATTTATGTAAATTGGATATTACTGTATATAATTTTCAATAAATATGCCGAAATTTCTAAAAACGTGTTTTCACTTTGTCATTATGGGGTATTGTGTGAGAGAAAAAAATCGATTTAATCCATTTTGAATACAGGCTGTAACACAATAAAATGTGTAATAAATCAAGGGGTATGAACACTTTCTGAAGGCACTGTAACTGATGTTTTTGTTTACAGTTGCTGACTAGAACAGTGTCTCTAGAACAGTGTCTCTAGAACAGTGTCTCTCATTGCAGGCACCAAAGAACAGAGGAAGAGGGCATGGGACAACTGGGATCATATGTAACCATTCTAAAGCCCTTAATCCTTCATAGTCTCACAGAAATGTCATTTTCACCAGTTATGTATTTTCACATCGCAATTCTTACAAAAACACTGTCATTTGGCTCTGCAATCTCAGCCCCTACATTCCCTAAGGGCCTATGCAACTTCCAAAGTTTGAAAAGTTACTATTTACTATTTGTATCAACAATGTTAATATTACACTGAATAAATCCAACATGAGGAACTTCTTCCTAATATTCAATTCCCCACCCCTTTTGCCCTCAGGACAGCCTCAATTTGTCAGGTCACGGACTCTACTCAAAAACATTCCAAAGGGATGCTGGCCAATGTTGACTGTATGTAATCTCCAGTTGTGTCAAGTTGGCTGGATGTCCTTTGGGTGGTGGACCATTCTTGATATACAAGGGAAACTGTTGAGCATGAAAAACCCAGAAGCATTGCAGTTCTTGACACAGACCAGTGCGCCTGGCATCTCAAGGATTAAAAATCCTTCTTTAACCTGTCGCATCCCCTTCATCTACATTAGTCTGGGTACTCAGATTAATATAATAGTTTGATTAAAACATTTACATGCTTTGCAAGAACAACTTCCCTAATAATACTGTTTACATGCACACATCTGAAATCAGGCACTCTGATAAATACACAAAATGGCCAATCAAAATAAACRTTCTACCATGTTATTTTAGGAAGCATATTTGATTCTGAGTTCAGACATATAAAGTTTGTGTAAGTGACATCAATAAGGGATCCTAGCTTCACCTGGATTCACTGGGTCAGTCTATGGGTGCGGTTCAAACACTTAAAAGACACACCCTATCCCCTCAGCCCTCAAATTAAGTGGACACTTCTGATGACGTATCATGACGTCTGACGAGAACATGCAGGGCAAGGGGCAAGGCAGAAAGGTATGGGGGGGTGATAAGAGACATATATAAGCCTAGGCAACCGTACCACTTGACATGACATGATACCAGCGCCTTACTAATGTCTGCGTGATGCCTGCGTCGTGTGTTAATGAAAGTCATAATGTGCATCTTTTATATTCATATTAATTAAATCTCAACCATAAATGTTAGAAACATACAATTTGTCCCCCTGGAAATTCKGGAAATTCGTCACTCGTTCATCCCGCGATGATTGTGTTTCAGCCACCGGTAGCTTGTGGGTGCTTTATATTCGCTTCAGTCAATTATGAGTGTGTCTACTTATAATTATATAATTATTAATATACTCCTACTGTATGATAGCTAGCAAATTAATTAGCTAACTAACGTTAGCCTGCATAGCTGGAACTTCTGAAGAAGAATTTTTTTTTCTTTCTAGAATTTCCAAAAGATAACCAAACAGAAACATATTTACTTGTTACGAGACGTATTTGTGCCGTCATGTGCATTAGTAGCACAATTTCTAACTTATTTGCATTCGATTTTACTTACACTTGTATGTTGACTTCTCCATTGATGTTGTTTTTAAGTTTTCGCAGACTTTTCTTAGCGGATGTACAATCGTAGTGAATTGAATTATGGGGAGTTTCAGGCCCGGAGTGAACATCATTGTACTCTCGCAAAGCCAACTAAAAATGAGGGCTGACGGGCTTATGTTGCAAACTTCCCTTGCTTGGCTAATCATTTGGACCGCCCGCCAAGATGGCGACGGGGATTCCACCAAGGGCATAAGGCGAGGGTAAGTGGACAAGGGTGTGTCTTTTAAGTGTTTGGACCGCAACCTATGTCATGGAAAGAGCCGGTGTTCTTAATGTTTTGTACGCTCAAACCTGGGTCTGTAGTGACGCCTCTAGCACTGTGATGCAGTGCCTTAGACCTCTTAGGCCTATTTTAATAATATATTGCAGAGGTGACAGCCTATCAGAAGATTGGAGGTGTGGCTTATGGGAGACGTGCCTTTCATGTAATTATTTTTGGCCAGCCATTAGAGTAAACGTTTGTACACTGCAGATTTTYTTTTCTTTAGTGTTTATACATAGTACATGTTAGTGAAGGTTTGTGGGAGGAACTGTAGGAGGAGAGGCTCATTGTAATGGCGTCACTACAGACCCAGGTTTGATCTCGGCTGTATCACAACCGGCCGTGATCGGGAGTCCCATAGGGCGGTGCCAATAGGCCCAGTGTCTTCTAGACACCTTTACTTGTAAGAGTGTATAGGGGCATTAGTTAACATTTTGGTTTTGTGTTTTTTTATAGAACAATGCCAAAATATAGAAGAAAACAATACACTCAACCTGATTGGATATTCTACCTTAATCCTTCTCTTGGTCCAGCTTGTGCAACTGTTTCAAAGTGTTGCTTTGTTTGACAGTTAAGCTCAGCCTCTCTTCAGTGGAAATAATTAAGTATTCTATTCTGTTGAGCTTTGATTTCAGAGCGGCAGGTYGGCAAGTCCAGTCAAGTTATTTGGTGATCTGACCTCGTTCAAACCCTGAACACTTGCCTCCTCCATGTTTGATGACAGCATGTGCATGTAGAACATTCTTAACCAGCCAGTGTTTGGGACAGTCATACAGCCAGTAAAGGGGGAGAAGGAGAGGTGAACCATTGAGGGGAAGGGTTCGGTGGCACTGACGCGTGTCTGAGGGTGAGAGATGTGTGTGAATCAGCCTGGGCAGCAGACAGAATCACCCCCAACCATTCACTGTGCTCCAGCCCTGACAGGCAGAAAGAGCCTTATTAATGAACAGGGCCTGCTCTGAAAAAAACTGCACATGCCAATGGAATGTAATAGGAGTTAATGTGGTAGTTACCTCACATACAGGGGCAGCAAGTGAGAGGCACACACACACACATTGCCAAACCCCCATGGAACAGAGAGAGAGGTGCAGCGGGAAGAGAGGGATAGTGATAGAGCAAACGGGGGGGGTGGTAGAGAAAGCAGAGAAGGGTGGATGGGGGAGGGAGAAAAGAAGGAGGTGATTGTTGGGGAGTTAGGAAGAATGTATAAAACGAGGGCCAGAGAGAAGGGGAGAGAGTCACTGAACAGAAAGAGAGAGAAGAAACATTGGTGGCAAGATTTCGAAAGCAATAAAGGACTATCGAAAAATCAGGTAAACTGATATTTTTATGAATATGAATCAATCTAAAATGATTGTCTAGTCCTTATTCTATGTGAATTACTAAAGAAAACATTTCTACAATGTGTTGAAGTCTATTGACACACATCTAACTCTGTGACTACTGGCATACAGTTGGGTTGGGTTGTCTCGCGCTCCCTGTTAGTGTGGTTCTACTGAACCTTACCTATGGTTGTTTGGTGTGTGCTGCTTGCTGTTAGATTAGTATGTTTATTCATCCATACTTGTTTATTTAGGGAATCTGTCAGGTAGATATATTTGTATAGAATCATGGGGAGATTGCACTGGCAGCTCTGCTGTAAGTGGGAGCAGCTGACAGGGCTGTTCTGTGTGCTGGGTGTGTAAAGCCTGGCTCGAACCCACTGTGCAGATTTATTCCTCAGTGCTTCAATGTTCCCAAAATGTTCAACATAAAAGGGCAGCTGTGTGTGAAGAACTTTTGTACAGTATGGTCATACTGTATGATGAAAATTAAACTAAAGGATCATGAATAACATAAAACTTGATGTTACATTTCTACCTTGTTTTCCATTCATGGAGGCTGGGGATTCATTGTGGGATTGGGTCTGTTTTTTTTTTTACATTACAAAGCTTTGGGTTTCAGATTAGCATATTGGTGTTTTAAATCCAAAATGATGGTGGTGCCAGTAACCACTTCCACATTCATGTTTTAGCAGACAATCGTATCCAGAGGAATTAGGGTTAAGTGCCTTGCTCAAGGGCACAGACAGATTTTGTAACTTGCCGGCCCAGGGATTCGAACCAGCTACCTTTTGGTTACTTGCCCAACTCTCTTAACTGCTAGGCTACCAATCGCCCTGTGTCAATCTACGCTGGTCTGATTTATAAAAAGGGTTGAGGGAAATAAATTCTCATGTGCGATATCCCATACAGCACGTGAAATCAAGCATTCTTCACAAATGTAAGAATAACAACACATTTGGAATGTATACAGAACCAGTCAAAAGTCTGGACACACCTACTCATTCATGGGTTTTTCTTTATTTTTACTATTTTCTACATTGTAGAATAATAGTGAAGGCATCAAAACTATGAAATAACACATATGGAATCATGTAGTTACCAAAAAAGTGTTAAACAAATCAAAATATATTTTAGATTTTAGATTCTTCAAAGTAGCCACCTTTTGCCTTGATGACAGCTCTCAACCAGCTTCATGAGGTAGTCACCTGGAATGTATTTCAATTAACAGGTGTGCCTTGTTAAAAGTACATTTTAACAAGACATGAAAGTCAGTCAATCCGGAAAATTTCTAAAACTTTGAAAGTTTCTTCAAGTGCAGTCGCAAAAACCATCAAGCGCTATGATGAAACTGTCTCTCATGAGGATCGCCACAGGAACGGAAGACCCAGCGTTACCTCTGCTGCAGAGGATAAGTGCATTAGAGTTACCAGCCTCAGAAATTGCAGCACAAATAAATGTTTCACAGAGTTCAAGTAACAGACATCTCAACATCAACAGTTCAGAGGAGACTGCGTAAATCAGGCCTTCATGGTCGAATTGCTGCAAAGAAACCACTRCTAAAGGACACCAATAWGAAGAGACTTGCTTGGGCCAAGAAACACAAGCAATGGATATAAGACCGGTGGAAATCTGTCCTTTGGTCTGATGAGTCCAAATTTGAGATTTTTGGTTCCAACCGCCGTGTCTTTGTGAGACGCAGAGTAGGTGAACGGATTATCTTTGCATGTGTGCTTCCCACCAAAAAGCATGGAGGAGGAGGTGTGCCGGTGTGAGGGTGYTTTGCTGGTGACACTGTATGTAATTTATTTAGATTTCAAGGTACACTSAACCAGCATGGCTAGCACAGCATTCTGCAGCGATACGCCATCTCATCTGGTTTGYKCTTAGTGGGACTATCGTTTGTTTTTCAACAGGACAATGACCTAACACACCTCCAGAATGTGTAAGGGCTATTTGACCAAGAAGGAGAGTGATGGAGTGTTGCAACAGACAWCGTGGCCTCCACAATCACCCAACCTCAACCCAATTGAGATGGTTTGGGATGAGTTAGACCACAGAGTGAAGGAAAAGCAGCCAACAAGTGCTCAGTATACAGTTGAAGTCGGAAGTTTACATACACTTAGGTTGGAGTCAATTAAACTCGTTTTTCAACCACTCCACAAATTTCTTGTTAACAAACTATAACTTTGGCAAGTCTGGTTCATCCTTGGGAGCAATTTCCAAATGCCTGAAGGTACCACGTTCATCTGTACAAACAATAGTACGCAAGTATAAACACCATGGGACCACGCAGCCGTCATTACTGTCAGGAAGGAGACGCGTTCTGTCTCCTAAAGATGAACGTACTTTGGTGCGAAAAGTGCAAATCAATCCCAGAACAACAGCAAAGGACCTTGTGAAGACGCTGGACGAAACAGGTACAAAAGTGTCTATATCCATAGTAAAACGAGTCTATATCAACATAACCTGAAAGATGCTGGAGGAAACAGGTACAAAAGTATCATTATCACAGTCCTATATCGACATAACCTGAAAGGCCGCTCAGCAAGGAAGAAGCCACTGCTCCAAAACCGCCATAAAAAGCCAGACAACGGTTTGCAACTGCACATGGGGACAAAGATTGTACTTTTTGGTGAAATGTCCTCTGGTCTGATGAAACAAAAATAGAACTGTTTGGCCATAATGACCATCATTATGTTTGGAGGAAAAACGGGAGGCTTGCAAGCCAAAGAACACCATCCCAACCGTGAAGCACGGGGTGGCAGCATCATGTTATGGGGGTGCTTTGCTGCAGGAGGGACTGGTGCACTTCACAAAATAGATGGCATCATGAGGAATGAAAATTATGTGGATATATTGAAGCAACATCTCAAGACATCAATCAGGAAGTTAAAGCTTGGTCGCAAATGGGTCTTCCAAATGGACATTGACCCCAAGCATACTTCCAAAGTTGTGGAAAATGGCTTAAGGACAAAAAGTCAAGGTATTGGAGTGGCCATCACAAGGCCCTGACCTCATCCTATAGAAAATGTGTGTGCAGAACTGAAAAAGCGTGTGTGAGCAAGGAGGCCTACAAACCTGACTCAGTTACACCAGCTCTGTCAGGAGGAATGGGCCAAAATTCCCTCAACTTGTTGTGGGATGCTTGTGGATGGCTACCAGAAACATTTGACACAAGTTAAACATGTTAGAGGCAATGCTACCAAATACTAATTGAGTGTATGTACACTTCTGACCCACTGGGAATGTGATGAAAGAAATAAAACCTGAAAGAAATCATTCTCTACTATTATTCTGACATTTCACATTCTTAAAATAAAGTGGTGATCCTAACTGACTTAAGACAGGGGATTTTTACTCGGATTAAATGTCAGGAATTGTGAAAAAATGAGTTTAAATGTATTTGGCTAAAGTGTATGTAACTTCCGACTTCAACTGTATGTGGGAACTCCTTCAATACTGTTGGAAAAGATTCCATGTGAAGCTGGTTGAGAGAATGGCAAGAGTGTGCAAAGCTGTTATCAAGGCAAAGGGTGGCTAAACTTTTGAAAAATATTAAATATATTTTGATTTGTTTGACACTTTTTTGGTAACTACATGATTCCATATGTGTTATTTCATAGTTTTRATGTCTTCATTATTATTCTGCAATGTAGAAAATAGTRAAAATAAAGAAAAACCCTTGAATGAGTAGRTGTGTCCAAACTTTTGACTGGTACTGTACAGATATACATACAGATGTATGTCTCCATCCGAATACCTTTCATAAGCAGATCCTTTGTCAAACCCTCTCTAATGGAGTGTTATTTTCTATCATCTTCAGATACCATGTCCGCCAATAAGGATTGTCCACCTCCACTGATAATCMTCTTACTGGCCCTTCTTAATGGCTCCTCCTCCTTTGCCGCACCTTCTGACGTCTCATGGACCAACCACACAGCCACCCTGCCTCTGAGGCCAAACGGAGACACTTACGACCTGTTGCAGCTCCACTCAGACGACTACTACGATACATTTACGGATCCACCCAGTCACCCCCCACCTGCCCCCTCACAGGGCACCAATCCTCAACCCTGTGACTATGACCCCTGCCGGGAGCAACAGCCTCCCTGTTCCCAGCTAGCAGCCTCCAGCGGCTGCCTGTGTCCGGGGGTGAGTGGGCCCCATGCGGCCCCAGAGGCTCCCTACCTGAAGAGACTGTCTATGGACGGTTCAGGAGTTGTGGTTCAGTGGTGTGCACCATTGTCTTTCGTGACCCATTATAAGGTGGTGGTGGGTGCGCTGGAGCCCTTGGTGTTTGGTGTAGACCAGAGGAGTGGTACTGTGATGGGGATGGGGCAGGGGGCAGAGGTGTGTGTGGTGGCGGTGAATTATGTTGGAGTCAGTGAGCGTCAGGAGGGGTCCTGTACGATGTACGAGCCCCCTGGGGACAGCAGTGTGGCCCTCAAAGCTGGGCTGATCGGAGGGGCCCTGGGGCTCCTGTTGCTCCTCTCACTGGCTGTCCTGCTCTGGAGGCACAGGGCTCGGAGAAAAGCAGATGCCAGGATCACCCAGGCCACAGAGGAAACACTATGAGAGGACTGAGGGTGGGCTATGGTAGAGGTTGACTCAGGGGTGGCTATCTAGGGCTGAGAATAGAGACATTTTATTCCTACTCTTATGGTTAAAAATAAAAGCTATGCAGGAAGGCTCTTTAGTCATAAGTGTCACACCAAGTTGACAGATATTTAGGAGACCTCATGAGCTCTCCTAACCAGTTAAGAGTTACCAGYAGATGTCTTGATAATAGAACAATGCAGTGAGTCAGTGGTTCCTCCTACGCCACATGCAATTGCTTTGGAGTTGTTAAAAGACTGTTTTGATATTTCTATGTGATCAATCCATAAATAATCTAGACCTACATGCAACAGTACCTCTCGCGCTTTTGACAATGATTTCACATGAGGCCTATTTCACAAATACTTAGGCTCATAAATAAACATGTTTTTCTTTCAATTATTTAACTACCTACATCATGTTATTTCAAGTTATCCATTTGGAGAGCAACATCACCTTGAATTTTAGGACTCCTTTAGGTATTAAAAAAATATCTATATAAAACATTGAATTCGGCCTTTACTACTCAAGCCCATAGAAAGGCATTGAATAACACATTCATGAATGTTAAAAAGACAATWAAAAAATATCTTATAAAGAATACAGTTTTGAAGTGTCTATCTAGGAGATATAAGAAAGCTCAGGAAATACACTACATGGTCAAAAGTATGTGGACACTCAATAAATCAGTCAATGAATCAAATGTATTTATAAAGCCCTTTTTACATCAGCAGATGTCATAAAGTGCAATACAGAAACCCAGCCTAAAACCCCAAACAGCAAGCAATGCAGATGTAGAAGCACGGTGGCTCGGAAAAACTCCCTAGAAAGGCAGAAACCTAGCAARAAATCTAGAGAGGAACCAGGCTATGGGGGTGGCCAGTCCTCTTCTGGCTGTGCCTGGTGGAGATTATAAGAGTACATGGCCATTTAAGGCCAGATTGTTCTTCAAGATGTTCAAACGTTCATAGATGACCAGCAGGGTCAAATAATAATCACAGTGGTTGTAGCGGGTGCAACAGGTCAGTACCTCAAGAGTAAATGTCAGTTGAGACAACTGTACAATCATCAAGATTAATTGTCAGATCCAACAGCAGATCTCTTTGTTTCTTGGGACCTAGAACTAGCATCTCTGTTTTGTCCGAGTTTAAAAGCAAAACATTTGCCGCCATCCACTTCCTTATGTCTGAAACACASGCTTCCAGGGAAGACAATTTTGAGGTTTCACCATGTTTCATCGAAATGTACAGCTGTGTGTCGTCCGCATAGCAGTGAAAGTTGACATTGTGTTTCCGAATGAACTCACCAAGAGGTAGAATATATAGTGAAAACAATAGTGGTCCAAAAATGGAACCTTGAGGAACGCTGAAACTTACCATTGATTTGTCAGGGGGCAAACCATCCACAGAGACAAACTGATMTCTTTCAGACAGAGGCAAGAACATGTCCGTGTAGATCACTTAAGGTTTCTAATCTCTCCGAAAGAATGTGGTGATCGATGGTGTCAAATCAGCATTAAGGTCTTGGAGCACGAGGACAGATGTAGAGCCTTGGTCTGGCGCCATTAAAAGGTAATTTACCACCTTCACGAGTGCMGTCTCAGTGCTATGATGGGGTCTAAAACCAGACTGAAGCATTTCGTATATACATTATTTGTCTTCAGGAAGGCAGTGAGTTGCTGCACAACAGCTTGTTCAAAACATTTTGAGAGGAATAGGAGATTCGAATAGACCGATAGCGTTTTACATTTTCCAGGTCAAGGTTTGGCTTTTTCAAGAAAGGCTTTATTACTGACACTTTTAGTGAGTTTGGTACACATCCGTTGGATGTGTTATTATGTTCAACATAGGGGGGCCAAGCACAGGAAGTAGCTCTTTCAGTAGGTTAGTTGGAATAGGGTCCAGTATGACGGTTTGACGGTTTAGAGGCCATGACTATTTTCATGAATATGTCAAGAGATACAGGATTTAAAAAACTTGAGTGTCTCCATTGATCCAGGTCCTGGGAGTTCTGTGCAGWCTCAGGACAACTGAGCTTTGGAGAAATACAMAGATTCAAAGTGRAGTCYGTAATGATCGTGATCTTTTYATCGAAGAAGTTAATGAATTTATCACTGCTGAAGTGAAAGCTATCCTCTTTTGTTGAATGCTGCTTTTTAGTTAGCTTTGCGACAGTATCAAACATTTATTTAGGATTGTTCTTATTCTCCTCAATTAGGTTGGAAACATAGGATGATCGAGCAGCAGTGAGGGCTCTTCGATATTGCACAGTACTGTCTTACAAGCTAGTCGGAAGACTTCCAGTTTGGTGGCGCGCCATTTCCTTTCCAATTTTCTGGAAGCTTGCTTCAGGGCTCGGYATTTTCTRTATACCGGGAAGCAAATGTCTTGTGACAAATATTTTTTGTTCTTAGGGGATMGACTGCATCTAGGGTATTACGCAAAGTTAAATTAAGATCCTCAGTTAGGTGGTTAACCGATTTTTGTACTCCGACGTCCTTGGGGATTAGGATATTGAATTTGAATTGAATATTTTTGAATTTGTAATGCACAAATGTAATCATTAAATTCCTAAATTGAACTTCTATTTCATGATTTGAAACTAAATGTAATAAATATTGCATTCAGATTAAAAATTATATTTAAATTTAATTCAATATTCAAATTCAATATTTATATATTCAGTTTCAATATGGTAGATATCGCAGTCATTTTCTGTGTATCAAGTTTACAAACCATTATTTCAAGTTGACCAAAGTTTCATAATTTCTCAGATCCATTCAGATACAGTTTTCAAATTCAGTTTCTAAATTCATATTCAAAACTGGTCACAACATCTGGGTACTTTGACAGCCAGGAAAAGTAGAAAAACAATGATAAATCTTACTCTCTTCCAACAATGATAAATCTAACTCCCTACACTGGGGCTCCCGAGTTCTGCAGCGGTCACATGCTGACCAGACTGGACACGTCGCGTGCACGAGCGTCGCAAAATAAATTTAGAAATCCATCTTTTTCAATTATTGCACACACACTGCTCACGCCCGCTAACGAGTGTCTGCGATGCCAAGGGCTAACACGGAACCCAAACCGTCTGCGCGCGTGCGCCATCGTGCGCTATCGTGCATACATTTATTTTGTCCCACTACACCAAACACACAGGTTAAAATATCAAAACAAATTTGGGGACAGGTCGAAAAGCATTAAACATGTATGGAAATTTAGCTAGTTAGCTTGCACTTGCTAGCTAATTTGTCCTATTTAGCTAGCTTGCTGTTGCTAGCTAATTTGTCCTGGGATATAAACATTGAGTTGTTATTTTACCTGAAATGCACAAGGTCCTCTACTCTGACAAATTAATCCACACATAAAACGGCAGACCGAATCGTTTCTAGTCATCTCTCCTCCTTCCAGGCTTTTTCATCGTTGAACTTATATGGTGATCGCATCTAAACTTTCATAGTATTACCAGACTACCGGCAAAACAGTTCGTCTTTCAATCACCCACGTGGGTATTACCACGAGGAGGAGATGGCATTGGCATGAGGAGATGGCACTTCGGTACCTGCTTCTATAAACCAATGAGGAGATGGGAGAGGCAGGACTTAACGGATCTGCGTCAGAAATAGAAAGGAGTTCTATTTTAGCCCTTGGCATCGCACGCGAGCAGTGTGGGTGCAATAATTGAATAACATGGATTTCAAAATTTATTTTGCGACGCTCGCGCACGCGACGTGTTCGGTCTGGTCAGCATGTAAAATAGAACTCCTTTCTATTTCTGACGCAGATCGCGCTGAAAGTCCTGCCTCTCCCATCTCCCATTTTATGTTTAATTTAAATTCATCAGAGGAACCAAAACGGCACAAAACAGGCTTCTTATGAAGGTATGTAACTAGCTGTGCTAGCAACTGTTTACCCCATACCATGGCCTGGTTAGCCATATCCAGATGTTGAGATGTGTTAACATGCGGCCATACAGTAACATATGAACACTGTTTTTTTGCAACCAGGCTGTGCCCTGCCTCCTAGAGTTTGTTTAACAGACAAATAAAGATACACACTCCAACTCAGTTTAAAGTGGGGAAAAGTAGTACAAAAAAATGTGACATCCTCCAACAGCTACATAATTTGGGCAGCTGTAAAGACCAATAAGCTTGAAAATGTACTGACACTTGTTAAATAATAGTCAGATGAATCTAACCAAGCCAACCCCCTATGTATGTTAATTTGGTTGCTGATCCAGCCTCTCCAACTAGTGTGTGTGTGTGTGTGTACATAAAATATTATAATTATATATTTTTTCTTCTCCTTCGCCACAGCTGCAGATGTAAAGGACAAATTTTGCGTCATGATTAATCTACAACAGGCAAGTCAAGTAGATGGAGGTCTGGCGATGGTCAGACGCGGAGGCTGATGCTGCTTACACTCTACGACGGGTACACTTCACCCATCTGGACTTCCTGGGGGACACTTTTAGACCATGGTAAAGCTAGGACAATATGGCCACACCATCTCCAACTACAAGACCAGTAAGTGTTCCTTGTCAAAAATCCCAAGGTTTACACCAGTGTCTCAACCCATTCCAAGGGGACCAAATAACCAAGCAGCTGAACAGTCAGTCATTCCTTATCCTCTGCTTCCACCTTGTGGTGCATTTATTTATATATCATTTACGTCGCTTTACAATAAGATTGACAAGCTAAGATGGAGGCTTTGAGTTATGATTTCATTAAAGCTGAGATCTGCAAAAGGTGAAACAGCATCACTAGTCGCTTCAGGTGCATTTCCTATTGTTATGTTCATCAAACAGAGGAGAGAAGCATCCGGAGTTGTGGCAAAAAAAAAAGTTATAGTCCGTACTCTGCTGTTCTATCAGTGTGCAATGATGTACAATGATGTCCAGGGGGGGAAAAACAGGGTTTCTTTGTTTAAAGTAACATCTTTGTTATAATATCGCAAACGGAAATGGCAGTTTCACACCACAACTTATTTAAATCCGACCCTTGAAGTCCTCTAAGAATGTATTGACAAACACGGATTTAGATCATGTGATTAAACTACTGTTGGAAGATGCCTTTAGAAAAAAAAGTATTTGACACAAACATCATTTGTTTTGCTTTTCAGGAACATGATAAAATGTACAATGAGCCCAGAAGACACCCCCCCCTCAGTGCAACCATCAGTCCAAGCCCCAATGGACCAAGCACAAAGTGGGTCAAGTCCAGATGGAGAGACACYCCAGTCCTCCAGAAGGAGATTCCATCCCAGTGGGAATAATCAGGCAAAGAAGGAGGTATATGCCAAAGTTCTTGCTTACCTACGAGAACCAGCACCCACAGCCACAGCCAGAGTCTGATCCATCTGCAGTTTCTGGGATGCTACCAAGACTTCAATTGATGGCCAAAAGTAGACATCCAGCAACTGCTGCTAAAGTATMTTTTTCAAGATTTAAATAGCGAGTGAGAATTGAGAGAGCAGAGATATTGAAATGGTGAATTATGTTTGTATGTATTCATTGTGCATACATTATTAAATCGATTAACCTACAGTTCTGACTCATTACGCTATACTTTTTTATTTTAATGATAATGGATAAGTAACAATAAAATAATGCATGAGATGGAATTCAATAGATAATCAATATAGGCTACAAAAAGTTGACATGCTAGTTTCTGAAACAATTAGGGCTACAGCAAGATGGTGTTAAAGTGTGACAATGATTATCGGAAAAGGTTCCACTGCCAGCTGACTGCACCCTCAGGCGAGTTGAAGTAGTCCTTGTTCTCGTCTCTGAAATTCTTGGCTTCACTGGTGTAGTTATTGCTGGAACCTACCCTGATATCCAACATGGACTCGGTAGGAGCCTTGGGGTGCCACTGGCTGGCACCACCACTGCCTGGCACCACCACTTCACTGCCCACTTGTTCCCTGTACAACTGGAGGTGAGTTCAAATCCAAGTATTTGTGGAWTTTGATGTGTGCTTGGGGTTATTATCTTGCTGGAAGATCCACTTGCGGCCAAGTTTCAGCCTTGGCAGAGGCAACCAGATTGTTGGCTAAAATATCCAGGTACTGGGTAAAGTTTGAGGGTGTACGGTGTTGTAATTGTGATGGCAACCACGTTCCCAATTCYCCAGAGTGTCCGGTTTGGGTAAAGGAGTATGAAGTGGCAAAGGTCAGGGCTATACAGCAGGTCTCCTACACAGAGGCACGTGAAATAGTTGGAGTGAGTGGAGCTGAAGATGTGGCTGTGGATGCTCCGCAGACCGTGGACATTCAGTGTTGTTCAACAGTCGAGGGAAACTAATATGCTGATTKTGAAGAAGGTGGGTGTTATGGTGTTTATTGSGCATGTGATTAATTGTACTGCACAAAGGAACAAAAAGTCTAACAAACGGGACATAATAGTATCTGCTGCTCAAAGCTKTTTGGGTTGTCAGGACTTCACTGCCGAAACATGGYAAAGAATACTGTCTGAAGATGCTCTTCTTTCTCAGGCCCCAGAGCCTGTAGGGATGGGCGTTGGCAGTTGAATCTGAAAAAAGGAGTACATTGGATTTAATTATTTGGGCTGGTATACAGCCAAAACAGTATCTGGCGGCCAGGGTTGGGGAGTAACGGATTACATGTAAGGGATTACAAAAACTGGTAAATGTAATCCGTTACGTTACTAACAAAAATATTGTGAACTGATTACAGATACTTTTGAAAAACTAGATTACTTCGAAGATTACTTTTCAATTCAGAAATGATGTTTGCGAAAAAACATATTTGACACTTCTGTTTTTTTATGACATTCAAATCAACATTGAGAAAAGGCGCAAATGTAAGTTTGTTCCACGTGATCGTGTCTGACCCCAAGTCAGATGATACACCAAATGTGTTTGATGGATCGCGGGAAAAGAGCAGGAAGAGGCTTTTGTAGGCTACAGACCAAGCTACGTCTTCCAATGGTGCGACTGCTGTCGGCGTCCAAAGATTATCCAATTTCAATAAACGCTTGGATGTAAGGATGAGAGCAGTGTAGTCTACGGAGATACGGATATCACTTATTGATATGTACATAGCGCATTGGTGTGACTCACACTGCTGCTCTCTCATTTAGCTATTTGCGCCTAACGGGTTGTTGTGGATGGCTGTTCAGAACTCGAAATGTGTATTTGAACTCGATGGTTAAATTCAAGAAGTTTAAGCTGCCTATCAATGCTTGTTTTTGAAACTAGTGGACAGCCAGTGAAAAATGCGCTCTTGCAACAGCWGTATAGTGCGGATCCCAGCCTGTGGAATAAAAGTGGGGCTTTTATTGCGCAATCTAATTCATTCTGATAACAAAAAAAATTCCGTAGGCCTAATGGACATGCTCAAACTCGCACACTTTTGAGAGACTTAAAGTGCCAATCTGCAGTTGCTCCATCCATTTTTGTATTTATAAATTATATATATTAATGTAAAGATAATTTAATCATATTATATGTAGTAGAAAGCGATGGGTTGGAAGAAGCCTACACAACCAACACATAAAGTAAAATGTAACATCCATATGGCCAGCTATGTAAACTTTATCCTGTAATAGATGTTGTTCAATTGGTAACGAACATTTTTGTCTTCTGACACGCTGCCCAAACCGGACGCGTCGCGTGCGCGAGCATTGCAAAATAAATGTACACATACATGTTATTCAATCATTGCACCCACACTGCTCGTGCACGCCAACGAGCGTCTGCGTTGCCAGGCTCTAAAATAGAAGTTGCTTCTATTTGTGACGCAGAATGAGATGCAAGTCCTGCCTCTCCCATCTCCTCATTGGCTTTTAGAAGCATATATCCACGTGCCATCTCCTCATTGGTTATACCCATGTGGGTGATTGAAAGATGAACTGAGGTCGGTTGTGGTAATACACCTTATTATGAAAGTTAGTTGCCAATCTCCATATAAAGTCCAAAGAAGAAGCCTGGAAGGAGGAGAAATGACTAGACATGATTCGGTTGACTGTTTTTATGTGTGGATTAGTTGTTGGAGTAGAGGACCTTGTGCATTTCAGGTAAAATAACAACTCAATGTTTATATCCCAGGACAAATTAGCTAGAAACTGCAAGCTAGCTAGCTAAATTGCCATAAATGTTTCATGCTTTTCGACCTGTCCCCAAATTAATATAATTGGTTCAGAGTTTGTTTTGGATATTTCAACCTGCATGTCGTGATCGTGTTTGGTGTGGGGGGACAATCAATTCGCGCATGATGGCGCACGGTTTGTGCATGGTGTAATGCCTCTTAAAAGGGAAAGTMATCTAAAAGTAACAAGGTAATCAGATTACGTTACTGAGTTTGGGTAAYCCAAATGTTACATTACTGATTACAATTGTGTACAGGTAACTAGTAACGAACGGGTTACATTTAGAAAGTAACTTACCCAACCCTGGTGGCGGCATGCATCTACAGCATTTGTTTGCGGACCGCAATAATATTTWAAAAAAGAAGACCCCGTACAGTCGGTGGCGGCAATACACCAATAGGTGTTGTCTGTCATAAAACTTTAAAGAAGAAGAAACTTGCCAGAAGTAAACATGGGTAGTACAGTCGTAACAAGAATACAAAGCTAAATCAATCAAATTGTATTGGTCACATACACATGGTTAGTAGATGTTAATGTGAGTGTAGCGAAATGCTTGTGCTTCTAGTTCCAACCGTCCTGTAATATTTAACAAGTAATCTAACAATTTCACAAGAACTACCTTATACACACAAGTGTAAAGGAATGATTAAGAATATGTACATATAAATATGTGGATGTGCGATGGCCGAACGGCAAAGGCAAGATGCAGTAGATGGTATAGAGTACAGTATATACATATGAGATAATGTAGTAATGTAGGGTATGTAAACATTATATAAAGTGGCATTGTTTAAAGTGACTAGTGATACATTTATTACATCCAATTATTAAAGGGGCTAGAGATTGAGTCTGTATGTTGGCAGCAGCCACTCAATGTTAGTGATGGCTGTTTAACAGTCTGATGGCCTTGAGATAGAAGTTGTTTTTCAGTTTCTCGGTCCCAGCTTTGATGCACCTGTACTGACCTCGCCTTCTGGATGGTAGCGGGGTGAACAGGCAGTGGCTCGGGTGGTTGTTGTCCTTGATGATCTTGGTCTTCCAGTGACATCGGGTGGTGTAGGTGTCCTGGAGGGCAGGTAGTTTGCCCCCGGTGATGCGTTGTGCAGACCTCACTACCCTCTGGAGAGCCTTAAGGTTGTGGGCGGAGCAGTTTCCATACCAGGCGGTGATACAGCCCGACAGGATGCTCTCGATTGTGCATCTGTAAAAGTTTGAGTGTTTTAGGTGACAAGCCAAATTTCTTCAGCCTCTTGAGGTTGAAGAGGCTCTGTTGCGCCTTCTTCACCACGCTGTCTCTGTGGGTGGACCATTTCAGTTTGTCCGTGATGTGTACGCCAGGGACCTTAACTTTCCTACCTTCTGCACTACTGTCCTGTAGATGTGGATAGGGGGGTGCTCCCTCTGCTGTTTCCTGAAGTCCACGATCATCTCTTTTGTTTTTTTGACGTTGAGTGTGAGGTTATTTTCCTGACACCCTACTCCGAGGGCCCTCACCTCCTCCCTGTAGGCTGTCTCGTCGTTGTTGGTAATCAAGCCTACCACTGTAGTGTCGTCTGCAAACTTGGTGATTGAGTTGGAGGCATGCATGGCCACGCAGTCATGGGTGAACAGGGAGTACAGGAGAGAGCTTAGAATGCACCCTTGTGGGACTCCAGGGTTGAGGATCAGAGGGGTGGAGATGTTGTTTCCTACCCTCACCACCTGGGGGCGGTCCGTCAGAAAGTCCAGGACCCAGTTGCACAGGGTGGGGTCGAGACCCAGGGTCTCGAGCTTAATGACGAGTTTGGAGGGTACTCTGGTGTTAAATGCTGAGCTGTAATCGATGAACAGCATTCTTACATAGGTATTCCTCTTGTCCAGATGGGTTAGGGCAGTGTGCAGTGTGATTGCGTTGTTTGTGGACCTATTACGGCGGTAAGCAAATTGGAGTGGGTCTAGGTTGTCGGGTAGGGTGGAGGTGATATGATCCTTGACTAGWCTCTCAAAGCACGATGCATGATGATGGAAGTGAGTGCTATGGGGCGATAGTTATTTAGCTCAGTTACCTTMGCTTTCTTGGGAACAGGAACAGTGGTGGCCCTCTTGAAGCATGTGGGAACAGCAGACTGGGATAGGGATTGATTGAATATGTCCGTAAACACACCAGCCAGCTGGTCTGCGCATGCTCTGAGGACGCGGCTAGGGATGCCGTCTGGGCCGGCAGCCTTGTGAGGGTTAAAACGTTAAAATGTTTTACTCACGTTGGCTGCGGTGAAGGAGAGCCCACAGTCTTTGGTAGCGGGAAGTGTCAGTGGCATTGTATTGTCCTCAAAGCGAGCAAAGAAGTTGTTTAGTTTGTCTGGGTGCAAGACATCAGTGTCTGCGACGGGGCTGGTTTTCTTTTTGTAATCCGTGATTGATTGTAGACCCTGCCACATACGTCTTGTGTCTGAGCCGTTGAATTGCGACTACTTTGTCTCTATACTGATGCTTAGCTTGTTTGATTGCCTTGCAGAGGGAATAGCTACACTGTTTGTATTCGGTCATGTTTCCGGTCACCTTGCCATGATTAAAAGCAGTGGTTCGCGCTGAATGCTGCCATCAATCTGCGGTTTCTGGTTAGGAAAGGTTTTAATAGTCACCGTGGGTACAACATCACCGATGCACTTGCTAATAAACTCGCTCACCGAATCAGCGTATACATCAATGTTGTTGTYCGATGCTATCCGGAACATATCCAAGTCCACGTGATCGACGCAATCTTGAAGCGTGGAATCAGATTGGTCGGACCAGCATTGAACAGACCTGAGCACGGGCATTTCCTGTTTTAGTTTCTGTCTATAGGCTGGGAGCAACAAAATGGAKTCGTGGTCAGATTTGCCGAAAGGAGGGCGAGGGAGGGCTTTGTATGCTTCGCGGAAATTAGAGTAGCAATGATCCAGAATTTTGCAAGCCCGGGTCGCGCATTCAATATGCTGATATTGTTAAAATCCCCAGCTACAATAAATGCAGCCTCAGGATATGTGGTTTCCAGTTTACATAGTCCAATTAAGTTCTTTCAGGGCCGTCAAGGTGTCTGCTTGGGGGGGGGGATATACACGGCTGTGATTATAATCAAAGAGAATTCTCTTGGTAGATAATACGGTCGGCATTTGATTGTAAGGAATTCTAGGTCAGGTGAACAAAAGGACTTGAGTTCCTGTATGTTGTTATGATCCCACCACAACTCGTTAATCATAAGTCATACACCACCACCCTTCTTCTTACCAGAGACCACCCTTCTTCTTACCAGAGAGATGTTTGTTTCTGTCTGCGCGATGCGTGAAGAAACCGGGTGGCTGTACCGACTCGTATCCCGAGTGAGCCATGTTTCCGTGAAACAATTTTTTTTACAATCTCTGATGTCTCTCTGGAAGGYATCCATTGCTCGAATTTYGTCTACCTTGTTGTCAAGAGACTGGACGTTGGCGAGTAGTATACTCGGGAGCGGTGAGCGATGTGCCCGTCTACGGAGCCTGACCAGAAGACCGCTGCGTCTGCCACTTCTGCGGCGCAGTTGTTTTGGGTCGCCTACTGGGATCTGATCCATTGTCCTGGGTGGTGGTCCAAACAGAGGATACGCTTCGGGAAAGTCGTATTTCTGGTCGTAATGTTGGTAAGTTGAGTAAGGAAATGTTCAGCCTATAATTAGCTATTTGGTAAATGTATAACTAATCCATACATTTGATTAGGTAGCCGATTTCGGGTTGATAGCAAGCAAATGTTATTAGCGGGCTAGTTTTGGGATGAAAATTGCTAGTTAGCTATGCTAGCTGACATTAGTTGATACTTGCAAGCCATTAGATCATTATGTTTTACAGGTTGCATTTGTCTAATATGTCACTCGTTTAAATGTAGAAGGGTTGTATTAACATTTTAAAATGTGTGTAATGATTTATCCGTCCTATTCATGTTAAGCGCAAACGATGTCCAAAGTTTTGCGCTAGTTAGACTTCAAGACAGCACCCTACGCTGGTTGGATAGCCCCGTTTCGAATGGAACGAATCCTGATCTATTGTTTTACATAGGACCGTCCCAGCATTTCTGTTTCATCAAGCCAGCCAGTCAGCTCTTCTGGGTTCAGAAACACAGGACCTACCTTGCTGAGGGAACAGCCTCTTTATTAACGGCGCTTCGTGCGAGCAAAACAAAACAGCTTTTCCAGGACTTGAGAGCTGGTGTCAGCCAGACTAATTTATTGGGGGACTAAGTCTAGCCGAGGGAGCACCCTGAAAAATCTGAATTGTATATGTATATACTGGACAAAACTATAAACGCAACATGTAAAGTGTTAGTTTCATGAGCTGAAAACTAAGGTCCAAGAAATTTTCATTTGCACAAAAAGCTTATTTCTCTCAAATTGTGTGCATAAATTTGTTTACATCCCTGTTATTAAGCATTTCTCATTTTGCCAAGATAATCCAAGAAGCTGATTTAAACAGCATGATCATTACACAGGTGCACCTTCAAATCAAATTTGATTTGTTATGTGCGCCGAATACAACAGGTGTAGTCCTTACCGTGAAATGCTTACTTACAAGTCCTTAACCAACAATGCAGAATTTTTTTTTTAAGTAAGTAAATATTTGCTAATAAACTAAAGTAAAACAATAAAATAATAACGAGGCTATATATAGGAGGTACCGGTATCGAGTCAATGTGCGGGGGTACAAGTTAATTGAGGTAATATGTACATGTCGGTAGGCGTAAAGTGACTATGCATAAATAATAAACAGCGAGTAGTAGCAGCATAAAAAAGGGGGTCAATGCAAATAGTCCGGGTAGACATTTGATTAACTGTTTAGCAGTCTAATGGCTTGGGGGTAGAAGCTGTTAAAAAGCCTTTTGGACCTAGACGTGGCGCTCCAGTACGTCTTGCTATGTGGTAGCAGAGAGAACAGTCTATGACTAGGGTAGCTGGAGTCCATTTTTAGGGCCTTCCCCTGACACCGCCTGGTATAGAGGTCCTGGATGGTAGAAAGCTTGGGCCCCAGTCATGTACTGGGCTGTACGCACTACCTGGGGTGCAACTTTGGTTTTAGAACTGGGGGGGACATAACTTGGCGGGGGGTCCTCCCATTTTTGGGGGCATCTAAAGCTAATTTCCTGCATTTCTACACAATCTAATATAACCCTTCCAGCCATCTATTTAGAACAACAAAAAGTAAGCAAAAATGCCCACAGTCCACATGCCAAATCTTTCAGTCTCTCTTTTCAGTCTCTCTTCACGATTGTCTTGGTGTGTTTACGCCATGATAGTTTGTTAGTGATGTGGAAAGCCAAGGAACTTCACGCTCTCGACCCGCTCCATGACAGCGCTGTCAATGTGAATGGTGGCGTGCTCGGCCCCGCTTTTCCTGTCGCCCACGATATGCTGGGGAAAATCAATGGCCACTCTAAAATGTGCCATTTTGTGTCACAACACAATGCCCCAGTTGGCATGCTGACTGCAAGAATGTCCACCAGAGCTGTTGCCAGAGAATGGAATGTTACTTTCTTTACAAGGACTAAAATGTACTTTATGTTCCACCAGCCACTGTGGCAGGTAGATGAAAAAATCTACCAGCCACTCTGATTTTTTGGCCAGAAAATTATTTTGTTTGCCATAATTACATAAAAAACAAATGGATGACCATGCTTTGTAATGTTTATAAAACAATAAATGTATTACTAATATGGTATATTGCTCAATTTCATTGAATATTTTGTGACTAATCTTTTAACTTTTAAAAAATGAATCTATCAGCATTTCACTCAGAGCGCACAGCTCTMCTGCCAGGCAGTGTAGCTGCATGATGTGGGATATGGGATTCATATTTCTTTGTGCGATTAGAAGCTATGAAACAAAACAGCAGACATACTTTGAAAAGAGCTACTGCAGCATTTTTCTACAATAAATCGCAACTCGCATATGCTCATACTATTTTTATTTGTAAATGTATTGCACTGTAGAGCCCTGCAAATTGACCACCTGCCAACATGACTGGTGAAATAGACATTCTTACCCACCAGTACCTAAATCTACCTGCATTTGGAGGGTGTTCATTTTAAGCCCTGTTTCTCTACCATAAGCCACCTCCAACGTCAAGCCAGGACTTGAACCTGATCGAACATCTCTGGAGAGATCAAAAAATAGTTGTGCAGCGACGCTCCCCATCCAACCTAACAGAGCTTGAGTGGATTTGCATAGAAGAATGGGAGAAACTCCCCAAATAGAGGTGTGCCAAGCTTGTAGTGTCATACACAAGACTCGAGGCTGTAATCGCTGCCAAAGGTGCTTCAACAAAGTACTGAGTAAATGTTCTGTTTTTAAGAAATTAGCAAAAATGTGTAAAAACCTGTTTTCGCTTTGTCATTATGGGGTATTTTGTGTAGGTTGATGAGAAAAATAAATATTTCATCAATTTTAGAATAAGGCTGTAACCTAATAAATTGTGGGAAAAGTCAAGGGGTCTGAACTTTCCCAGTGCACTGTATTGTGGATTAGGTACAATGTTGTTGATCCATCGTCAGTTATTTCCTATTTCCTCCACAGCCATTAAACTCTATAACTATTTTAAAATCACCATTGGCCACATGGTAAAATCCCTGAGCGGTTTCTTTCCTCTCCGGCAACTGAGTTAGAGAGGGCGCCTGTAGCTTTGTAGTGACTGGGTGTATTGATACACCATCCAAAGTGTTAATTAATAACCATGCTCAAAGAGATATTCAATGTCTGTTTTTTTTTACCCATCTACCAATAGGTTCCCTCCCTGGTCTTTCTTGTTAAATCTGTGCTTGAAATTCACTGCTTGACTGAGGGACCTTACAGATAATTATATGTGTCAGGTACAGAGAGGGGGTAGTCATTTAAAAATCATGTTAAACATGATTATTGCACACAGAGTGAGTCCATGCAATTTATTATGTTACTTGTTAAGCACATTTTTACTCCTGAACTTATTTAGGCTTGCYATAACAAAGGGGTTGAATACTTATTGACTGAAGACATTTCAGATTTTCATTTTTTATTAATTAACTAAATTATTCCACTTTGACATTATGGGGTATTGTGTGTAGATCAGTGACACAAAATCTCAATTGAATCCATTTTAAATTCGGGCTGTAATACAATAAAATGTGGAAAAAGGTGTGTGAATAGTTTCTGAAAATTTGAAAATTATGTTTAATATAGCTATAATGTGATCCATTTTAGTCCAATGAATATTGTAATGCAACATATTGTGGTTGAGCAACATTGCAATATTGACGCATGGTTCATTTTCATAAAYTTCGAACCTATAGCATTAGTTATTCAAATCAACACAAACAAAAGTATGGCTGATAGTTCCTTTGTTGAAACTAACAAGCATTACAAACCATGCAATACTCTGCCATCAGCATAATGCAACAGGAACCAGGATTTGTTGAACCAGGCAATGTTTTTCTACTCCTCAWTTTTCCAGTGTTGGTGATCACGTGCCCACTGGAGGCACTTCTTCTTGTTTTTAGCTGGTAGGATCYCGGTGTGKTCGTCTGTTGCAATAGCCCATCCGACAAGGACCGATGAGTTGTGCATTTCGAGATGCGGTTCTGCACAAAACTGTTGTACTGCACCATTATTTGCCTGTTTGTGGCCCACCTGTTAGCTTGACGATTCTTGCCATTCTCCTTTGGCTGCTTTCATCACGGGGGGTATGTATGGGAATTGTGACTTGTTACAAATTTAGCAGTTCATAAAATTTGCCTGAGTGTTGAAATAYATTTTTGAAATGTGGAAGGATTTATAGTGCCAAGAAATGTTATAGTCATCATAAGAATGTTTTACTGTCATATTCAAAAAAATCTGCTAATCTTTCGGTTGGGATCGATCAACTTCGGCCCACCACCTAGTGCGGATATAGCCTGAATGGGCAGCAGATAGCCTAGCAGCTGGGCTAGTAAGCGAAAGGTTGCTAGTTCGAATTCCTGAGCAGATAAGGTGAACAATCTTTCRTTTAGCAAGGCACTTAACCCTAATGTAAAATCGTTTTCACCGCCATTTCTCGCATAATTCCTTTTCTTGAACAATATAACTTCTAAATGCCACATGAGTTTTGCTCAACATTTTTACTACATTGTTTATAAACAATGTAATGCTTAACAAACACTGTAGTGCCTARAAACATGAGGCCCAACCCCATTCCTCAGCTGCTAACTAAAACTGTGGTGGGGTGGCTGCTTTGTTGTTGTTTGAACTGCAGATTGACCCTTTAACAATGATTTATCTCACTTAGCAGGTAAGCACACTGCTGTGAGGACCAGAATGATATCTCTGAAGGAGGTGATTCCTATTAGGAAGTACAGATGGACCACCTTGGACATCCTCTCTTTCCTTCAAGCCTGTCAGTGAGAGCTGAGCCAGTGCCTCAAACACTGGGACATTTAACATTAGATGAGCGTCTAGGTGTGTCTCTGGGTGTATAGGAATTCCTTGACTACTGGAGACTGGACCYTGTTTGCAGCCCTGGAGGTTCAATGAGCTGGTGGGTTAGAGAAGGAGGTGGATCCAGAGACAGTTTTACCACCTAACAAGACACCGGCAGCCATAATGGGGGTTGTTCCTCTGTTTCCTCTAGCCTGACAGGATCCTCAACTTTCATCTCTTATCTGGGAGTACACTATATATGCAAAAGTATGTAGACACCCCTTCTAATGAGTGGATTCGGCTATTTCAGCCACACCTGTTGCTGACAGGTGTATAAAATCGAGGACACAGCCATGCAATCTCCACAGACAAAAATTGGCAGTAAAACTGTTCAGTGACTTTCAACRTGGCACCGTCATAGGATGMCAACTTTCCAACAAGTAAGTTGGTAAAATTTCTGCCCAGCTAGAGCTGTCCCGGTCAACTGTAAGTGCTGTGAAGTGGAAACGTCTAGGAGCAACAATGAGAAATGGTAAGCCACACAAGCTCACAGAACGGGACCGCCGAGTGTTGAAGCGCGTAGCGTGTAACAATCGCCTGTTCTCGGTTGCAGCATTCACTACTGAGTTCCAAACTGCYTCTGGAAGCAACGTCAGCACAATAACTGTTCGTCGGGAGCTTCATGAAATGGTTTTCCAAGGMCGAGCAGCCGCACACAAGCCTAAGATTGCCAAGCATCGGCTGGAGTGGTGTAAAGCTTGCCACCATTGGACTCTGGAGCAGTGGAAATGCGTTCTCTGGAGYGATGAATCACACTTCACCATCTGGCAGTCCGACRGACAAATCTGGGTTTGGCGGATGCCAGGAGAACGCTACCTGCTCGAATGCATAGTGCCAACTGTAAAGTTTGGTGGAGGAGGAATAATGGTCTGGGGCTGTTTTTCATGGTTCGGGCTAGGCCCTTTTAGTTCCAGTGAAGGGAAATCTTAAYGCTACAGCATACAATGACATTCTCKACGATTCTGTGCTTCCAACATTGTGGCAACAGTTTGAAAGGCCCTTTCCWGTTTCAGCATGACACTGCCCCTGTGCACAAAGCGAGGWCCATACAGAAATAGTTTGTCGAGATCGGTGTGGAAGAACTTAGACTGGCCTGCACAGAGCCCTGACCTCAACCCCATCGACCACCTTTGGGATGAATTGGAATGCCRACTGCAAGCCAGGCCTAATGCCCGACCTCACTAATGCTCTTGTGGCTGAATTGAAGCAAGTCCCCGCAGCAATGTTCCAACATCTAGTGGAAAGCCTTCCCAGAAGAGTGGAGGCTGTTGTAACAGTAAATGGGGGACCAACTCTATATTAATGCCCATGATTTTGGAATGAGATGTTCAACTTGCAGGTGTCCACATACTTTTGTTCACATAGTGTATGATTTTTAGATTGAATCAGGCATGACTCAAGTTTAAACACCATCCCAGTCAAAAATGAGTCCTTAGAAAATGCTACTGAGGGTGTCAATAATAAAAAATCCCCATTAAGGTTCACCCATAGCATAGACCTACTGTGAGTCCACAACACTGTTGATAAAAAATAATGGATTAACCAGTGTGTGGTTTTGTGTTAACAACATGAGTCTTTCTCTTTTGTTCATAAATTAACCTTTTAATTCTATTGTATTTTAACATTCAAATTGATTACAAAGTGTAATTGAATGTGCTTTTTGTTCGGCTTACAAACTCTATATTAATCTGACCATCTTTGGCATCAGGCCACACACGACTAAGCCTGGCCTACCTACCTTATTCCTAACTATGTTTCTGTTGAGAAACGCCAGAGAAAAAAAGCATTTACTAGGTCAGCACAGTTCCATTTCCATCCCTACTCAGCCCCTAGGAACATAAAGAGATTTCTGAGATCTCTTTYATGTTCCTAGCCCAGCCCCTGCCTCCTACCTGCTTTTAGGCCTTTAGGCCCTAGCCGCCCTACAACTTTGATGTGTGGATCTGAAATAGTAGGACCTTCCCACTAGGCACAGATGTTAATTCAATGTCCACGTTGGTTCAGTGTAATGTCATTGAAATGACATGGAAACAACGTTGATTCAACCAGTGGGTTCTTGATATCTGGACGCATGACTTGGGGAAATGGCTCGATCCCGAATAAGGACATTGACATTGCTGATTACAACATCTCAGRTGTGACTGAAAGGGGGGAGGGGTGGCTACATATGTGAAATCAACTCTTGTGGCATCATGTTTAACTATCACTATCCCCCAAAATGTGAGGTTTTGGTTATAGATGTGGCCATAAGCCAAAATACATTATCTGTTGCACTGCCGGATGCTGCTTGTACTATTTGTAAGTATGCAAAACCATTTCTGTCATCTGAATTAGTCATTTTAGGGGATTTTAACTTAGAGTGGCTTACCCCGGCATCAGACCATTTTAATAATATTTGTCTTGACTTTAACCAGGCTCAACTAAGCCTGTTGCCACTCCTATTTGCCACATCTTCAATTTAAGCCTACTAGAGAGCGTGTGCCCTCAGGCCTGGAGGGAAGCTAAAGTCATTCCGCTACCCAAGAATAAATAGTAAAGACCCCTTTACTGGCTCAAATAGCCGACCAATCAGCCTGTTACCAACCCTTAGTAAACTTCTGGGGGAAAAATGGTGTTTGACCAGATACAATGCTATTTTACATTAAACAAATTGACAACAGAATTTCAGCATGCTCATAGGGAAGGACACTCAACAAGCACAGCACTTACACAAATGACTGATGATTGGCTGAGAGAAATTTATGATAAAATGATTGTGGGGTGCATGCCACTAACTTTGAGTAAAGCCAGRGTKTCTATGTATGCGGATGACTCAACACTATACACGTCAGCTACTACAGCGGCTGAAATGACTGCAACACTCAACAAAGAGCTGCAGTTAGTTTCAGAGTGGGTGGCAAGGAATAAGTTAGCCCTAAATATTTCTAAAACTAAAAGCATTGTATTTGGAACAAAACACTCACTAAACCCYAAACCTCAACTAAATCKTAAATAATAATAAATAAATAATGTGGAAATTGAGATGACTAAACTGCTTGGAGTAACACTAGATTGTAAACTGTCATGGTCAAAACATATTGATGCAGTAGTAGCTAAGATGGGGAGAAGTCTGTCCATAATAAAGCGATGCTCTGCCTTCTTAACAACAATATCAACAAGGCAGGTCCTACAGGCCCTAGTTTTGTCACACCTTGACTACTGTTCAGTTGTGTGGTCAGGTGCCACGAAAAAGTACTTAGGAAAATTGCAATTGGCTCAGAACCGGGCAGCAAGACTGGCCCTTGGATGTACACAGAGAGCTAATATTAATAATATGCATGTCAGTCTCTCCTGGCTGAAAGTGRAGAGATTGACTTCATCACTACTTTTATTTATGAGAGGTACTGACATATTGAATGCACCGAGCTGTCTGTCTCAACTACTGGCACACAGCTCGGACACCCATGCATACCCCACAAGACATGCCACAAGAGGTCTCTCCACAGTCCCCAAGTCCAGAACAGACTATTGGAGGCACACAGTACTACAGAGAGCCATGACTACATGGAACTCTGTTCCACATCAAGTAACTGACACAAGCAGTAAACTTGGATAAAAAAACATCTTATGGAACAGCGGGGACTGTGAAGCAACACAAACATTGGCACAGACACATGCATACACACACACATACGCACAATACAGACACATGGATTTAGTACTGTAGATATGTGGTAGTGGTGGTGTAGGGGCCTGAGGGCACACAGTGTGTTGTGAAATCTGTGAATGTATTGTAATGTTTTAAAATTGGATAAGCTGCCTTAATTTTTCTGGACCSCAGGAAGAGTAACGGGGATCTATAATAAATACAAATACAAAACTGATTGCAAAACCCACACTGATTAATGTTAAAAATCCAGCAAACTCCTCACTGACTGACATAATTCTGACAAATAGCCSCCACAAGTACTTGTCCAGTGGTGTCTTTGCTAATGATCTAAGTAATCACTGTCCTATTGAATGTATTAGAGATACCAAACAGATTAGCACTGATCCTTGTATAATTCATTAGTTTTTTTCCCTTACAAGCTTTTCTTCATGATATGTATTACTKTGACCCTTCCTCCATCAGCTGAATGCCTGACTCTGAATCARCTCTAGATTTGGTCTAATCTATTTCTCTCTCTCAGACAAACACCTCCCTTAAAAACAAATCCTTTGTTCTCTCTAGAACTTTGAGATCCTGTTATGATGAGAAATCAGGCCTGGGTCAAGGCTGGAAAAACGGACTCTGTAGCTGATTAGCAGWTTTTAATGCAATTGAGAAATAGATGCACTTCAATCAAGAAAGCTACATCAAGCTACTTTCTCAGTTCTATCTCAGACTCTGCTGGTGATAAGTCTAAAGTTTTGAAAAAAGTTAATGCACTGAAGTGTGGAAATTCCTCTCCTTCCCTGCCTAAGCAAGTTGTGTCATACTCTGGCATCATTACTGAGAAAAATTAGGTAAGTGTTGCTTTTAATCAGCATTTTATCTCAACGGGCTTTTTGAAAGAAATGGTAGTTTAATTTACCCTGGTCAGCCGGTCGACTGACTGCCCCTCTCCCAGCCTCTAGTTAGCTCGATTGGAGTTCTGTCAACTTCTATTGAATCTTTATTTTCATTTCAAYAACTTTATATTTGTGATGTTCTAGACGCCTTGCGCAAGATTGATGTAAAAAAAAATCCRCTGGGGCTGAGTTGCTTGATCCTTTCTTACTGTAGCTTTCTGCTCCTCTGATCGCAGAATCTTTCACACATATGTTTAACCTTACAATTGATTSTGGTACCATCCTCAGGGTCTGGAAAGTAGCCTATATACTCACTCTTCACAAAGGTGGTGAGCCGTGAGACCTAAATAAATAAAAAAATCTAGAATCCTAAAATACTCATCTTAGATCCTTTTTAACTAGGAAACGTATTCTAAATGTACACAAGTCAGGTTTCAGACCAGGTCATAGCATCAGCTCTGCTACTTCTTTGGTTTTCAATGATTTTCCCAATCCTTTTTTCTTAATTTAAGATTTTATTTATGATTTCTTTTATTTATGATTTCTTTTTTTACAATAGAAAACATACACATACAAACGACAACGTACAGACACAAACAAACATCCACAACATCACCCCAGTCCAGACTCACCTGCTCACACCCCCATCTCCAGCACCCATATTACTCTCCGTCACATGGCCTCAAAMTGCACCATTTTGTTTCTCAGTCACCCATGCACTTTCAACATTTAGACAATAAAGCATTTGACCTTTCCATTGTGTTAACGATGGAGGATTGGTTGATTTCCAGTTTTTAAGTATACATTTTTTCAAAATGATTGGTGAGAAAAGTATTGTCCAACCCATCGATATCTCAGTATACCCTCATATTCCATGTCTTGAAATGATGTTCTTAATTGATTGGATAAGAAGAMACACTGTCTGGACATTTTTATTGACCTGTCTAAAGCCTTCGATACTGTGGATCACTCAGTAATTATTCAGAGGCTTTGACTAATTGGTCTGGACCAGGCTATGTGTAGCTGGTTTGAAAATGATTTAAAAGACACAACACAGTGTGTACACACTGGGCACAGACGTCAATTCAACATCAATTTGACACGTTGGTTCAATGTCATTTCATTGAAAGGACTTGGAAACAACAATGATTCAACCAGTGTTTTCACTGAGTTAGGTAAATCTGCTTTTAGTTGTTTTGCTCCTCATGGAATAATCTCCAAAACTCCTTAAAGGGGAAATCTGGAGTTGCTACATCCATTTTTGGACTTATAAATTAATTATATATAGGCCTACCCATTGATCCTTTAAGAATATAACTTATAAATGCCCCAATGAGCTTAGTTCAACTGTAGTACCCTATCAAAACCCAAAATATWAAGTATTTTTTTCTCCAATGCTTGTCAACAAAGTAAATGTAAACAAACAATATATTGCCTCWAAACATGGTTTAAACTATAATTTTGATATCATGGATGGTCAGTCCTTGCATCCATAGCTCTGTCTATGAATTTGAGAGTGGTTGCATTTCTCCAGCCACATTCCTCCGCGTTTTACAGAAACGCGACTTTCTGGACTTTCTTATTGTTTCTAATGCTAATTGCTGCTTTAATGCTGGTGGAGTTGGTGCCTGTAGGGCACTGCAGGTGGATGTTGAAGGGCCTTTTWTACTGAAGATTTGTTTGTTTCCTATGATTGTGTTTTGCTTTTYGTGTTTTGTGCAATTGATGTGTATATTATACACCGAACAAAAATACAAACGCAACATGCAACAATTTATACGATTTTACTGAGTTACAATTCATATAAGCAAATCAGTCAGTAGAAATAAATTCATTAGGCCCTAATCTATTTATTTCACATGACTAGGCAGGGGCGCAGCTATGGGTGGGTCTGAGAGGGCATTGGCCCCCCCGCTGGGGAGCCAGGCCCAGCCAATCAGAATGAGTTTTTCACCGCAAAAGGGTGTTATTACAGACATAAATACTCCTCAGCCCCCATTACACGTGGTCTGCGGTTGTGAGGCCACTTGGAAGTACTGCCAAATTCTCTAAAATGATGTTGGAGGCAGAGCATGTGAGCGGAGTTGCATGGTAGGAAATCCAGCTCTTCGCTCATGGAGTGCTCCATGTCCTTTCCAACAGCTTCGCTAAAACCACTTGGGCTCACAGGAAAAAAAACTGCTGATCCAAATTTGCTYCATTCATTAAAATCCCAATTTAAACCAACACTCATCTATTTTAGTGACTACCTGGACCTACCATTTGGTTTTGAAGTATTGAAACCAAACCATATGGATTTCAATGAAAAGTATTTGAATAAAGATAMATTTTATTTTATTTGAAATTGTGAATATAGGCTGTGACTTACTTAGAATTAAATATAAATTAAATAAAAAATGTCTTATTAGTGCCTTGAATTAATTTTTAGAAACAGTAGTTTGGCCAGTCTGTGGCTTCAGGCTCATGCGATGGTGCCTGGAGAGCAGGCCAGCAGCGGAGAATATCCTCTTCTCACTTGCAGAGCCACTGGGGATGCTTAACACCCTTTTGGCCTCTCTTGCCAGGCTGGGCAGAGATGCAGTTGTTTTTTATTTTTCTATAGGTAGGCCTAAAGGTTTTTAGGCAAAATAACCCAAATTTAAAACGGAAAGCTCCTTGAACATACATGGGAATATGACAGGCTTATTGGGCCAAAATCAATTATTGCATATTGTATAGATAATAGAACAAAAATGAACAACATGTTTAAGAGATCTGATTTTTAGTTTATAAATAGTTTGCTACAACGACACACTTAGTTATTTACCCACYTCAGTCCTTTCTTTTAGGATGTRCACATAGTAAGTACACCGTCATGCTTTCGGGATATGTCTTTTCAGATTCCACAATGATTCTTTAGTTGTGGACACTACATCACCACACTCCCTCTCTTGCTCTTGGTCCTCATCTTTGTAAGTCACCTTGATTTTGCACCTGTGTGTTTTATCAGTTTCTTTATGAAAATATTTAGTGAACTCCATGACAGTAGCTAAAGCAAGGGGCTATAGCAGCACACAAGATGACTACAAATGCATGCTGGGCCAGGCATGCCCTGAGCTAGTGAAGTGAGCACTACTGGAGCTAATAATTGGAGCGGGTGAGAAGGCCAACGCTCCAGCCTTTGGGAATCTTACTCTGTGCTCCAGTCAAATTGGGCACGCTCCACTCCAGCTCTGCTCACATATTATAGTTGGAGGTGGCTTATGGTAGAGAAATGAAAATTAAATGCTCTRGCAACAGCTCTGGTGGACATTCCTGCAGTCAGCATGGCAATTGCACACTCCCTCAAAACTTGAGACATTTGTGGCATTTGGTTGTGTGACAAAACTACACATTTTAGAGTGGCCTTTTATTGTCCCCATCACAAGGTGCACCTGTGTAATGATCATGCTGTTTAATTAGCTTCTTGATATGCCACACCTGTCAGGTGGATGGATTATCTTGGCAAAGGAGAAATGCTCACTAACAGGGACAAGCTTTTTGTGCATATGGAACATTTCTGTGATCTTATATTTCAGCTCATGAAACATGGGTTCAACACTTTACATGTTGCGTTTATATTTTTGCTCAGTATAGATAGCCTATGTATAGTATGGGCTCCTGAGTGGCGTAGCAGTCTAAGGCACTGCATCTCAGTGCTAGAGGTGTCACTACAGACCYTGGTTCGATTCCAGGCTGTATCACAACCGGCTGTGATTGGCGAGTCCAATAGGACGGTGCACAATTGGCCCAGCAATGTCTGGGTTAGGGTTTGGACGGGGTAGGCCGTCATTGTAAAATAATAATTTGTTCTTAACTGACTTAACTGCATTGTTAAATAAAGGTTAAAAATAATAAATAGTGTAATTGTTGTTTATTGATGTGTTCATGCAGGTCTCATCTGCGAAAGAGACCGTGGTCTCAGCATGACTCCCTGCTGAAATAAAGGCTTCATAGAAATAAAAAAGACATATTATAACGTCTATTCACGAAGCTGTCTGATGCCTGCTCCCCGACAAGTGCTCCGTCTAAACGAAAATACGCCTTGGGTGCGATACAATGTTCGAAACATTTGGAACTGACTTTCATATCAGAGAGAAATGCAGGGGTGTATTCATTACGGAAACGATTTACCGTTTAATAACCAAACGGGACGAAACGGGGAGGGACCTACTATAGAAATATGAATATTCGTATTTATAGTATTCTTATTTCTATGGGACCTACCTTATATTTCTTCTAATAGAAACTCTCGTTTGCGTTTTCCGTTTGGAGTAAACGGTTTCTGTTCAAAACGTTTTGCAACAGACGAAACGTTTTGCAACAGAATCGGCATAATGACTACACCCCAGAACAGTGGTACGTCATTCATGTGCGACGGTGAAACGCCCCTACGCTACCTAGAAGATGGACGTCGAGCCGCTCTAGGCATTGCGACGAGGATAACTATCTTTTATATAACAGTGCAAGTTTACTTCAGACACGCTTTTAATATAACGTTATAGTAWTAACAAACTTATGTTGCTGAATTTTCCAGAACATTTTTATTCATCACTGTCAGTATATTTTGCTTTCTAGCWAGCATTACGGATACAATTGACGTTAGCTTGCCTGCTAACGTAGCTAGCCAGCTAACGTTAGTTAATTTTTCCGCCTTAACTAACGTCAGTGAGCTAGCTAGCTGACTTGTCAATAACTAAGTTGACGCATTGTTATCACTATGATAGTAACAAGTAGGTAGGATTGCTAAAGGCTCGCTACTTCTCTTTCACGTTTGACTAACTAATAGCTAGTTCAAAGAATTTGCTAGCTACTGAAGTTGCGTWATTCTCAGGCGGCGCTAGCTGGTCACCGTAGTAACTACCTAGCTATGGCATCCAGGCGAGGAAATTGTAATAGCGGCGTGGATTCTCCGTTGAGTGTCAATAGCACAACCGGTGGTCCTAATCGTAAACAAAGTATAATCAACGCCCCAAACAGATCTGGGACTACTCCTTGTTATGATCGTAAAGTAGGGAAGGCTGAGTATGGGCACCAAGCATGCCAGGGCAACATGACTGTATCCTCACTGAAGACACGTCTAGCCCCGACCATTCAAACCACGTTAACCGCTGCTGTGGATACCCTCTTGGGCGAGGTAGTACTTGTACTCAACGAGACCCAACAAGAGCTGGTTAAC
Organism: Salvelinus sp. IW2-2015; assembly: GCF_002910315.2. Classification (NCBI taxonomy): domain Eukaryota; kingdom Metazoa; phylum Chordata; class Actinopteri; order Salmoniformes; family Salmonidae; genus Salvelinus; species Salvelinus sp. IW2-2015. The sequence continues at coordinate 38,251,806 of NC_036863.1, read as the reverse complement.
AAGGAGCAGGAGAACGAAAGACTYAAAGTGGAATTGAGGACGTTACAGGAATGTCTTAGCAGCGCCCAAAAGTTAATCGACCAGTTGCAAATTCCTTTCCCCGGTGCACAGACCATGGGTCAGTCGGTTTTCGCCCCGTCTCTCACATCTATTGGCTCTATGAACACAGCTATGGACAGGGATCGCCAGAGCAATCGTAATGTGAACGGTGCGGACGGCCGGTGTGTTTCCGGGGTTGACCTAGAGATGGGTGGCTCTCTCAGTGAGTCTCTGCATGCTTATGACTCCAGGGATGACTATAAAATGTGTCAGCTCTCAATCCAATCAGACGGCTCTGTGACCAACCATTCTATGGACTCCTATGCTGCCAACACACCTAACATCTGCTCTGACCCCAGCCGGCCAGGTAAATTATTCCTATTTGTCATAAGGCATTCAAATGTTTATATGTTAATATAAAGAGGGAGAATATCATTACCAATTTGTTGTAGCTCATTTGGAATGAATGGAAACATGCAGTGTCTATGTGCTTCTGACATCCCTTTCTGTTATTTTGTACTAAACAGATGAGAGGCGGCAGCAGCAGGGGACCCAAGCAGTAGGACCAAGGTTTGAGATCAAAGAAGAGCAAGGGCCTGGTCCAAGTTCAGGTCCAGGGCAGACCTGCAGTAGAGGGGCAGGGCTGAGGAGTGCCGGGGGTGCTGGTGGTGGTGACCAGACTGCCCCGAATGTGGATGATCTGGGATACATCCATGTGGTGGAGCAGGAGGGGTCATCACGCTCCAGCAGCTACTCTCTCCGCCAACCAAAACCCATGCGGCCACGTGCTGCTACCTTTGGTCCGGCTCAGGGGGGACTGGCAGGACAGAAAGCGGTGTTGAGGTCCCCTGGAGCAGTAGGAAGTGACAGCATGTCCCCAGGTAGGGCAGGAGGGACAGCAGGACCATCCACCTCTCCAGGAGACCCAGACGCAGATCGCCCCCACCACTGTCTAGAGTGTGGGAAGACCTTCCGCCTCATCTCCAGCCTGAAGAAGCACATCCGCATCCACACGGGAGAGAAGCCCTACCCATGTGGGGTGTGTGGCCGCCGCTTCCGGGAGTCCGGGGCCCTGAAAACCCACCTTCGGATTCACACCGGCGAGAAGCCCTACTCCTGCTCTGAWTGYCCTAAAATCTTCCGCCAYYTAGACGGCCTGCGCAAGCACCAGCGCACCCACACTGGTGACAAGCCCTACGTGTGTGCCATCTGTGGCAAGCGTCTGAGCCGACTGCAGCACCTGAAGCACCACCAGCGCATCCACACCGGAGAGAAACCCTGCAGCTGCCCTTTCTGCAACCGCACCTTCAAGGAGCCGGCGGCGTTGCGCAAGCATGTCCGCACTCACCGTGAAGAGTCTGGCCACATGGAGGCAGGCGTGGGAGACGACCCGGACCCAGAAGCCCTGGACAACATCAACAGCCTCCACCCTGCTGCCCCCTCCCCTCAGATGAGGTTTGATGAGTGGGGAGCCGAAGGGGATGATGTGGACTGTGTGTAGGATGGGCTCATCCTTCTGTCTACTGCCTACAGCATTAGAACATGACGTTAAAAGAGTCTTCCTATTCCATTACTGTACTGTGTGAGAAAGCCTCCATTCCTTTCCTGAGAAACAGGCTGTCTATCTACATCCTTAGTGTTGTCCAGTGACCAGGGTAGCCTATTCTTTTCAGAGACACTTCATTTGCCTGTCTGACCCTCTGACACATCTATCCTTTTAGTGCTTTATAATCTTAGAAATGTGAAAGTATTTTATACAATATGAAATGTACCTATGTATCATGTCCCYCTTTCTCTCGTTGCTAATGACCTTCCTATACAACTCCCAACAACCTACCTAAACTGTGTTCGAATACTCATGCTAAACATACTATTTGTGACATAAATTGAGTATGTATTATGCTTATTGTTCATAGTATGGATATAATTAGTATACCTAAAGTTCCCGAATGTCGTACTACATTTGCCAAAATATGAAGTATACAAGCTGTGGACACTATTTCCATGCTTATAGGGCCCATAATGCAATTTTTTTGAAAATGGGTGTGGCTTCACAACATTTTCACCTTTATTTAACTATGCAATTCAGTTAAGAACAAATTCTTATTTTCAATGACGGCCTAGGAACAGTGTGTTAATTGCTTTCTTCAGGTGCTTCGATCTTTCAACCTTTTGGTTACTAGTCCAACGCTCTAACCACTAGGCTACCTGCCGCCCCAGATTTGAAGAAAATGGCGGAAAATATGCAGCCAAGTCCAACGAGAGCGGATACAAATTCATTGCTTTAACTAATTATGAAAAATGTTATGAAAATGTTGACCAATGTAATATGGTAATGACTTTTCAAATAAGTTACGTTTCATGTTATATTGGCTGACAATTTGTTAGCTACGCTAGCCTTACAAACCGCATAGCATTACAGCAGTTGCTTGAATGTTCCACTATGTTAGCTACCTACCTAAAGTTAGTTGGTAATAATACATCGAACTTGCCGGTATATTAACTGTATGTTATCTAACTAACTACCCAACGTTTATTGACTTGATTATTCACGTCATTCATAGCATAGCTAAGTGCTAGTAATTGTGCGTTCTCAATGGAAATTGTTAAGGAAGTCTTAAGATGTCAAGTTAGCAATTTGTTATGCTAGCAAGCAGCAACGTCCGGTAGACAGGAGAAGCGCTAGTATGCTCAACTGAATGGATACTGTTCGTTTACAGTATACTAAAATGAACTTGTAGTGTACAGTATGTTAGTATGGGTATTCGAACACAGCTTTAGTGTGTAACAGCCATGTGGCTGCTGGAAATACAAATCCTTTAAGGGGCTCGTYGTATGTATTTTGAGACGGAATGGAGTTATATGCAGGTGGCCTAGTGGTTAGCGCGTTGGGCCAGTAACCGAAAGGTTGCTGGATTGAATCGCTGAGTTGACAAAGTAAAAATCTGTCGTTCTGCCCGCTGTTCCCCGGTAGGCCGTCATTGTAAATAAGCATTTGTTCTTAACTGACTTGCCGTGTTAAATAAATTTAATAAAGGTTAAATAAATAAAAAACATGTCCAAATGAACAGTTAACTACTTTTAGTGCCACCGCCATGGTGACGTTAAACTGAGATTCATCATTGTGACGTTACCATAAACAACTGCAACTTCAGAGAGACTGGMAGGCCTTACTAGCACCTACCCCACACATACTGATAAACAACTGCATATATGTACCAGTTGGGAAATCCCTCCTTTTTCATGCAACGTGATAGCTGTGTCCTACTCTCTTTGTCAGAAGTTGCTGATTATAGTCATGTCATATTGCTGAATGTTCCTTTAACTATTAATGCCACTATGTAATGTAAATATGTAATCACTTGCAATTGTTCCCAATTCTTTCTGGTATTGATTGGCCCATTCAGATAGAAAAGGGGAGCYATCTTTATCTGAAGGGGTGTCTGTCTGATCAGAGCACACTTCTAGTTTCTGCCTTTTAAAGCTGTCAATCTCTTTCCCAGTGTATGATCCTTGTGAAACAGACTTGGTCCATCTGCAATTATGGAAAATGTGCATTACCGTTGACAATATTGAAAATATTCTTTAAAATGCTGGAGTTACATCCAGCATGCATAGTGGGTTCTCTGGACCCAAGGTAACAGGGTCATGTACAGCATTCAGTGGTTATTTTTGCACGTCAATATTGAACAAATTGTTATATTTTTCTTCCTGCTAAGAATTTGGTATGAAATGTTAAAGAACATGATTTTGTTATTACTTGTCCTCCTGTGTTGAAAATGTATTTTGACCCATCTGATGCATAAAGTTACTTTGTCTTAATGTTACCTATTAAAGGGCCTTTGTTGATATTGTCACCTTTTTAGTTATTGTATGTAATCAACMAGATAATATTTATTGATCTTGCTGTGAGGGCTTGAGCTTGCAATATACTCTGTTTTCCACAATGTTTATGAGGATTAGTGGTGGAACAATTTCAAGTCAACAGTGGAGCTCGGGCACATTAAATGTAAGATGTTCCTGGTTAACAGAGGCAGACTTGAACACAGCGTCCTGTGGTCTCTCTGGTGTGGTCAGACTGGTGTTGTGGTGGCGGGCGGCCCTTTATTTCTGATCCACTCTCGTTTTCCACACATGCAACTAAAGTGGTGACCCTGCTCCCCTCCCTGACGGATATGACCGGGCTGACACACCCTCACCCACAGACTACTTACAATGACACACACACACAGCCCCCCGTCTCCCCTATGGATTGATTATATTGACGGTCTCATGCACACAAAAAACAGCCACACACTCCCTGCTTTTTCCAAAGGGCCCTCGTCATAAACGTTGATGACATGCTAGTAGACTGGGTCACAGGATATGACTGGAGAAGCACCATATTTAACATAATCAGGCCCATGGAAAACCAGTAGCATATAAAGGTTAGATAAATAGAAAATCACAGCCAAACACTTCCATGCCTCCTCAGACTTAGGCTCAGYAGTCCCTCCTTGTTTACCCAGTCCCACTGAAATGCCAGTGCTGACCTCAGTGATGTCTGTAAGCCCACAGCCTCCACCTTGCCACAGCCCTGTGGTCTTACAGTCTGTCCCACTGGTACCACTGACCCAGTCTGGTGGTGTTCTGGCATTCACTGCTATCTTACGCGATGAATATGGGTTGTAATGACAGTCACAATTGCCTTACTACTTGGTCTGTAAGTAATAATTAACCAATGAGTTTACAAAGGGGGCAATTTATAATATCTGGAATTCCTTTGTCCTCCATGGGGCTAAAGACATTAGGCAATGACATACCCCCCCACCCCTTCTTTCTATAGCTGTGTCTTGTCATGAGTGTCTCAGTCTTTTCATGAGTGGCAGTCAGAAATCAGACCTTTGATAGTCTTCTGTCCGCTCTACGTGCAGGTGGCAGTATCCTGATTGTGTTAATGTAAGTGGTTGTTCCACTGGATATCATAAGGTGAATGCACCAATTTGTAAGTCGCTCTGGATAAGAGCGTCTGCTAAATGACTTAAATGTAAATGTAATTGTATTCCTGACTCCATTTCTCATCAGTCTAGTCTGTAAGTACCTCTCCTGTTCTAATGTAAAAAGCAGGACTGGGCTCTGAGTTGGGTATTAGTTTAGTTGGGGAGGGAGGCAGTGGACAACAGCTGTCTTTGTCTAGTTTGTGTGTTTGTGGTGTGAGTGAATGTGCTTGAGTAGGTGTGCTACAGCTCGACTGGCTTCTATTTTTGTACGCTTCTGTGAGTGGTTGTTTTATTCGATTGTGAGTTTGCATGTGAGTGTGTTTTGTGCAAGTGTCTGTCTTGGCAGTGGATGTCACTGTGAGGGAGAGAAGCACAGGCAGAGAAATGTAAGTGCAGCCTGTGAACTCTCCAGGCCCATGCAGTCATTTCCTTAGCGACTGAAAGTAAATATTCATACTTTTTTTGTAGAGGAAGTGACTCAACCCTCTCCGCAACTCTCCCTTTCTCTTTCTGGCCCATCACATGAACTCACCGGATGACATTCCTGACCCCACCTGTACACCTCTGACTGATTGTGAAGGTCAGTGGTGTGGGTGTGTGGTCTGTAAGTGAAGGGGAGAATGTGGTAATGCTCTGTTATGTCATACTGTCTTTATATTTCACTACTGAATACAGTAACAAGCGATATACTTTGATTGGATAGCTGGATTTGGTGCTGTTACTTTCTCACCCAGTCGTTGTGTGGTGTCACATCTATACCAATATTGGTCATTTATTTAATAGTCTAGATTTGAGATAGGCTTAAATTAGGAGAGCTAATGATTGTTTTTTTGTAAATTGAGTTTTGTCAACAGGCACCTCTTTTCCTCCCACAACTGTAACTGTAAGCCATATGATGCTCTACATTCCTCTGACTGGAGAGCTGTTTCGCACAGTTGGCATTCACACTTGATTTGGAGGTGTTTTCCAGAGCGTGTCGCACAGCTGTGCCATTATCGTTCCTTGGTTAGGGGGTGTTAGGAGAAATAACCAACAACGAAACCACTTTCAGCTTAGCTCCTGCGCTGCCTGGCCTGCTGCCAGCTCTTTCTGGAGAGGATTGGCTTGGCTCCCTCTCCCTCTCTCCTCCCTTCTTTCCCAAACCCAGATACGCACACAGTAACCATCCAAGCAACAGCAGGGAGAAAGGAGAGCGAGAAAGCGGGTAGGGAAATGAGAAAGTTCTCTCGGTAACTTTTGGGTCCTGTATTTTAGTTAAAATAAAAATGCCATACATTTTACTGTTCGGAATTAATCATTTTTATATGCGGGGAGACTGAAATTGACTGTTTTAAAGGGCAGGAAGGAAGCAGTACACCACTGAAGTTTTCTCAGCACTTTTTTCGTTGTATGAGGTACCTTTATAATCAACATTTTGGAATACCTCCGGGAGTTAGTCGGCTGTTGTCAGGGTTCGCGTGAAAGGAATAAAGAGTCCCTTGGTGTTTTGTTCTGAACAGTCTTTAACAGCATTACGTTTTGCCACCGTGAATGCCCCCTTCTCTTTGCGCACGGCGGTGAAGGATGCCAGGATGCATTCTCTGATCATTTCCCATCTGCTCGTAATCTGGCTGGGTGTCCAGAGGCTGGCCTGGTGCGCAGAGCGCGCATCCACCCGGGAGCGCTTCAAAGTGGTCATCGCCCCTCTCATCTGCAAGAGGATTTGTTTAAAAGGCCAGTGCCAGGACACTTGTGAGCAGGGCAACAATACCACACTGATAGGCGAGAACGGACAGTCAGCGGATACTCTCACAGGGCCTGGATTCAGAGTGGGTGAGTGGTGATGCGATGATAAACAATAATGCTTTTATTTTCTTTACAGAAATAAAGATGATGTTGTTTACCCTGACCTAATTATGCTGCTTTTAAAATTCTAATGAACAATATCAGTCCTTGTAGGGAAGAAAATACACATGGACCCATAGTCCTTAATCATCAGAATCCAAATTACCATTGCATTGCTCAATGGCTCATTGGCATTCTTCAGATTTCCCCCCTTCTCTAATCTCTTGTCCACATTGTCTGGCTGGCATGAGTTTAGTCGTTCTGAACAGTGTCAGATAAAATGTGGTAAAGCACGGCTCCTGGGCCTATACCGTTTACATTCCGGAGCCTACACCGGAGTTTACTTAGCCAACTAAACTCAACTCCACGATTTACGACTAGTGTGGGCGGACTGGAGTTCCAACATCACATAAAATGAAAGTTGAGTTTTATCTGCTAGAGTTTACTGTTCCCTCTCACACTGCCCAGTATAAAGCTGCGACCAGCAGCCGTTCAGTCAACACACTCTCACAATGCTAACAATTTTACCAGTATTGTGTTTTAAAAGCACCCTTGCCAGTTTACATTTGAATTATCTACTATGATGGATCACAGGCTAGCAGCAGTTGTCAGACACAATAAATACACTGAGTGTACAAAAAATTAGGAACATCTGCTCTTTCTGTGACAGACTGACCAGGTTAAAGCTATGAGCCCTTATTGATGTCAGCTGTTAAATACACTTCAATCAGTGTAGATGAAGGGGAGGAGACAGGTTAAATAATATGTTTTAAGCTTTGAGACAATAGGGCCCCACAGTGGAGGTTTCATAATACCCATAAAACCTAGCGGTCCAACAGGAAAATGGTTCCAATCGTTTTTCCATCATTCATTTTTCCCATAGGGGATTTTAAAAACAGTCAAAATAAGGGCTGTGTTTCGTGTAGGCTTACCCTGGCGTGACGTTTTGATAACCATGTAAATCTCTCGGACAAGGTGACTTTTATCAATATATTTGGCTCTATTTAMTCTCAGATTCGAACATGCTAATTAGCATCAAAGTAGACATCATGCAAGACTACAAATCCCTGCAAGCTCCTGCACGTCAGCTCTACCTGGCACTTTTGCTAACAGGTACATTTAAAGAAAGCCATTTTATTAATTAATACATTTAGCTAACATTAGATAGTTCATTCAGAGATTCTTACCTTTACCTTGATTTGGCAGTCACGTCCATATCATAATGGCCTTTGTAGTTCTTTATCATAGCCACATTAGCAGCTAATTAGCATTTCATTTGCTGGGGGTAAATACAGGCGAATATATTGATAAGAGTCACCTTGTCCTAGAGAGATTTACACGGTTGTCAAAACGTCATGCCAGGGTAAGCCTACATGAAACACAGCCCTTATTTTAAGTGTTTCTAAAATCCCCTATGGGAAAATGAATGATTGAACAACAATTGGAACCATTTCCCTGTTTGATCGTGCCTTTGAACGGGGTATGGTAGTAGGTGCCATGCGCACTGGTTTGAGTGTGTCAAGAATCGCAATGCTGCTGGGTTTTTCACGCTCGACAATTTCCTGTGTGTATCAAGAATGGTCCACCATCCAGTCAACTTGACACAACTGTGGGAAGCATTGGAGTCAACATGGTGCCATCATCCCTGTGGAACGCTTCGACACCTTGTAGAGTCCATGCCCCGAATAATTGAGGCTGTTCTGAGAGGAACAGGGGTGCAACTCAATATTAGGAAGGTGTTCCTCTTTGTTTTGTACACTCAGTGTATTTAATGAGGCTAACAACTGCTGCTATCCTGTGATCCATCACAGTAGATCATTAAAATGTAAACTAGCAAGTGTGCTTTTAAAACACAATACTGGTAAAAAAAWAAATAGATGTAAAAAAATATTGCCTCTGTTTTGAAAGAGCACTGTAGTTATTTGCTCTGTTTTTTCCTTAGTTGTGATGAGGGGATGTCCACTTCTATGTTGATCTGTGTGGAGCCCAGGGTTATTTTAGTGTGATTTGATTTCCCCTCAAACCCCTTATTAAGGCAGACTAAGATTTGCTTTAGAATGCGAACAGGAACCCAAAAATAAACTGCAGTAATAAACGAGGGAACTGATTCAGTCACTGTGAGAGCTACATTTATGGAAATGCATGCAGAGGCCGTCCTTAAAGTGTCGGCTGTGGGGCTCTGTGGTCAAGGGAGTTCGAGCAACATTCACATTCACTTAGGCCCACACATGTCCTATACATTTACACATATTTTCCCAATGTTTAGATTACTGTMATGCCAGTTTACTGTCGTAAGGTTGTCGTACAGATTTTGTTTTGGAACTTCTTGTGAAATGTGAAGTCCCTACGCTTTTTCTCCCACCAGCCCTTCATTACAGAACTACAGCACATTACAGAACTACAGCATATTCATAAATTACCTAATGCGTTTTTGTCATAAGAAACTCTCTTCCTCTGCACTGTGAATGAACTTGCTCACCCTTTGATCACAAAACCATCAAAATGTCCCTCCTTACATACTCCAGCTGTAATTACAGTGCAACACAGGATTGTTCATTTTGTGTAATCTGAACATTTGGTCTGGAGAATCAAACTAGCGTACAAACGGCCCTGTGTCTGGTATTGTACGTACTGTAAGCTGCATTTAACCAGGCTTTCGTGCAGTTGTTTGGGTTTGTCTGGCAGGGGCTACAGAGTGCAACTTGAGCCAGTGTCAGCTTTTGGCAAACCAGAAGTGTGTGTGGACAGTGTACTCTATGGACATGTGGAATTTTCTCTCTAGCATGTTAAAATGGCCGCGGTCAACGACAGCAATATTAACACTTTTCCATATATGAGTGGCGGTGACGTCAGCACCACAGCAAGGCTGAGGCCTAGACTGAGCAGACATGCCAGAACCTTGCCGTGAAGCAGTTCACTTCCAAATGCCGTCATTTTCTGCCTAATGATTCAAGCTTGCCTTTCTTAAACTCTTCACAAGAGCAATGTTGTTAAAGCTGTTGTAGGATATTTTGAGAAAATTAATAAATAAGGCTTGGTGAGTTTCAGGGAAATCTACTGGGCCTCAGCGGGTTTGCCAGGTTGGCCTCACAGCTATTACATAGCTATTGCTATATATTACAGTAGGTACATTTCCATCCTGGATTTTTTTGTTCAGTTGAAGATTTGGAATAGTATTGAACAGATTCTGACATGGTAACATAAACAGATATTTTGAAGCAGGATTACATTTTTTGTAATCTCTGCTAAATGAGAATTGACACAAACCAGTCAACCGCAACAGTGGTTTATTATATAAACAAGCGACCCTTTTCCATCCTCATTCTGTGCTCATTCTCTTAATACTTCTGTTACGCTACTGTCTGAAGTGTATGACTAAGATGTCATGTTCAGGAAGTCCAGTGGTTTGGGCACTTCTCCTCTCGTCACCAGGTGATCGGAGGTGAGACTGGACGTTCCTCCTTAAGGGGAGGATTTATGCTTAGAAATAGAATCACCAGGACGTCTTCATTCTGTTCTGTGGATTCTATGTATGTATCCCTGGTAAAGCAGGACTGGCTACCCCCCCAGCCCTCTGACAGACAGCGTGGGGAATCCTGCAGGGCTAGAGAGGGATTAGCTACTGCTACTGTTACTGCTACTTTTGCTGTTACTGCTACACTTACAGTTCCAGGGATAAATCAGCTGAGAGACAGCTAGGTTACACAGACTCCCCGTCTGCACTGGATAATGGCCTCTGGATTTACAAGCTGTAGTATGTGAAAATAAACTAGAATGGCAGAGTTGCCAAATAAACCTAGCTAAATAAATTTAAGCTTGTATTTCTCAGCATTATCTCTTGTCATACTCAAATTACATATGAAAGATAAATCCTATATTCATATCAGAGATGGCATGTGCTGTATGTTGAGATACTGTTATATGTTTAGTTTCCGGCAGGTTCTACAGATGAAAAGAGTCAGTCGGCAGTTGGTCTTTGGATCAGGCAGGCATTGTTCTGTGTTGGGCTCCCGAGTAGCGCAGTGGTCTAAGGCACTGCATCTCAATGCTTGAGGTGTCACTACAAACACCCGAGTTCAAATCCAGGCTGTATCACAACTGGCTGTGATTGGGAGTCCCATAGGGCGGCGCACAATTGGTCCGGGTTTGGCTGGTGTAGGCCGCCATTGTAAATAAGATTTTTTTGTTAATGGACTTGCCTAGTTAAATAACGGTTATTATAAAAAATAAAAATATTATAATTTTAAATTTTAAATGTCTCAACACAGTCAGAGGTTGAGCTGGGTTGTGCAGGTCAGACTGAAGCAGCACTCTGGATGTATGACTTAAGAGACTGGGAATGGGAATCTTGATAGACATTCCTCCCACCCCCACCGTCCCTGCAGTATTTACCCACGGTAGTTCTGAGCCTGTTCCCCCAGTTTGACTGCACACAGCTCTGTTTGGGTGAGGGACGGAGGACGCAGCCTTTCTTCTCCTCAAAGGTTGTTACCGCGCAGGCTTTCCACCCATCAACCTCAGCAGAACGGCAGCAGCTGCTCTCCAACTCTTCTGGACCTGCTTCTGCTTCTCAGTCACTCTCACTCTGTATCTGTCTGTATCCTAAACTAAACCTGCTGTCTCATTCAGCCCAATCACTCTGTATCTCTATCTGTATCTGGGACCCAGGTTTCCTCCAACTTTGATATGCAGGGAAGTGGTGGACCCTCTAACCTCAGCAACATTCCCATCCTTACTGTTGAGGCTGAGCTGACTTCTGTCTCTCTAGAATGTCCTATGTCACTCCCCCTGTGTTCAGTTCCTGATGGCCTTCTCCCTCCATCCTACTGCAGTACATCTGGCTCATGTCTATCTCTCCGTGACTCAGGACGGAGGTCATGTGAGAATGTGAAATGACCAATGTGATCATGCACAACATATGCGTTTAATGAGTCATTCAAACCCAATCATTATTGCAGTGATTTATTTGGGGTTTCCCTGGGTATTGGTCAGAGGTACGGGTCAGAGGTAAGGGTCAGAGGTACAGGTTAGAGGTACGGGTCAGAGGTACAGGTCAGAGGAGAATGAAAGGTAAAAGAGAAGTCAGCAAAACAAAACGAACTGGAGCTGCCCAGGGCTTGTTGTTCCTGTTTAGAGACACACTTTAGTTTCCCTCTAAGAGTCCTTCCCCACACTCACTCACTTCCTCCTCTGATGCCAAGTTATGGGTGCTGTAGTAAACATGGGCAACCCAGAAACCTGCACCACTCCACAGTGTGCCGCAGGCTTGGCTTTGCCCAGAGGTGAGTCTAAGCAGAGCTTTACTCACACACACTCTCTGTCAGTCTCTCCCAAGGCCACAGAGAGGGGGATTCACACTTTGTGTGTGTATGTGTGTGTGTGTGTTTGGTGCCATGTCATCAGCCTTCCCTCAAGGCTGTGTTGTAATGTTTCTGCGTGCATGGTTTAGGCTGCTCTCGTATGGAGGGCAAATATCTCAGGTTAGTTAAGGTCACAGGCAATGTAGATCGACAGTCCAGTTTATTTGGGGATCTTAACTGGGATTTTTAATGGAATCAGGTTCCTCCTCTGAGGGCTATTCCTGTCCTGTCACTGGCTCTATTCAAGTCAACACTTCGGTGCAGGTTGAGAAGAAGGAAAAACAGTGCGAGGCAAATTGTTTTTGGCAGCTGAAGCTCCAAAAACAAAACACCAATTAGAGGTCATTTTTGAAAGTGATGAGGGAACACAGTGTGTGTGTCAGGAAGGAGGCCGTCTCACATTTGAGGCTAATATAGGAGGAGCTAGCCTGGCCTGCCATGTTTAACACGCTTTCCTCCCATTTGCTTAGGGTGGGGGAGAAAGGGAGCAGTTATTTAAAGCTGGCTAGTGGAATGTGAGCACTGTGAGACTGTGTAACTGCACCCCCCGACCAGATCTCTGGAGCCACACAGCCATTAGCCAAGGTAAATACAGAATAACAGTGCTGCTGCCAGGACAGGGGGAGAAGGCCCTGAGAYGCCCTGAGCCACTACAGACCCATACCTCCCCTGAGGGGTGTGCCATCGCATCGTCACCGGGCCTGGGCAGATAGCTCACATCAGCTCTGCTGGGTGTACTGTCAGCGTTCCTCCCTCTACCTGGCCTGCTGATATACTACAGGACAGATTAGACCAGTGATTACATGACATCACTTACCCAAAGCTGGTGCCAACATTCTGTCTCCCTCTCTCTCTGTCCACAGACGTTAAATAGCTCTGGTGCAGGGGGTTGCCAGGTTACACTGGGTTCATGCCTACCTCTGGCCTTAGAAATAACCTTACATACCTCCATGACATGTCATAATATGCCCATTGAGCAGGGATTGGAGGGATGGGTTTGGGCAATTATACATAATCAGACAGACAGTGCAATATCGTGGTCTCACACCAGATTAATGCTAATGATATGTCACGTTAGAAGTGATCTGCGTAGATATTGTTTATTTTTACATCAAAATAAGCGTTCTAGATCATTTTGCTTTACAAAAAAAGGGGGTGGGGTTAATGAAGTGGACTAAAATAAAAGTTGATCAAACCCCAGCGTCTTATTCAGGCAAGATTTCTGCTAGATCATTTTGTGCCAGTCGACTGTTAAAGACAGCAATCATTTAGTGACTGCAAATGTTCTATGTGTGTTGAGCGTTGGAACAGGCACTGTTTGGAGGGCTGCATCCCTCCTTGCCAAGCGATCTGGGGTGGATGCAGGGGGTTGAGGGGATGCAGGGGTACAATATGAGTATCTAGAGTCCGTTCAGTATGCAGAGGCCCTTACTCCCAGGTGGCCTGCTAGTCGGCAGACTTTCTCAGGCCTGTGTTTTTAAAAAGCCAGTGATTATGTCATTTACTCTGGGCTATGGGCATGGCTACAGAAGTCTGGCCCAGTCCATAGTCCACTCTGTGTATGTGGTATGCGGTCTCACAGCGCCAGTTTAAAGCAGGCATATTTGGGGATGTGGTTTCTTGCTTTTTCTACTGACCGTGAAGGCAAGAGCGTCATAAGACGCTGTGCCTCCCATTATTGTAATCATGCCCTTTTAATAGTGGTGGTAGTGGTAGTGGTGGTGATTGTTATTGTGGTGTGATGTTGTTTTTGTCATTGTCCTTTTGATGGTATTTTTTTGTGGGAATGAAGAGATGAAAATGGATTGATTTGACGTGGGTTGTGTAGCTTACCGGCTTACTGTAACAGCAGTATAATACTGTAATACTAGCTTAATACTGTAATACTAGCCTAATACTGTGATAGTAATACCGAAGGAAAAAATGTACTTAATATCATTTTCTGATGGTTTAGCAAATACTCCCTCCTCTATAGCGCCATACTTTTTAAGGCATACAATCATAATCTCATGATCACTTTAAATATTTGTTAAGCCATGAGAAGCTGGCATGCCGTCACTGACCCACTGACATATTCAGAATGATCTTCGAAKAAATGTAAGATATCAGACGAACAGCTCACCGTACGTAGACTAGCTGTTGAACTGGAGCGTTAAACTATAATTTGATCATTTTGAGCGGGGAATATTTGAGTTGGGAGGGAGCGGCTGTGGTTGGATGGGAGGCTGTAGGGGGAGGTAACCAGGCTGCTGCTGCATCATCTCTAGACWGACAGAAGTGGGTGGGTGGCCACAGTCAGAGCAAAACCCCAGGGGCACGCAGAGGGCACCCCTGAAACACACACACCCTCCCCCACCTCCCTCTGCCCACAGTGCACAGACAGGCAGGAGATTCCCCCCACTAAAGTTACTGTTGAGGTCTGGGGGAAGTATGAGTCTTGCTGGTTTTAGATGTGCTGTATGAACTGTGATGCAGTGATAGTAGAGAGCTGTGAGTTGTCATCTCTTCAGCTAGGTTTGATTTGAACGGGGACTTAGTTGAACCTATTGTTGCTCCTGGGGCTTTGGATTACTGAAAATGAAATAAAATGGTCCTTATTCAACCTGGAGTGTAGAAAYGTGAGTCTAGGTTTGGCATTGGACATAGGTCAGATCATTGCTCAAGTCTTGAGTTAGTAAGGCCTATTGTTGAAATATTATCCTTGGATTAAACTCTTCCACCCTGTCGCTCTCAAACATGGGTGGTTGTAATAAAACCTAGCAGCCAGTAGTTGGTCTGAAATAATAACATAATTAAACATTCCAAAGTGTGTGTGTTGGTGTGTCAGACTTTCTGTATATGTACAGCATGGTATGTATAGCTCTGTGTTTTTGTGCCAAATCTGTGGTAATGTGTCAGTGTGTGTAAAGCACATGTGTGTGTATAGTTGTCTCAGCTTGCTCACGCTACAGTTGAAGAATGACAGGTATGTATTTCTGAAAAAAAGTCCCTCTGAATCTGAAGAAAAAATAACAGATTAATTTGGATCCCTCTGATGCTTTTTCCATTGCACCTTCTCTATTCTACTTCTCTTTCTTACACACTCTCCCCCTCTCTCCACTCCTCCCTACCTCTCCTCTTCTCTCTCGTGCTCTCTCACCCCCCCCACTCTCTCTTTCTCTCCATATCCATCTTTCTTTCTCTCTCTCTGTTTTTGTTGTGCCTCCACTGGCCTGTCTATCTCCTACACACTGTCGGTTTCAGTCAAAATCAACTTTTTCAGTGGAGACCCCATTTTTTCCTGCCAGAATTTCTGGGGACACCATTTTCCCCCCAATAATTTCTTAGGACCTCACCCCACCCCAAATCTAATGACAAAACCGTAAAATTGGTCAATTTAGATTTTTACATCAACAAATACATATATATATTTAGTGCATTCGGAAAGTATGCAGACCCCTTGACTTTTTCCAAATGTTATTACGTTCCAGCCTTATGGATTAAATTGATTAAATCGTTTTTTCCCCCTCATCAATCTACACACAATACCCCATAATGACAAAGCAAAAACTGGTTTTTAGAAATGTTTGAAAATGTATAAAATAAAATWAACTGAAATATTACATTTACATAAGTATTCAGACCCTTTACTCAGCACTTTGTTAAAGCACCTTTGCCAGCGATTACAGCCTCAAGTTTTCTTGGGTATGACGCTATAAGCTTGGCACAACTGTATTTGGGGAGTTTCTCCCATTCTTCTCTGCAGATCCTCTCAAGCTGTCAGGTTGGATGGGGTGCGTCGCTGTTTCTCATGGTCTGAGAGTCTTTTAGGTGCCAAAGCAGGCTATCATGTGCCTTTTACTGAGGAGTGGCTTCCGTCTGGCCCCTCTACCATAAAGGCCTGATTGGTGGAGTGCTGCAGAGATGGTTGTCCTTCTGTAAGGTTCTCCCATCTCCACAGAGGAACTCTGGATCTCTGTCAGAGTGACCATTGGGTTCTTGGTCACCTCCCTGACCAAGGCCCTTCTCCGATTGCTCAGTTTGGCCAGGCGGCCAGCTCTAGGAAGAGTCTTGGTGGTTCCAAACTTCTTCCATTTAATGATGAAGGCCACTGTGTTCTTGGTTACYTTCAATGCTGCAGAAATGTTTTGGWACCCTTCCCCAGATCTGTGCCTCAACACAATCTTGTCTCGGAGCTCTACGGACAATTCCTGGTTTTTGCTCTGACATGCAATTTCAACTGTGGGACCTTATATAAGCTGGTGTGTACCTTTCCAAATCATGTCCAATCAATTTAATTTACCACAGGTGGACCCAAGTTGTAGAAACATCTCTGAATACTTTCCGAATACACAGTATATAAAAAACAATTTTGGAGACCCCACCGCAATTACCCCGATTTTGAATACCACTGGTCTAAATCATGGCATTATGAGGAACGAGCTCTCACTCCTCACATAAATCACTATGTCGAGAAGAGCTTTAAAGCCAACATTTGTTCCTTTCTTCCTCCCTCTCTCCCCCTCTCTTTTCTCTCTTTCGGTTCCAGCACATGCTGGATAGGAAAAATATTTCCCCTTTGACTACGGTTTGGAACACATGTGACCCAATTTTGAGTATGAAATCTATTTCTTAAGACATGCCAATAAAATTGTATAATGTGAAAGTGAGATGTGAGCATAATTACATTTTGGGCATCAGTATTAATGGTGGTGACTGAGAATTGATATCCATATTGGGATCATGGGTTTCATAGAAGTGCTTTATAATATATAGCACTGTATAATATAGCCTAGATAGCACCAAGCATTTGTTGGAGTGATTCTATAGCTGGGTGGCTTTAGTGTTTCAGATGATCTATTCTAGGCCATTCTGACGGCCTGCTACCCACTCAACAGAGTGGGAGAATTTCCCATCGGCAGACTTTTTGTGCCCAGTTGGGTTTCATAATTCAAGGATGCAGTAGAACACATATTATCATGACTGGATCATAACAGTCCCACGATCATCTCACTCACTCAAGCACAGTCTGCAGAAAGCATTAGTCCATGTGCATTACACCCAGGTCTCTCAAACTGCCCTGTCCTGGGTTTAGATAGAGGAAGCAGATGTGGAGGAGAGTCGAGTTTAAATCCCTCCTATTRACTGTCAGAGAAGCAGTCTGAGAACTGGCCGCCTGGTCCAGTCAGTGTGGTGTAGTCTGATTAGTGGACTTGGAGGTCCACCCTCTCTACCTCATAAGATATGTGTTTAGCCTGTCATGCTAAGCACCAGTACTCCACCCAACTAGCTAATCTGTGGGGAAGGGATGAACGTTGTAAATACAAGCACACAGCAAGAGGTGTGCTAGAAATGGCAGACAGCTATGTGCTGTAGTCTCTGTTGTGAAGCCCCATGCTGGGGTTAATTCGAAACATCAAAAGAAAGGCGCATTCACCAGATTTTATTTTATCCACAGTTTATGTACAGTCTGCTTCAAGGCATGTGTGCAACATGTTCACGTTGACAAAGGTATCATKTTGACTAACTGTACCTAAGGGCTGTGTTATTTTCTTCTTCATAGAACCCCATCCTGTTGTTGGCCATGGAGTTTGTGTGTGTGTGAATGCAGTGAGCTCCAGTTCCCCGTCAGAGGGTCTGCTCTGCTCTCTCTGAGAACTGCTTCTCTGCCAGACGGGCCCTCTCCCCAAGCCTTACCAGACTTTTCCTATGTTGTCTCTATGGTCTCTGTGGGTTGAAGTTGTATAAYCGGGGTTGGAAGGAGGCTACGCCCCTGTCTTTCTTTCTCCGTCTCTTTCTCTGTGTTCTCATCCCAATTCTCCATTCCCAACAGCTTTCTCCGCTTTCTCTCTCCGTCTTTCCAGCTTTCTCTACTGAGACAAAAAGTCACCAGACACAATAGATGTCTGGAGAGCTGTGCACGGGGAAGGGAAGTCCTTCTCCAGCTGGATTTGCTATACAGGTTTTCCCCTGCTATCTGTGAGCCTCCCCATTAACCTGCTGCTGCGTGTAGCTGCCTGTTTTGGGTGTATGGTTAAAGACCACTGTCAAGTTTAATTATGGTGCAGGCAGTGCAGGCTGCGTCAGAACAGCCCAGCCTATCCCACTACACATTTAAACATAAGCTGCACAGCCTCGTGTCATTTCATTATGGCTGTGATTTCTCCAGTTGCTCTTTTCCTTGACTCTCATTGGTTTAAAGATGTCCCCGCTGTGTTTGAGGTGATCTAGTCCCGTCATTACACAGCGGCCTAGACTCCGAGGCAGTCCAGGCCTAATTGCTTCAGTGTGCGGAGCTCTGCTCCGCGGGGCGGGTAACACGAAGAGGCCTCTTCTCAACCACTGGGTGGGTCTCCGTGTCAGTCAGACGTGCCGAGTCGTCTCTCTCTCTCTCTATCTCGCTCTCTCTCTTCCTGCCGTGGGACTCCCACTGCCGTGATACTGCTATGCTAGACTGCAGGGCAAGACATCCAAACCACTGAGCTTCAACTTCTGCTTCATTTCATGGCCCCATTATGGGACAGAGAAAGTACACAACATATTAGTCATTGATTAATGCGTTTCAACATTTTATTGCGCACTTTGTTGTATGTCTATTGAACTATGTGTGTTATTACGGCATGTATTGCAGCATATCTTAGCACAGCATATCTTGAATTAAGTTTTGATTGCATTCTTTATACTGAACGTCTCAGTCTGGTATGTACTCCTAGCTCCCAGATCTTGGCTCCCACTGTTTCATCTGATTCTCCTTTTTAGGGAGAAAAGTGGCTACTATAAAAGTAAACACAAAGGGAAACCTACAGAGCGGTATATATGGCATGAAGCTCTTTCTTTAAGCAGAGCTCTTGTGGTTTAAAATATTTTCCAAATCTCAGTAAAAAGCCATCATTTGTATTAGTGTTCTGCTCTGGCCTGCTCTGGATCTGTCTCCGTCCGTTRGGACATTCATACGGTAGTCRCGTGCGATATCTCAGACAACACTGGCCTGATTTTGACGAAACTTGGGTGAATGATGTGTCTTGCCATAGAGGTCCGGCATTTACAAAAATACACTGATTGGCCAGATGGTGGCGCTATATTAAGAGATTGAAAATGCACACTTTGAAAGGTCACGCCTCTCACCCCGTTTGACCTAAAGTCATGAAATTCGGTACATACTGTAGGTCCCTCTCCTCACAAGGAACCCATTTGCCTCAGGGACCCATAAGGTCTGCCATGATGGATTTTCCGCCATTTTGAATATTGTGAAAAAAACTTTAAATGCTACTCTTCTGGCATCGAATGACCAATCTGTACGGAACCTGATACGTGGCATCTATGGACAAAGCTCTCTCAAAGCAATCTTTTCCAGAGTAGTACCTAAAACAATATGGCCGGTATTGACCAATAAACATTCACGTGGGTGTGGTCTGGCACATAAATGCATATAAATCTAAATTTGGTACACATGTTGCAAGCACTGTCAAGACTCAACATATGCAAGAACATTCATATCGACCACACATTGACATTATAATGGGCACATGTTTATATCTCTTGAGTCCTGAGATTTGGCACACATGCTCAGGGATGTGAGTCTAGCTAATCCATGCAATATCTCAGACACCACTGGTCTGATTTTGACAAAAATTATGTGTGAATTGTGTGTCTTGATGCGTCTTGCCATAAAAATCCTTCATTTGGAAAATTACACTGATTGGCCCAAGGGAGGTGCTATAGTAATCAACTGTACATACATTAATTATACGTAATATCTCTGACACCACTGGTGCTATTKATTATTTTTTATCCTCTTTTTCTCCCCAATTSCGTGATATACAATTACGATCTCGTGTCATCGCCGAGATTCCCAATGGGSTTGGGATAGGCAAAGGTTGAGTCATGCGTCCTTCGAAACATGGCACGCCAAAYCGCGCTTCTTAACACCCGGCCACTTAACCCGGAAGCCAGCCGCACCGACGTGTCAGAGGAAACACTGTCCAACTGACGACCGAAGTCAGCCTGCAGGCGCCCGGCCCACCACAAGGAGTCGCTAGAGCGCGATGAGCCAAGTAAAGCCCGCCCCGGCCAAACCCTCCCCGAACCCGGRCRACGCTGGGACAATTGTSCGCCACCCTCACTGGTCCRATTTTTACGAAACTTGGGTGAATGATGCGTCTTGCCATAGAGATCTGGGATTTACAAAATTGCACTGATTGTCCACCATCATTTGTGGGGGATGACATGTTTATTTTCTACAGGAACTATGGTACTGCTATTATAAAAGTCCCAACTGTTCTCTGTTTAAAATAATGTTCCAAATGAAAAAAAGCACAACATTACATTATGTTGATGATGTTCACCATGTGTACATGTTTTTCCTCTCCTCATGTCTTGGTGATGTGTTTTACGCCTCTTTCTCTCTCCCTGTCTCTTTAGTTGTGTGTCCACTGACCTGCRTGAATGGAGGGGYGTGCAGCTCGCGGACCCACTGCCTGTGCCCGCCAGGTTTTACTGGTCGCCTGTGCCAGTTCCCGCTCCGGCAGATGCCTGAGGCCCAGGCGGCGCGGGGCAACAAGCAACCCGTCTACACGCTGTCAGTGCTGCCAGACGGCCAGAGCCAGGGMGAGCAGGCGGCCATGGGGCGRCCACAGCTGACACAGACCCACTCTGTGTTCACCCTTCCCCTGGCACAGGGGGCAGGCCACCACTCATCAGAAGGTACCCATCATGGCAAACTGTGGGCACTGAAACCACAGTCATATTGCTGTATATATCAATGCCTGTGCCCATATAGCAGTTTGTTTTGGGTGGCATGGTAAAGAACTGGAATCATATTCATGTAATCTCCCATGTGTTTGTCTCTCCCTGTCTTTCTTGGCGTCTACCTTCTCTCTGCTACTCTCTCTCACTCGCGGCACTCTTTCTCTTTCTCTCTCTCTCTCTCTCGCTCTATTGTTCTCTATTTTCAGTGCAGTTCAATGTCCGTGTCCACCACRCACACGACACATCCGTTGTCATCCATCCTCTCGACCAATCGGATTCAAAGCCCCCTCATAAAACCGTGACACGCTTGACCCCTCAGACTCACAAACCCAGGGGGCGGTGCTTCCAGGAGACCACGCCCAAACAAGCTGTGAGTTACACCACCATATCAACATAGTGATTGTCACTTTACATACAATAAGTGTATTATGGTTTTTCAAACGCCATTGTGTGCATTTCCCTCTTTCCTTCTCTCTCTCACGCCATGTGCTTCAGTGTAGCAGTACCCCTCTCCCTGTACTGACCAATCAGGAGGACTGCTGTGGAAGTGTGGGGAACTCCTGGGGACAAAACAAATGTTATAAATGTCCCAAGCTACCATGTGAGTAACAAATGCCTCAGAATGGAATTCTTGACTTGCTTAAGTGTAAGTGTGTGTGTGTGTGTGTGTGTCCTTTCTAGACTACTGGTGATCTGCCATTCTTTCATTTGTGATCTTCTATCCTACATCTCTAACTGCATATCTGTCATGTATAGTGATTATTATCTATCATGTATAGTGATTATTATCTGTCATGTATAGTGATTATTATCTGTCATGTATAGTGATTATTATCTGTCATGTAGAGTGATTATCTGTCATGTAGAGTGATTATCTGTCATGTTAGTGATTATTATCTGTCATGTATAGTGATTATTATCTGTCATGTATAGTGATTATTCTCTGTCATGTAGAGTGATTATTATCTGTCATGTAGAGTGATTATTATCTGTCATGTATAGTGATTATTATCTGTCATGTAGAGTGATTATCTGTCATGTATAGTGATTATTATCTGCCAGGTGTGACAACTGAGCTTCCATTGTTTATAATCTAACTCCTTGGCAGATGTCCATCTGATCTCGATCTCTGCTGTTATACGCATTAAGTCATTTGTTTATGGAGCCAAAAACACCAAGCGTCCACGCCAATAATTCATTCCCAGCTTATGAAATAATGAGCCTGCATTAACGCAAGCAATTTGTGTATGTCTATGTTTGTGTAAGTGTGTATGCATGTGTGTGTATATGTGTGAGTTTGTGTGTGTGTCTGTGTGCGTGTGTGTATGTGTGCAAGTGAGTGCGAGAGAGCGAGAGAGAAAAAAACTCTGCAGTTACGTGTCTTCCCCTGTGCCAGGCCAGTGGAATACTGTCATCGAATTGCCGAAAATTGAATTTCAAGCTGCGCCCCATGAAAATCTTGGCCAATTTACCTTTTTCCATTTTTCTATTACTCCATTCCTCAGTTGTGAGTCAGACAAAGAAACCTTTGTAAGAAAAGGATAGTTATGGTTCATCTTTAAACGTGGGGCAGCAGGATCCCTGTCTGGCATKCTTCTCGTCTCTTTTCTGGTAACGTTGAAGGAACGTTGTATTGTTTTCATGAGACATGTCTTCTGCGAATGAACAGACAAAAGCAACAAGTGGAAAATATGATTCTGGGCTTTTCTTGGGAAGCATGAACTTTTTAAAAAGTTGTACTTTTCTTCCATCTATTTTTGAAAGGTATTCTGGAACGCGATGCTCCCACAGTTTCCCACAAAAGCATTCTTTCAATTTTTCTGCCTGGAGGAAAAATCACTCAGAGGCCACTATTTGTTCTATCATCATTTGATTCCTTCTGTTGAATCTCTCTTTCTCCCAGATGAAGAGGAGTTTCACTTGGTCGCTCACCCCTCTTTTATTTCCCCTCTCTTAGTACTCCTTGGGTCATACTCATGCTTGGATACCTGTAATCTCTCAAACCCGGGCTCTGATCCAACGTGTCTCATCTATACACATATCTCTGTCCCGTGGAATCCCACACATTTACTGTCACGCTGCCTATACTGACARTGTGTTCAGACTGAACAAGGAACAGCTAAATTAGCTATTTAGTMCAGGGCAGCAGGTAGCCTAGCAGTTAAGAGCATTKGGCCAGTAGCCGAAGGGTCGCTGGTTTGAATCCTTGAGATGGTAAAGTGGAAAAAAATCTGATATTCTGCCCTTGAGCAAGGCAGATAACCCCCAACAACAACTGCCCCCCGGTTGCCGACGACTTGGATGTCGATTAAGGCAGCCCCCCGCACCTCTCTGATTCAGAGGAGTTGAGTTAATGCGGAACACACATTTTTGGTTGAATGCATTCAGTTGTGCAACTGACTAGGTATTCCCTTTCACTAGTGTATGACTAACTGGAAGCAATGACCACAGACGCTACTGCTATTAGAAACAGAATAGGATCATTCTGACGTAGGCCTGATCCATTACTTAATGGTTTAGTTCAGGCCTGTCTTTCTTCTCAGATTCTCAGACATTTTATGAGACATTATTTTATTTTCGTTGATGAGCTGTGTGTAGTCTCCCCTTCCTCTCTCATTCTTCCATTCTCTCCCCTTTTCATCCCCCCCCTTCTCTGCCTTACCCTCAGATCCTGGGGTGAAGCTGCAGACCATCATAGAAGACTATGGTTCCACCTGCCCTCAGGGCTATAAGAGACTCAACAGCACCCACTGTCAAGGTAGCATGAACATACTGCCTCTCCCCTGACTGATTCAACGCACATCAGTATCAAACAATAGATGTATCAAACAATAGATCATTTACACAAGTTTCACCACATTTTGTTTGGTACGCATTTGGTATGCCCGGTATGAGTGTAAATCTTTGCCCATTTGCTTCACTGATGTGAGGAGAAAAAAGCTACTCCTCACGTTCTCTCTGTCCCCCACTCTTTCTTTGTCTCTCACCCTTAAGACATCAACGAGTGCACCATGCATGGGGTGTGTCAGAACGGAGAATGCCTGAACACCCAGGGTAGTTTCCTGTGTGCCTGTAAGCCTGGCTTCACCCTGGACAGGACCAGATGTGTGGGTGAGACTCAGAACCTCCTCCAGGCAGACCTGCTCTCCACACAACTCTGCATTCACTCAGCACAGCCATATCGCTTTCAGTAGCAGCAGCACTATACACTATACATCCTCTCCTCACATGTATGTGAAGATGAATTGTTGTGGGGTTTTCATTTGTTGGCAGTGGAGAGGTCAAGATATGACCTCAGCGCCTGATAGGTAGACGAGCTGAATATGTTTCACATCCACAAAGCTGTCATCAAAGCTAGCCTTTTCTGTCCCAATAGTTAGTCCAGTATTTTCACACATCCCTTATGTCCATTATATAAAATGCCACATCTGAAATAWCCGAAATGTCATATGATTTTCCCTTCAAGAAACAGCACTACCCTTAGTGACCTCTTCTGTAAGCCTAATGTCCTAACTCCAACCTCTGTTGTGTTTTGCTCTCTTCTGATTGGTCCTGGCTGTCAGAGTCTCCTTCTCCGGTGGAGCAGGGCCAGTGCTTCCTYATAGCAACAGAGGCGGGTCGCTGTGAGCACGCCCTACCCACGTCCCTGTCCCAGGAGATGTGCTGCTGCACCGTGGGCAAGGCCTGGGGCTCCAACTGTGAGAGGTGTCCCCAAGACGGCACGGGTCAGTGGGATGCTAGAGTAGGAGAGTGGGGCTCGGTTTCTAATATTTGACAGGTCAGATGCTGTATCATCTCATCCCCTCTTGTTTTTCCACCTCCATTCCTCTCTCCCTGGTCCGTTAGCCTCCTTCAGTAAGATTTGTCCAGCAGGGAAGGGCTACTTCCTCCATAGTGTCCGGGAGACGGTGGCRTTCCCACCTCAGATCCACTCCAGCCTGGAGCAGGTCCCCCTCAAGCCTGACAAGAAGAAAGACAGTGAGTCACTGTGGCTTCCCCCAGAAAGTAGATGAAGGGTGGACATGATTACCTTTGTCCGCCTGCCAACAGATGTACTTCATTCTGGATTCACTTAGTCGCTTAGAACGATGCTATTGCTAAGATTTTTTGAGAGTGCAGTCGGGCTATTGGGGATGCCTCCAAATTACTGGGACTTTAGAGTGCTTAAAAATCAAATCAAATGTTATTTGTCACATGTGCCGAATACAACAGGTGTAGACCTTACCGTGAAATGCTTACTTACAAGCCCTTAACCAACAGTGCAATTTTAAGAAAATATTTACTAAAGTAAAAAAAAGTGACACAATAACAAAAACGAGGCTCTGCAGTATATACAGCGGGTACCGGTACCAAATCAATGTGCTGCGGTACAGGTTAGTCGAGGGAATTGAGGTAATATGTACATATAGGGATAAAGTGACTAAATTCATCATCTGTAAATAATTATTCAGCATTTTGACCTGTTTTTCTCTGTGTGTTCTCTTTTTCAGAAGTCAAGCACCCGGTAAGAAACTGTTTTTCTTTAGGCACCATTCATTGTGTGAGAGACTGTGWGTTTGCAGCTCCTCTTAGACAGGCCTGTGTCTCTACAGTGGTGGAAAAAATAACAAACTGTCATTTTTGAGTAAAAATAAAGATACCTTAATAGAAAATGACTCAAGTAAAWGTCACACAGTAAAATTCTCTTTGAGTAAAAGTCTAAAAGTATTTGATTTAAAATATACCTAAGTATAAAAAGTAAAAGTTWAAATAATAAAAAATTCCTTATATTAAGATAACCAGATGGAACCATTTTYTTGTTTTTTTWATTTACGGAATCCACCAGCACTCCAACATTCRGACATAATTTTACAAATGAAGCATGTGTGTTTAGTGAGTCCGCTTGATCAGAGGCAGTARGGATGACCAGGGATGTTYGTTTGACAACTGTGTGAATTTGACTGTTTTCCTGTCCTGCTAAGCATTCAAAATGTAACGAGTACTTTTGGGTGTCAAGGAAAATGTATGGAGTAAAAAGTACAATATTTTCATAAGGAATGTAGTCAAGTAAAAGTAAAAGTAGTCAAAAATATAAATAGTGAAGTAAAGTACAGATACCCYCMAAAAACTATTTAAGTAGTACTTTAAAGTATTTTTACTCAAGTACTTTACACCACTGTGTCTCTTTGCCCTGTCCTGTAGGAGGAGCCTCCAGAGACAACCACACCCATGCAGCTGTCTCCCATCAGCACCCATGGCCCCCGTGTACCTGGTACGCCTCTCATTCCTTTATTMTTTATTCATTCAGGAAGTCCTACTAAGGTCAAGAGAGACCTTTTTGTTAGGGAAACCTGTTGATATCCAGGGAGACATGGGGCCTTGATTTGGGTCTGTCTGTTTCTCTGGTTGGTCCCAAAGTGATCATCACCAAGCCCACCCCTCCGCCCATCATCAGGTTGAACCCAGGCAGTGACCCCCTGGAGGTGGCACAGACGCARGTCTCACGTGAGTTCCACTACACAGTCCAATCAAAACTATTATCAGCCTATTAACTCTCAGCCTACAGCTGCAATGTTGTTGTCTCCATGATGGGATGTACAGTACAGAGATCAACTGTCTTAGGTAGATTACTGTGTGCCCCCTCCCCACAGCAGAGACAGATGAGTGCAGGCTGAACAGGAACCTCTGTGGCCATGGGGAGTGTGTCAACGTGCACACTGGCTACAAATGTGAGTGTTATGCTGGCTACCGGCTCCACCCTCAGAGGAACGCCTGTGTGGGTAAGTCAAGGGACAGGGGAATGGCCAAAGGGATGGGAGGGATTTACTGGGTAAAGATTTTGACCAGAGCCATGTAGGCACTCTGTATCCAAATAGTTCAATTGTGACCGACGGRCTYGATTCGGTCTTATGTAGCAAAATTGTGTTTTTKACTTTGGATAAAGGTAGAGACTCAGACTCATACACTACAGTTGAGGRACAATGGGAAARWACAGTACCAGTCAAAAGTTTGGACACACCTACACACTCCAGGGTTTTTCTTAATTTTGAAAAATKTTCTACATYGTAGAATAATWGTGAAGACATCAGAACAATGAAATAACACATATGGAATCATGTAGTAAACATGGTGAAAATATGCGGTTGTGTGTTTGGCTATTGTGGTTAGCTAATAGAAATACATATTGTGTTTTCGCTGTAAAACATTTTAAAAATCGTAAATGATGGCTGGATTCACAAGATGTTTATCTTTCATTTGCTGTATTGGACTTGTGATTTCATGAAATTATATTATATGATATCCCTGTCCCGTTAGGCTAGGCTATGCTAGTCAGCTTTTTTGATGAGGAGGATCCCGGATCCGGGATGGATATTAAGTAAATTAACTTGCAATGAAAATGGCTTTCTGACAAAATTAGAAATGTATATTGTCTGAAAATGTAGCTAGCTAGACTCTTTTACCCATATACATGGATGAACGCTTCTCCCTCTCTGTTACGGATGCCATCGTTGCCCTTAATTTGAATATGTAATCTGGAGACAAGTGTTTTATACAACAGCCTTTTGTGTGTTCTCTTTTCGACTCCCTCCACATATTTGCAATCAAACGCCAGAATTTTCTCCATCTCCTTAGCTATCATACTCTGCTTCCACCGGGCATTCCACTGATTTCCACAGTTTTGCAGTAATTCGTTATCTTAAAAAAAAAAAAAAACAGGGTTAGAAAGGATTACCTACACATACTGAGCAGCCCTTTGTTATAGACAGAAGCGTTCTACATGGTAGACCAATCCAAACTCATCTCTCGGCATGTCCAGCCCATCCATTATCTCAGTCAATCATGGCTAGCGGGAAGGTTCCAGCCTTTTTCCGTGGCTAAACCAACTAGGCTTGTAATTTAAYAATTTTATTCATATTTACAGATGGCATACAAGTTTGTTATTAAGGCACATGAAAGTTCACATGTTTCAGAAGGCATTTCTGCCAATAAACACATTTTGATTAAAAATAAATGTTTACGTTCAAATGCCTCTCTTGTGAAGTAGTGATGTGTGACATATGCCTAGTTTTAAGAAATGAGTCACAATTGAACTTGGGTGTTAATTCTCTAATGGAGTTGTAATCTCTGAATTCCCTAAACTTCTAAGTTATCCCTCTCTGCCAGATGATGATGAATGTGACGCTGAGCCATGTGGCCACAGCAGAGGAATCTGCATCAACACAGAAGGCTCCTACCGCTGCCGCTGTCTCCATGGCTACAAGCTCCTGGTGTACCATGGGAAGCTCAGGTGTATAGGTGAGTGGTGTGGTGTGGGTTCAATTGTTCAAATGTTATCTTTTAGTCATCACGTTGTCACTTGGGATTTTGCATGAGTGTGTTTTGATCTTATCTTTAGATGTGAATGAGTGCTCCAAGCCGGACATCTGTGGGCAGGGGGGTCAGTGTGTTAATCTGCCAGGGTCCTACAAGTGTGAGTGTCACAAAGGCTTCAGGAGCAAGTCACAACGCCAGCCAGCATGTGAAGGTAAGAGCGGCATCTGCTGCCCTCATATTTCTTTGTGTGTGCAGTGTGTGTACGTATATGTATGTGTGTCCGCATTGGTTTAATAATGTTTATGGGTGTCTGTGTTTGTCTCATGTCTTCTAATGCCTCAGATATAAATGAGTGTCTGGACCCCAACAGTTGTCCCAATGACCAGTGTGAGAACACACCAGGCTCCTACGAGTGTGTTCCCTGCTTACCTGGTCACCAGGCCCAGGGTGGGGTCTGCTACGGTGAGACCCAGTAACTTCACGTATGCATACTGAAGAGAACGCACACCAATCAACTCTTTYCATTACCTAGAACTGTCTATCTCACTGTTGTTATACCTTTTCTAACTTGCGCCATTATGTTTGCTGATGTGTTGCCCCCTAGTGGCCAATCCACCATAGTTGGCTTTACTAAAGAGGATAGTCTAATGGCAACAGGGAAAGCAAGGCAAATCAGCAATTAGAATATTGAATCTGTACATTCAATATGTTGATCTTCCCCAGTTAGTTTTGTCTGAACCATGACATTGAAGGCATTCACTATTCAGAGCTGTGTGTGATGTAGAGAATGGATTTGATCAGTCATAGTCAATAAATCAGCCATAGGGAGTCTGTCCCAGACACACAGGGCCAGCAGGCAGGATGACAACAGGCACTGGGCCAGTCCAGAGCTGGTATTCCTCTGTATGACTGATTGTTTCCACCCCTACCCCCTGCAACCCCTCCACCTCTCCACTAGATGTCAATGAGTGCCAGAAGCGCGGTGTGTGTCCCAACGGGCGCTGTGAGAACCTCCCAGGAACCTACCGCTGCCTCTGTAACGAGGGCTTCCTCCCAGCAGCAGACAGCAAAGGCTGCAGAGGTCAGTGCACTGATTAATGTTAAATATAATATCTCTTAATGCTGCACAGACACTATTTTATGCTTGCAGACTTGCAGTGCTGTAGTGGTTACCAGTATTTCTGCACAATATTGAAAAAAGAGAACTAGGTAGCCTAGCGGTTAGAGAGGCGAGCCAGCAACCAGACGGTTGCCAGTTGGCCAGCAACCAGACGGTTGCCAGTTCGATATCCGTGAATGGCGGGAAAAATCTGTCGGGAAGTGAGCTCGCAACCGGAGGGTTGCTGGTATCAAATCCTAGATGCAATTTCCTGCCGTTGTGCCATTGAACAAGGCACTTAACTCCAACAGCTCCTCGGGCTCCCCTGCACCTCTCCCAAACCAGGCCCACCTAATTAAAAACATTCAAAGAATGGAAAAAAAATTACATTTCTGCATTCTGTGAATGCATGTGTCTTTCGGATGGGTCGGGTTAAAAGCGGAAGTCAAATTTCAGTTGGACCTTGTGTGCAATTGACCAGTAACGTGATCTTATTACCCGAATGGGTATGCGGGTATTCTATTGACAGGCTGCATGTGTCTCCTCCTCTYTCCCCTCCAGACATTGACGAGTGTGAGGATGACAGACTGTGTGCCAACGGGCGCTGTGTCAACACGGAAGGCTCCTTCCAGTGCCAGTGCTACCCAGGATACCAGCGTACTCAGGAGGGCAGCCATTGTGAAGGCAGGAGCTACTTGTTACTACTCACTACAGCGTCATGGAAACGTTAACAACATTAGTACACTACCAGTGAAGTATAAGTAATATGCTCACTGCATAGGCAGCGCGTGAGTTTCCGATTTGCAGAAGCTATTTGTTTACCATGAACCTTTTCCTTTATGATAATGCATTGCATGCGTCTATCATCACATTTGCAGACGAAAGCAAGATATTCCTAGTGTGATAAGTACAGAGATTGGGTAGTCATAAGTAAGGTTAGGTTATTAATATAACTCAATCGTATAACCCTCCCAAATTGCGGGCTTCTTGATTATAGGCTATGCCCTTGTGATTTAAAACATTTTAAAGAAACAAATTCTCTTTGGCTAAATCATACTCTCTGGTGTAGTATTTTGAATGGTTTTATTTATTTCTGTATGGACAGGAGTAATTATATATTTTTGGCTAATTTAATTCAATTTACTTTAAGGGGAGCTTTGCCTATTGCTGCCCATGGTCCACTGTATAGAGCTGGTGATCAAACACATGGCCGCTGTTTGATTGTCGTCTTTTCCTCCCTCAGATATAAATGAATGTGAGCGTCCCTCTAACTGCCAGAGGGGGCGCTGTATCAACAGCATGGGATCCTACCGCTGTGAATGTCAGAAGGGTTACATGCTGGTCGGAGGTCGGAGGTGCCAAGGTCAGTCCGTCTCCACCCTCTCCATTAGTTTCAGGGAGATAAAGTAGCAGTCAAAAGTTTGGACACACCTACTCATTCAAGGGTTTTCTTTTTTTAAACTATTTTCTACATTGTAGAATAATAGTGAAGATGTCAAAACTGTGAAATAACACATATGGAATCATGTAGTAAATAAAAAAGTGTTAATCAAATTAKATTTTAGATTTTAGATTCTTCAAAGTAGCCACCTTTTGCCTTGATGACAGCTTTGYACACTCTTGGTATTCTCTCAACCAGTTTCACCTGGAATGCTTTTCCATACAGTCTTGAAGGAGTTCYTACATATGCTGAGCACTTGTTGGCTGCTTTTACTTCCCTCTGCGGTCTAACTCATCCCAAACCATCTCAATTGGGTTGAGGTCAGGTGATTGTGGAGGCCAGGTCATCTGATGCAGAACTCCATCAATCTCCTTCTTGGTCAAATAGCCCTTACACAGTCTGGAGGTGTGTTGGGTGATTGTCCTGTTGGAAAAMAAATGATAGTCCCACTAAGCGCAAACCAGATGGGCTGGTGTATCACTGCAGAATGCTGTGGTAGCCATGCTGGTTAAGTGTGCCTTGAATTCTAAATAAATCACTGACAGTGTCACCAGCAAAGCACCCCCACACCATCACACCCCCTCCTCCATGCTTCACGGTGGAAACCACACATCCATTCACCTACTCTGTGTCTCACAAAGCGGTTGGAACCAAAAATCTCAAATTTGGACTCATCAGACCAAAGGACAGATTTCCACCGGTCCAATGTAGCTCGTGTTTCTTGGCCTAAGCAAGTCTCTTCTTATTATTGGTGTCCTTTAGTAGTGGTTTATTGGTAGCAATTCWACCATGAAGGCCTGATTCACGCAGTGTTCTCCTCTGAACAGTTGATGTTGAGATGTCTGTTATTGAACTTTGTGAAGCATTTATTTGGGCTGCAATCTGAGGTGCAGTTAACTCTAATGAACTTACCCTCTGCAGCAGAGGTGACTCTGGGTCTTTTGAGCCAGTTTCATCATAGCGCTTGATGGTTTTTACACTTGAAGAAACTTTAAAAGTTCCTGAAATTTTCCGCATTGACTGGCCTTCATGTCTTAAATTAATGATGGACTGTAATTTCTTATTGCTTATTTGAGCTGTTCTTGCCATAGTAGAGACTTGGTCTTTTACCAAATAGGGCTATATTCTCTATACCACCCCTACTGTGTCACAACACAACTGATTGGCTCAAACGCATTAAGAAGGAACGAAATTCCACAAATAACTTTTAACAAAGCACACCTGTTAATTGAATTGCATTCCAGCTGACTACCTCATGAAGCTGGTTGAGAGAATACCAAGAGTGTGCAAAGCTGTCATCAAGGCAAAGGGTGGCTATTTTGAAATATATSAAATATCAAATATATTTTGATTTGTTTAACACKTYTTTGGYTACTGCATGATTCCATATGTGTTATTTCATAGTTTTGATGTCTTCACTATTATTCTACAATGTAGAATAAAAAAATAAATTAAATAAAAACCCTTGAATGAGTAGGTGTGTCCAAACTTTTGACTGGGGACTGTAAATCATTAGTGTTAACCATTCTGGCAGTTTTGTAACCAGTGGAAACTGTCATAAGTCAAGCTTAATGGAACTCATGAGGATTGTAACAGATGTTTGTAACACATTCTCCCTCTCGCTCTCTCCCACCCAGACATAGATGAGTGTGCGACAGACAGGGGYCTGTGTCAGCCGCATGGTGTGTGTGAGAACAGACAGGGCTCCTATGTGTGTGTGTGCAAAGACGGCTTCATTCTGTCTGAGGACAAGCACAGCTGTGAGGGTAAGATTACTGATATCCTCTCAGCCCTCTCTCTATATAGCTGTATTCTGCATGCACACACACACACAAACACACACACACACCAATCTATGTCCTGTCTTCCCTCTCCATCCAGAGATTGAGGTGGACATGGAGGATAAGAAGGAGTGTTACCTGAACCTGGATGACACAGTGTTCTGTGACAGTGTCCTGGCCACCAACGTCACCAAGCAGGAGTGCTGCTGCTCCATCGGCGTGGGCTGGGGGGACCACTGTGAGATCTACCCCTGCCCNACACACACACACACACACACACACACACACACACTCCAATCTATTTCCTCTCTGCCCCCTTCCCCTCCAGAGATTGAGGTGGCCGTGGAAGATAAGAAGGAGTGTTACCTGAACCTGGATGACACAGTGTTCTGTGACAGTGTCCTGGCCACCAACGTCACCAAGCAGGAGTGCTGCTGCTCCATCGGCGTGGGCTGGGGGGACCACTGTGAGATCTACCCCTGCCCTGTCTACCACTCATGTACGTACCTCAGGCCCAACACAGGGGTTAAAGGAGCTGAGATGACACAGTCTAATACAGACAGAATCATGTCTTATCTACAAAATATATTCCCAAATAAATATATTCTCAAATAAATATATTCTCAAATATTTTATTTTCTCTGTTAGCTGTGTGCACTGAACTGACATACATGATTGTTGATGACACTCCGATGTTCCGATGAAGGGAAGGAAATAGTCTATAATGAGCACCACARCRGCGCTCAATTCAGACAGCGGTGTGAGCCCTACTGTAGCTGCTGGAAAAGTCATTCATGAAWGGGGAGGTTAACTTGGCCCCCAGACAATCGATCTGAGATYGCGTGAAGTTTCAGTCATCTGATTTTCCTTAGGCTTTAACCCCTGGCCCAACAACATTCACACTAGTTTAACAAACCATCAAGTGGGCTGGGGGGGCAGTTCACTTATTTGAGCTGTTCAATGTCATTCATTGATCACCTTRAAGCAGGCAAATTAAGTGAATAGGTCAAGTGTGATAGGTACATTGTTTAATTGACTTCCTGTTTTTCCCTCAAGCAGCTGAGTTCCACTCCCTGTGTCCAGTGGGCCGAGGTTTCTACCATGAGGAGGGAGTGACTGAGTACGGCCTGTCTGTCCATAGAGGTGAGTAGCTACACAAACTCAACCCAACACTGTAGGTTTGCTGTTGTCTGATTTACAGCATTCCTTTATATGACAGTATTTGTWCTCCGGGGGAGTTTGTTTGTGTTGAGATCTGTGTTCCTGTCCCTCTGTGTACAGATATCGATGAGTGTGTGCTGTTCTCCAATGAGATCTGTAAGGAGGGCCGCTGTATGAACACACAGCCTGGCTATGAATGYTACTGCCAACAGGGCTTCTACTACGACAGCAACCTACTGGAGTGCATCGGTAACCACAGGGACCCACCCCTCGCAGGCCTGCACCAAAACACACCKMTGTATTATTACATATTAATACACATCAGATATCCCATTTAGTCACAGATCCTCTATGGTAATGTGTCTCCTCCTCAGATGTGAATGAGTGCCACGACGAGTCTCTGTGTACCAACGGTCAGTGTAAGAACACCAGAGGCTCCTACTACTGCACCTGTAAGTCCCCCTGGATCTATGAAGCCTCCAATAAGAAGTGTGTCATCCCCACTGTGGCAGGTGAGATCTGGCTAGAGCCCTCTACTGTACATACTGTACCCGCATCCACACACACAGGGAGGTGCAGGACAGGCCATAGAAGAGGACTGGTGATAAGTCAGCAGTGTGTTTGTGTTGTTGCAGGTGTGGATGAGTGCCAGGACTCATTGAACTGTAAGAATGGCCACTGTGTGGACACCCCTGGGTCCTACTACTGCATCTGCTCTCCCCCCTGGATCCTGGCCACGGACCGCAACAGCTGTGTGACCCCAGAGGAGCAGGCTGGTGAGTGGAGGAGAGGGTACTGCTGTCCTTAGCAGGGCAGGAGGTGGGCTCAGGAATCTCGGGATGGATGATTGCGAGATGGGGTGGTGTGAGCGAGGCTGGGTAGCCTAGTTCACAGTGGGTTGGTTCTCAGTGGTGTGTCTGAAGGTTGAATGAGAGAATGTTTTTTAATGTTAGTTCCAGTCTAACACTACTAATCAGCCAGACCTGCCCCTTCAGCCTCACCCGCTCTGACATTTACATAACCTCATGTCTGTCACATACATCAGAGATAAACTCAAACACAACCCTGGTCCTATAGCCACTTCCTGGCCCGTGTTCACTGTAAGGATCAGTGTTCACTGTTGTACCTATAGACACCCAAACACTCTGCATGCTCTCAGGAAGCAGTGTAACGTAGCGATCTGCCTGCAGGCCTGTTCAACGTCACTTTAAGCTGTGAGCTGGCCCCAGGCTGGTGTCCGTCCGTCCGTAGGTTGTGTAACCGTGTCTGTGGTGTCTGTGGTGCCCTTGCAGATATCAATGAGTGCCAGGACCCCTCGTACTGTAAGAATGGGAGGTGTGTGAACACGCCCGGCTCCTTTCACTGTATATGTACCCAGCCCCTCACCTTCAGCGCAGCGCTCAAACAGTGTGTCTATGACGGTGGGTATAACCAATCGGCGCTCAGCTCACCTGAGCCTGACCAATCAGTGCTTAGCTCACCTGAGTTTTGGCTTACCTGTACACCTGCCACTCCTGCTACTCTTTTTTAACTCCTCCCCCTTTGAGCCCCCTCTCCCCAATAATGACCCTATGCACAGGCTCACCACTCCCCCTCTTGCTTGTTTCTATAGAAACACACTCTCAGTTTAGTGAGGGAGATCACGAGACTTGAGTTAGTCAACGTGATCTCAGTTCTATAGATGCAGTGTRATCTCTGTTGTACATTTCTCCGTTTCCGTGGTTGTCCCACTAAGCTTGCATAGTCACAGGAAAACACTTCATCACTTCATCCTTTATTGTGTGCACTTGCTTGTGTGTCTGAGAAGCAGTGAGGGAGTAGACATRAAAGGGAGGCAAATGAGATGGCTTGTGGCATTTTCTGCACCTTCCTTTCTCCAAAGCAATGTTTCTCCTTTTAACCAAACCGTTTACTATTGTGATACATGTGATGTTGTAACATGTTGGAGACGTTGTTGTGACATTACTCTTGTGATTGTGTTACTTTCTTTCAATCATTTTGCTGTAAACTCCCACAAGTTTGAGTTGACAATACAGCTTTTACGTCATTGTATCTARCTGATCTTTATGGCTCCATCCTCGTGTGTGACGTGTGACCGTAAATGAATGTGCCGAGCAGAGGTCTGGTATAGCTCTGAGCCCTACCACCTCAAGCTAGGCMTCATCACATATTCATATCTACCTGCTGGCTGTTAACATACTGAGTAATTACTTGCTTAATCATAGAAGTCATGAGAAGCTTCAGGATCTGGCCTGCTTGTATAATGCAGGAGAAAAGATTGGCTTCTTTATTTGATTAAATCGTACTTAAGATTCCGCTCTTTCTTTGTTTTTTCTCTCTCTCTCTCTCTCTCTCTCTCTCTCTCTCTCTCTCTCTCTCTCTCTCTCTCTCTCTCTCTCTCTCTCGCTCTCCCCTCCCCCCTCCTCCCTCCTCCCTACCTCAGACCGCACAGCGGCCCATAAGGACGTGTGTTTCCTGCAGGTGGATGAGGACCTGATCTGCAGCCAACCCAGGAACGGTTTGGTTGTCACCTACTCTGAGTGCTGCTGTCACTATGGCCGTGGCTGGGGCCCTGAGTGTAGGACCTGTCCCCAGAGAAACTCCGGTGGGCACCAGCACCATTTCTTTCACTGGTTTTTGGTCTGCTGGTCACTCCAGTTTCGGCTTTGCCCATATCAGCATAAATAGTCTAATACTAATAAATTAAAGGGCAAATGCATCTGTTTTAATATCAATATCAAATCATTTCTGGGTAACAATTAAGTACATTACTGTAACAGATTTCCACAAAAATAGCTTTWTAGCAAAGGGCTGTCTGGGAATGGTCTGAGTTGGGATAGGCAAATTGAAAACTATTTGTTATTGACAGAGATGTTTGGAACTCTCTTTGTTATTGGTCTATTAACCAATTTACCGCATGGGGATGTTACCATGGAAAGCCGAAACTACCGCCCATGCAAACATGCTGATTAGAAGGTCCTGTGTAGATTGTACATTCAACCAGCAACTATCAGGAAATAACATACATAATTTTCATACGTTTCCAGTGTTAGTTTCATCAGCTGTTGTACAATATGATATAAAACACAGAAAAACTGAATTTTGACTGCACTGGGCCTTTAAGAAAACTTAATTCTTCCTCTCATTCAGGGATCTTTAACCGGCTGTGTGAGATGCACTTGGAGACAGAGTCTGATGGTGAGGGAGATTTCCTGGCAGCTTTCGCCAACTACAACCCAGGTATTGGTAAGGGCTGTAATATATTTGATTACACTCTGAATTTCTTTTGAAATWTACCTCAGAGCACACCCTCTACTGTTACACCACTTGAATAATATTTTCTCTGTATCTTTCATTCTCTCTCTCTCTTCCTGTTTTGGCTCAGAAGGGGACAGCTCAGAAGAGGACTCAGATGAGTGTAGTTGTGCCAATGGTCGCTGTGTGCGTTCCTACCTGGGCACTATGTGTGAGTGTAACACAGGTTTTAGACTGGACCACTCCCGCACCCGCTGCACAGGTATGTTGACAATCCACCTGTTCTGTCTGCTTCCCTTTAACTTTGTGTTGGATTATAGAGTGAAGGCGAATGCTTGGATTTTAGCTTCAGTTCAGTCGTCTCAATCTTTAGGTGGAGGCCAATTTGGATGCTCATCAATTCTGCCGAACAGAAGTGTCTCTGTAKAATTTGTAGCTGTTGTCCTTTGTTCAAGTGTTTTAACAGACATGCCTGCAATTTTATTTAGCATTGAAAAGAACATCTGGTTGTTGATTTTATATGCAATGTTCCCTCTAAGCTGTGTGCGTTTGTGCGCGGGCGCCAGCGCCCAGGACTGCAGCGCAGACGAAATATCAGTCCGAGCAGAGAAGCATGAGACTGAACTTCACTCAACTTTCTAGTTTTCCCCTTTAGTTAGCACTATAAACGATTCCCTCTACTGTGGGAATTGACAATATTAGCCACATTCAATGCAACATACCGAAACAAAACAAACTATGCAAGACTTAGTATGCAAAACAAACTATGCAAGACTTAGTATGCAAAACTAACTATGCAAGAGATGTTCTTGTAGGCAGTACGCACCAGAGTAGGATTCTATTGCATTGACAGGCACAACTCAGCCTGTACTCTACAGACCAATCAGAACTGCAGTATCCCTATATGCAAATATACAATTGCCATATATGGATCTGTGCCATTCACTTTGAACTGGACTGTGTTTACAGCATGAGTGGTCACGAGTAGATACACTTGTTTTAGAGATCAAAGTCGAGAGCTGCATGTAGCCACGTGTACACATTTGTTCATATTCTTTGCTAGTTAGTAAGTTATTAGCCCTGTTATAGATAATCAGCAATGGGGGAGTGGTTKCTTCGTACAAGAGCACAAAACGTGTGCATTTCTAGCCATCTTTGAAAAACGAGTCAGGTAAAGAGCATTTTTTCTCTCTTAAAGGGGCAGTGTTGTATTTTGAGACTGGCATGAATAAGCTAAGTAGCCAATAGGCAGAGGGTAGGATAATTTATCTGTTTCTCTAATGGTATGGGAATAATAATAAACTTTATTTTGTAAAGTCGTTTCTTGCATTAAACAACACGTTTTCAGTCATCTCCTTGTCTGAAGGCCTAGTAGAAAACAGATTAATGTCAAGCCATGTATATATTTTTTCAAACAGTCTCATAGAATGTAGGCCTACATTGAACACCACACATTGGCTGCTACTATAGGCTGAAAGATAGAACAGCTATTTGAAACCGCTAGTTAAAATGTTATGGGATGCATTTTCTCCATTGTTTTTGTATGGTAGGCCTCTCTGAATGGCCGACATTATGATCAAGTAGTCACAGTAGCCTACTTGGCCACTGTTATAACTGTAACGTAAAGCAGGTACAGCCTTAGTGTTCACAGTAAACGTGCGCCAAACGTTGCACAGAATTTTCACAAGTTCAAGTTTGCACGCAGAAGACCTAACATTTGCCCTGTTCCGAATTTTTTTTGAGAGGAACATTGTTTATATGTACATAGATATGCAGGCAGATGGCAAGCTCTCTGTTTTGTTTCAAACCACCTTCCTCTTTCTCTCTCCCTCTCTGTCTTTTCAGATATTGATGAGTGTGCTGAACCAGGGGTCCGAGTTAATCCATGCAAGAATGCCCGGTGCGTCAACACCATAGGYTCGTTCAAGTGCTACTGCAAAAATGGCTTTGTCCCTGCACGAAGGCCCAACATATGTGTACCAGGCACGAAGGCCCAACATACCCGTACCAGGGCTCTATAACAGCTTTATCTCTGTCAAACATACACAAATACACACAAGCAACCCCTMTGTCTTATAAGTTCAATATTCAGTATGTTGTGGTGCCTTCAAAGGGCTTTGAAATGTTTGAAATGTAGAAAATGTGTTGTTGTTGGCTCCTCCTTCACTGAACTGAGATGCAGCATAGGCTTCCAGTTTGGTTCTTAGCAATTATTTTCCTTATACCTAATTAAGATAATGCTTTGGGRAAAAAAATAGAAAAAGGTAACACATTAGTTTCTTTTTTATGTATTTTTGTAATTATTATTTTTTTAACTGTTTGTKTCCTTTGACTGTTAAACTTGTGTTTTTGTTTATTTGTTGAGTTGTTTCCTTGTTTCCTTGTTGCATTGATCTCATACATCCATGAATCTTAAGCCCTCCTGCAGGCAGTTTGATGAGGAAGTTCCTGTCAAAGCCACTCCCTTCCTGTGTGTCTAAACTCCTGTATGAGTAGAAGACCCTTATTGTACAGTTTGGGATATTAGACTCTTCATTGTCCAGTTTTGTAAAGTATGTGAAGTGGAGATGACTTTGTTGCCTGTTGGATCGTTGCTTGTCAAGCTCCTGTAATCATTTGTTTTACGGGATGTTTTGGAAATAAATTGTATTTCATTGGAAACCATTTAAGTGCCTTGTAGATTGTTGACATGTGGATACTGAGTGCAAATGAAGCTAGACTATAGGTAAAAGGTAATATTCAGACCTAACTCGTGCATCCAGAGGAAATCCTCCGAAGTACGATGGAAAATCAACCCCAAAGCAAATGGAATGGCATGCTTACTGACTTCTCTTAACAAAATGACAGAGTTTGTTTSCCAATGCATTGTAAGGAACCAAAGKGRCTTTGAGAGAAAGAAATTAAACAGCAGAAGTCAACCGCCAAATGTGTGTTTGTGATTCTTTATAACGCGGATTCGTTCTTTCTTTGGGATTAGACATTTTTTCCCGTCCATATCCTGTTCTGTCCATGAGAGGAAAATCAACACAGGCTCATGCACTATAGAACAGATTGCTTCATAAATTAATCACGTTACATGTACTCAGTGAGATGACGAGCCTCTGCCAAACAAATACATTATAATCAATATACAGTTTGTTTTAATATTCATTGTCATTGATTGGTGKGAAATTCTAATCTATTAAGACTGGCTATGAAACTGATACAAAGTATGACATTAAAGAAGGAATATATGACAAAGATGTATTCAACGGGTGGAGAAACAGGGTTTCTTCTGCCTGCCATGGTCGATGGAGAAGAAATAAGACTTCAAAGTACTTCAGAGCGAATGGCTGAGAGAACTCTATTGTGATCCACATACTGTAGACCCTTAGTACCTCAAACATCAACATGCCCAACRGGGCATGGACTCTACATGTTGACTCCAATGCTTCCCACAGTTGTGTCAAGTTGGTTGGATGTCCTTTGGGTGGTGGACCATTCTTGACACACACGGGAAACTGAGTGTGAAAACCCATCAGCGGTGCAGTTCTTGACACAAACCGGTGCGCCTGGCACCTACTACCATAGCCCGTTCAAAGGCACTTAAATTTGTTGTCTTGTCCATTCACACTCTGAATGGCACAAATACACAAACCATGTCTAAAAGCGTAAAAATCCTTCTTTAACCYGTCTCCTCCCCTTCATCTACACTGACTGAGGTGGATTTAACAAGTGACATCATTAAGGGATCATAACTTTCACCTGGATTCACCTGGTCAGTCTATGTCATGGAAAGAGCAGGTGTTCCTAATGCTCAGGGTCCCTGCTCTCCCTGTCTATAGTTTGTAGATATTTATTCTGTATGCCCATTATCAACACCATCCATATACATCAGAATGTTAATGTACTTATGATGGGCCTCCCGAGTGGTGCAGCGCTCTAAGGCATTGCATCGCAGTGCTTGAGGCGTCACTACAGAAACKGGTTCGATCCCTGGCTGTGTCACCGCCAGCCGCGACCGGGAGATCCATGAGGCGGCGTACAATTGACCCAGCGTCGTCTGGGTTACTGGAGGGTTTTGCCGGTCGGGATGTCATTGTCCCATTGCGCTCTAGCAACTCCTTGTGGTGGGCCGSGCGCCTGCAAGCTGACTTTGGTCACCAGTTGTACTGTGTTTCCTCCAACACATTGGTGCGGCTGGCATCAGGGTTAAGCGAGCAGTGTGACAAGAAGCAGTGCGGCTTGGCAGGGTCATGTTYCGGAGGACACAYGGCTCTCGACCTTCGCCTCTCCCAATACGGTAGTTGCAGCGATGGGACAAGACTAACTACCAAYTGCGTATCACAAAATTGGGGAGAAAWAGGGGTAAAAAAATTATTTAACAAATTAACTTATGATGTAGTATCTCATTATACTAGAGCAATTTCTACCAAACTTTCATCATTTAGAATATCAAATCAAATCAAATTGTATTTGTCACATGCGCTGAATACAACAAGTGTACTGTAGATCTTACAGTGAAATGCTTAGTTACAAGCCCTTAACCAACAATGCAGTTTTAAGAAGAAAGAAAATATATATACAACAAAAAATTAAGGACCAACAATAAAATAACAGTAGCGAGGCTATATACAGGGGATTCTGGTACAGAGTCAATGTGCAGGGGCACCGGTTAGTYGAGGTAACTGAGGTAATATGTACATGTAGGTAGAGGTAAAGTGACTATGCATGGATAATAAACAGAGTAGCAGCTGCGTAAAAATGGGGGGTGGGGTGGGGACAATGCAAATAGTCTGGGTAGCCATTTGATTAACTGTTCAAGAGTCTTATGGCTTGGGGATAGAATCTGTTAAGAAGCCTTTTTGTCCTAGACTTGGCACTCCGGTATCGCTTGCCGTGTGGTAGCAGAGAGTAGCAGACAGTCTATGACTGGGGTGGCTAGGGTCTTTGACAATTTTTAGGGCCTTCCTCTGACCGCCTGGTATAGAGGTCCTGGGTGGCAGGAAGCTTGGCCCCAGTGATATACTGAGCCATACGCACTACCCTCTGTAGTGCCTTGCGGTCGGAGGTGGAGCAGTTTCCATACCAGGTAGTGATGCAACCAGTCAGGATGCTCTCGTTGGTGCAGCTGTATAACTTTTTGAAGATCTGAGGACACATTCCAAATCTTTTCAGTCTCTTCACGACTGTCTCGGTGTGTTTGGACCATGATAGTTTGTTGGTGATGAGGACACAAAGGAACTTGAAGCTCTCAACCTGCTCCACCACAGCCCTGTCGATGAGAATGGGATCGTTCTTGGTCCTCCTGTTTCTGTAGTCCACAATCATCTCCTCTGTCTTGATCACGTTGAGGGAGAGGTTGTTATTCTGGCACCACACTGCCAGGTCTCTGACCTCCTCCTTATAGGCTGTCACATCGTCGTCAGCAAACTTAATGATGGTGTTGGAGTCGTGCTTGGCCATGCWGTCATGGGTGAACAGGGGGTACATGAGGGGACTGTGCACGCACCCCTGAGGGGCCCCTGTGTTGAAGATCAGCATGACAGATGTGTTGTTACCTACCCTTACCACCTGGGGGCGGCCCATCAGGAAGTTCAGGATCCAGTTGCAGAGGAAGGTGTTTAGTCCCAGGGTCCTTAGCTTAGTGATGAGCTTTGAGGGCACTATGGTGCTGATCGCTGAGCTGTAGTCAGTGAATAGCATTCTCACGTAAGTTTTCCTTTTGTCAAGGTGGGAATGGGCAGTGTGGAGTGCAATCTGTGGATCTRTTGGGGTGTTTTGCAAATTAGAGTGGGTCTAGGGTTTCTGGGAAAAATGGTGTTGATGTGAGCCATGACCAGCCTTGCAAAGCACTTCATGGCTACAGATTTGAGTGCTACGGGTCGGTAGTCATTTAGGCAGGTTACCTTGGTGTTCTTGGGCACCACGGACTAAGTAGTCTGCTTGAAACATGTACATTGTATTACAGACTCGCGTCAGGGTGTCACGTTCCTGACCTGTTTTCTGTTGTTTTGTATGTGTGTGATGGTCAGGCGTGAGTTTTGGGTGCATTCTATGTTGTGTTTTTCTTGTTGTTTAGGGTTGCCTGGTATGGCTCTTAATTAGAGGCAGGTGTTTTGCGTTCCTCTAATTAAGAGTCATATTTAGGTAGTGTTTCACTGTGTTCGTTTGGGTGGTTGTCTCCTGGCTCCAGTGTTTGTCGCACCATACGGGACTGTTCGGTATGTTTGTTCATCGTCATTTATGTGTAGGCTATTCCCTGTTCGTGCGTTCTTCGTGTTATGGAGTTCGTCGTCCAGGTCTGTCTACACCGTTTGTTGTTTTTTAGTTTAGTCAAGTTCGTGTTTCTGTTTTCTTTAAAAATTATGTGTTCACAACCCGCTGCGCCTTGGTTCCATCACTACTCCTCCTTTTCGATTGAAGAGAGGGAGGACCACCGTTACAGAACCACCACCAATCCAGAATCAAGCAGCGGGTTAACGGACAGCCACGACAGCAGCAGTGGAAAAGGAGGATTGGACATGGGAAGAGATCCTGGACGGTAAAGGACCCGGGCAGAGCCAGTGGAGTGTCGCCGCCCCAAAGCGGAGCTGGAGGCAGCGAAGCGGAGAGGCGACGTTATGAGGAGGCAGCACGGAAGCAAGGCTGGAAGCCCGCATACTACCCTAAAATTTCTTGGGGGGGGGTAAGAGGTAGTGGGCCGAGGCGTAGGAGACCTGCGCCACTTCCCAGGCTAAACCGTGGAGAGCGGGAGTACGGGCAGACGCCGTGGTTACGCAGTAGAGCGCACGGTGTCTCCTGTACGGTGCTATAGCCCAGTGCGGGTTATTCCACTCCCCGCACTGGTAGGGCTAGATTGAGCATTGAGCCAAGTGCCATGAGGCCGGCTCTACATATCTGGCCACCAGTACGTCTCCTTGGGCCGGCTTACATGGCACCAGCCTTACGCATGGTGTCCCCGGTTCGCCTACATAGCCCGTGCGGTTATTCCACCTCCCGCACTGGTCGGGCGACGGGGAGCATTCAACCAGGTAAGGTTGGGCAGGCTCGGTGCTCAAGGGAGCCAGTACGCCTACACGGTCCGGTATTTCCGGCGCTACGCACTAAGCCACCTGTGCGTCTCCAGAGCCCTGTTCCTCCTCCACGCACTCTCCCTATGGTGCGTGTCTCCAGCCCAGTGCTCCAGTTCCGGCACCACGCACTAAGCCATCTGTGCGTCTCCAGAGCCCGTACGCACTGTTCCTTCTCCCCGCACTCGCCCTGAGGTGCGTGCCCTCAGCCCGGTACCTCCAGTTCCGGTACCACGCACCAGGCCTATAGTGCGCTTCGAGAGGTCAGTGTGCCCTGTCCCTGCTCCCCGCACTAGCCTTGAAGTGCGTGCCGTCATCCCGGTACCTCCAGTTCCGGCACCACGCACCAGGCCTACTGTGCACCTCAGCAGGGCAGAGTCGGCCGTCTGCCCAACGCCTTCTGCACTGCCTGTCTGCCCAGCGCCGTCTGAGCCATCTGTCTGCCCAGCGCCGTCTGAGCCAATCTGTCTGCCCAGCGCCGTCGGAGCCATCTGTCTGCCCAGCCCGTCTGAGCCATCTGTCTGCCAGCGCCGTCTGAGCCATCTGTCTGCCCAGCGCCGTCTGAGCCATCTGTCTGCCCAGCGCCGTCTGAGCCATCTGTCTGCCCAGCGCCGTCTGAGCCATCTGTCTGCCCAGCGCCGTCTGAGCCATCCGTCTGCCCAGCGCCGTCTGAGCCATCCGTCTGCCAGCGCCTTCTGAGCCACCGTCTGCCCCAAGCGCCTTTGAGCCATCCGTCTGCCACGAGCCATTAGAGCCGCCCGTCTGTCCCGAGCCGTTAGAGCCGTCCGTCAGTCAGGAGCCGCTAGAGCGTCCGTCAGTCGGAGCCCCAGAGACGCCAGCCAGTCAGGAGGCTGC
Organism: Salvelinus sp. IW2-2015; assembly: GCF_002910315.2. Classification (NCBI taxonomy): domain Eukaryota; kingdom Metazoa; phylum Chordata; class Actinopteri; order Salmoniformes; family Salmonidae; genus Salvelinus; species Salvelinus sp. IW2-2015. The sequence goes on along the minus strand of NC_036863.1, from coordinate 38,206,940 downwards.
CAGAGACGCCAGCCAGTCAGGAGCTGCCAGAGACGCCAGCCAGTCAGGAGCTGCCAGAGACGCCAGCCATCAGAAGCGGCCAGAGACGCCAGCCAGTCCGAGGAGCGTGCAGAGCCGCCAGCCAGTCAGGAGCTGCCAGAGCCGCCAGCCAGTCAGGAGTGCAGAGCGCCAGCCGAGCAGAGCCGCCAGCCAGTCAGGAGCTGCCAGAGCCGCAGCCAGTCAGGAGCTTGCAAAGCCGCCAAAGCTCAGGAGCTGCCCTACAGTCATGAGCTGCCCTCAGTCATGAGCTGCCCTACAGTCAGAGCATGCCCTACAGTCATGAGCTGCCTACAGTCATGAGCTGCCCTACAGTCATGACGCCCTACAGTCATGAGCTGCCCTACAGCCCGGACCTGCCAGAGTCCCTCAGCCCGGACCTGCCAGAGTCCCTCAGCCCGGACCTGCCAGAGTCCCTCAGCCAGGACCTGCCAGAGTCCCTCAGCCAGGACCTGCCAGAGTCCCTCAGAGCTGCCAGAGTCCCCAGCCAGGACCTGCCAGAGTCCTCAGCCAGGACCTGCCAGAGTCCCTCAGCCAGTGACCTGCCCCTTAATCCCGCGTGCTGCCCCTTATCCGCTGCTGGCCCCTTCATTTAGGTGGTTTTAGTTGGAGGGTGGTCATTGGGAGGGGATACAGAAGCGGGAGTGACTATGGTGTGTGGGGACAGCGTCCGGACCTGAGCCACCACCGTGGTCAGATGCCCACCCCAGACCCCTCCCTGGACTTTTGCTGGTGCGCCGGCGTTCGCACCTTGAGGGGGGGTTCTGTCACGTTCCTGACCTGTTTTCTGTTGTTTTGTATGTGTGTGATGGTCAGGCGTGAGTTTTGGGTGGGCATTCTATGTTGTGTGTTCTATTTGGTTTAGGGTTGCCTGGTATGGCTCTTAATTAGAGGCAGGTTTTGCGTTCCTCTAATTAAGAGTCATATTTAGGTAGGTTGTTTCACTGTGTTCGTGTGGGGTTGTCTCCGTGTCAGTGTTGTCGCACCATACGGGACTGTTCGGTATGTTTGTTCATCGTCATTTATGTGTAGGCTATTCTCCCTGTTCGTGCGTTCTTCGTGTTTATGTGAGTTCGTCGTCCAGGTCTGTCTACACCGTTGTTGTTTTGTTAGTTTAGTCAAGTTCGTTTTTCTGTTTTCTTTAATAAATTATGTGTTCACAACCCGCTGCGCCTTGGTTCCATCACTACTCCTCCTTTCGATTGAAAAGAGAAGGAGGAAACCTAACAAGTTACGTCAGAGAAAAATAAAACCTTCGGACCGAGAGGAACGTAGGCGATAAAATCAGACCACAAATCTCGACGACAAAGAGCAATGGGGTTATAAGATAGTACCAAATGATTATATTAACAAAATAAAACGGAACACTAACGAAACAAAATGACAAAAGAGAAACGAACGACAAAAACAATCCCGGGTCACGAAATCAAGACACGAGATACAACCACCCACAAACACAACCACAGTAAAAAAACACCCGGACATAACCATAGATAAAATTCTCGAGATGCAAGTAAGAACAAAAACGATTTACAGCTGCCTCTGATTGAGAATCATACCCGGCCGAACACAAACAACCCGACAAGGAAAATAACACATGGACAACCCACCCCAACTCACGCCCTGACCAACTAAATAAATACAAGAAAAAGGAAAAAACAGGTCAGGAACGTGACACAGGGACAGGTTGAAAATGTCAGTGAAGACACTTGCCAGTTGGTCAGCAYATGCTCGGAGTACACGTCCTGCTATTCCGTCTGGCCCTGCGGCCTTGTGAATGTTGACCTGTTTAAAGGTCTTACTCACATCGGCTACGGAGAGCATGATCACAAAGTCGTCTGGCACAGCTGATTCTCTCATGCATGCTTCAATGTTGATGCCTCGAAGCGAGCATATAAGTTATTTAGCTCGTCTGGTAGGCTCGTGTCACTGGGCACCTCGCGGCTGTGCTTCCCTTTGTAATCCGTAATAGTTTGCAAGCCCTACCACATCCGACGAGCATCAGAGCCGGTGTAGTACGATTCAATCTTAGTCCTGTATTGATGCTTTGCTTGTTTGATGGTTCGTCGGAGGGCATAGCGGGATTTCTTATAAGCGTCCGGGTTAGAGTCCCACTCCTTGAAAGCGTCAGCTCTACCCTTTAGCTCAGTGCGGACGTTGCCTGTAATCCATGGCTTCTGGTTGGGGTATGTATGTACGGTCACTGTGGGGAAGACGTCATCGATGCACTTATTGATGAAGCCAGTGACTGATGTTGTGTACTCTACAATGTCATCGGAAGAATCCCAGAACATATTCCAGTCTGTACTAGTAAAACAGTCCTGTAGCTTAGCATCTGCGTCCTCTGACAATTTCCTTATTGAGCGAGTCACTGGTACTTCCTGCTTTAGTTTTTGTTTGTAAGCAGGAATCAGGAGGATAGAGTTATGGTCAGATTTGTCAAATGGACGTTGAGGGGAAGATTTGTACGCGTCTCTGTGTGTGGAGTAAAGGTGGTCTAGAGTTTTTTTYCCCTCTGGTTGCACATTTAACATGCTGGTAGAAATGAGATAAAATGGATTTAAGTTTCCCTGCATTAAAGTCCCCGGGCCACTAGGAGCAACGTTGAGTGCCGTCTTAGTGCCAGCATYGGTTTCTGGTGGTATGTACAAAATAAGTAAAACAAAGTTGCAGAAAAAACGAACAAATAGCACAGTTGGTTAGGAGCACGTAAAACGGCAGCCACCCCCTCCAGCGCCGTTCCTTCCATCTGATATAGAGTAGAATTCAACACACTTTGTCTTCAGATTCAAATGTATTTTACTCTAAATAAACTTAAAGGTAACACTAGATTTGGATAGTCCACCTGCAGACACTTTACATACTTACTGACTGGCCGACCCCAAGTGGTGAAGGTAGGCAACAATACCTAAGCCACGCTGATCCTCAACACGGGGCCCCATAGGCAACATCCGCACTGAGCTGAAGGGTAGAGCTGCCGCTTTCAAGGAGCGGGACCCCGCTATGCCCTCCGACGAACCATCAAACAGGCAAAGCGTCAATACAGGACTAAGATTGAATCGTACTACACCGGCTCCGATGCTCGTCGAATATGGTAGGGCTTGCAAACTATTACAGACTACAAAGGGAAGCACAGCCGGGAGGTGCCCAGTGACACGAGCCTACCAGACGAGCTAAATAACTTCTACGCTCGCTTCGAGGCGTCAACATTGAAGCATGACTGTTTGGCCATGCACCTCTCCAACTCATCATCAAGTTTGCTGATTACCAAAAAGTGGTAGGCATGATTACCAACAATGATGAAACAGCCTACAGGGAGGAGATGAGACTCCTGGTGGAGTAGTACCAGGAAAATAACCTGTATCACCGCCTGGTACGGCAATTGCACCGTCCGCAATTGCAGGGCTCTCCAGAGGGGGGTGCCTGGCACCTACTACCATACCTCGTTCAAAGGCACTTAAATGTTTTGTCTTGCCCATTCACCCTCTGAATGGCACACTTATGTGTGTATTGTGCTTTTCATTGCTAGGTATTACTGCACTGTTGGAGCTGGAAACACAAGCATTTCGCTGCATTTGCGATAACTTCTGCAAATCTGTGTACGCACCAATAAGATTTGATTTGAGACTATCAGAAACATTTCAACTAACTATCTACTAACCCTAACCTTAGCCTTTATCATAACCCCGAACTTAACACTAACCCTAACCTTATGCCTTACACTCTAAACCTAACCATAACCTTAGCAAGCAGTTGCTTATCAACAGATAGCTGGTTGATAGTATGAACATCTGTAAAGAATTTACAGATGTACTATCCGGACTATCCAAATAAAGTTTGACCAAATTAAACAATATGTCAGTCTATTTACAATCATTACATAATACAATAATAAAAGCAAGGTTCTCTTGGTTATTCGTAGTGGCACCATGCCCAAAATCTACACTCTTAGAAAATAAATTGCTATTTTATTTAATCTTTATTTAAACAGGGAGTCACCATTGAGACCAGGGTTTATTTAGCAAGGTAGCGCTGCACATACAATTCAAAGTACAAAAACAAACAAAAATACAGCACAACAAACAATCAAGAAAAACAGCCACATTCCTCAGCAAATAGTTCCCCAATCAATATTTTTAATTCCCCAAGCGACAGCATCTGCACATCTATCACTCCAGTGTCAATATTGCTAAATTGTAATTACTTTGTCACTATGGCCTATGTATTGCTTTACCTCCTTACTTCATTTGCACACACTGTATACAGATTTTATATTGTGTTATTGACTGTACGTTTGTTTTATCCCATGTGTAACTCTGTGTTGTTGTTTTGTCACACTGCTTTGCTTATCTTGGCCAGGTCGCAGTTGTAAATGAGAACTTGTTCTCAACTGGCCTACCTGGTAAATAAGGGTGAAATAAAAACTAAAACGTCAGAGCATCCAATTGCAGTGTGTTTTGCAGTTGGTTACAGCAATGAGGTACATTAAAACTAAAAGCGGATTTACCTAATTCAGTGAGACCCGAGGAACCTCAAGAGTTAACCAATCCTGTGAGCGGGTTTGTACCTCATGTTTTTATAATACTTTAACAACAAAGTTACGGTAAGTTAGAAGTTATCTAGAACCTATAAGGGTTCTTCGCCGTCCCCATAGGAGAACTCTTTGAAGAACCCTTTTTGGTGCAGAAGGTTCTACATTGAACCCAAAAGGGTTATATCTGGAACCAAAAAGGGTTTTCCTATTGGAACCCTTCTTTCTAAGAGTGTATACACAGTGTACAAAACATTAGAGACACCTTCCTAATATTGAGTTGCACTCCCTTTTGCCTCGGAATAGCCTCAATTCATCAGTGCGCATGGACTACAAGGTGTCAAAAAGCATTCCACAGGGATGCTGCTGGCCTATGTGGACTCCAATTCTTTCTCACAGTTGTCAAGTTGGCTGGATGTCCTATGGGTGGTGGACCATTCTTGATTCACACGGGAAACTGTTGAGTGTGAAAAACCCAACAGCGTTGCAGTTCTTGACACACTCAAACCGATGTGCCTGGCACCTACTACCATACCCCGTTCAAAGGCACTAAATCTTTTCAGGTGACATCAACACGGGATAGATTTCTTACTCTCCCTTTCTTGAGGTTGCACTTGTCTACTACGTGAGGTCCTTTCAGTCAAAAATAGATTTTGTGTCCAAGATATTATAAATTATAGCTCTCTCTGCAAGGATTTTGATCAAAGATAAAAATAACTAAAGTTATAGCAACCAAAATCAATAATAGGATAACCAAAGTAATGGTCACAAAGATGTCATTAGTTGATGAGGGTGGAGGTGGGATTGGCACAGGTGTGGTCGTTGAAGATTTAGGTTTGGTTGAGTCAACTTTGTCCGTCACACTGCCAGGTTGAGTTACGACTGAACCTGCAGTGGCTTTTGTCGTTTTTGTTGTTGTTGTCATCCGAGTTATGCTGTGATTTGAAGTAGTTGTTGCAGAAAAGGTAGATGTTAAAGTTGATGTCAAATTCTGAGTTGTGATTTCTGGGAGGGTACTCGATGTTGATATACTCATCCTCTCTGAAGAGGCTGTAAATGCTGATGTAACACGTGTGTTTGTAGCTGGAGGTTCCGGAGTGATGGAAGATGGGTTTTCTGTTTTTCCCTCAGTAGTTGAAGCAGATATTGAGGATGTGATTGTAGTTGTCAATACATTTCCAGGGGAGGTTGTTGCTGTTCGACTTTCTATTGTAGCTGATATTCCGGTGGGGGTTATCTCTGTAGTTACTGGAATGGTTGATATTGATGTCTCAAATGTAGCTTTGGATGTTTCTAATGGTGATTCTGTTGGTGGGGCTGTAGTTATCCTTCCTGATGTAACTGTAGACAGTGTTGCAGGTACAGTRATAGCTGAAGAGTCACTTGGTGTAGAAACTGGAGTTTCAAGTGTAGTTATTGATGTCTCAGTTGTAGTTTTAAATGTTTGAAGGGAGGCTGTTGACCGTTTTTCTACTGAGATAGTGGTTGTCGTTCCATCGGTTGTAAATGTTTCAGATATGACGTTCACTGATGTTTCACGTTTTGATATTGCAGATGTTGTGGTTATGGAGGATGTTTCCGTTTCGATTGATGGGGATATCATGTAGGTGGTTGTGTATGATGATTCAGGTTCGGTTGATGAGGTTGTTGTGGATGTGGATGATGTTTCAGGTTTGGTTGATAGGGATGTTGTAGTTGTGAATGATGTTTTGGTTTCGGTCGATGGTAATGTTGTGTATGAGGCTGTGGATGATGTTTCAGGTTTGGTTGATCTGGATGTTGTAATTGTGGATGATGTTTCAGCTGATGGGAATGTTGTGGATGTGGATGATGTTTCAGTTTCGGTTGATGGGGATGTCAAGTATGTGGTTGTGTATGATGTTTCAGGTTTGGTTGATGCGGTTGTTGTGGATGATGTTTCAATTTCGGGGGATGGGGATGTTGTGGATGATGATTCAGTTTTGGTTGATGGGGTTGTTGTGGATGTGGTTGTGTATGATGTTTCAGGTTCGGTTGATGCGGTTGTTGTGGATGTGGATGATGTTTCAATTTCCGTTGATGGGGATGTTGTAGATGTGGATGATGTTTCAGTTTTGGTTGATGGGTAAGTAATGTGTRTGGTTGTGTATGATGTTTCTGGTTCGGTTGGTGGGGATGATGTGTTTCTGGCTGTGGATGATGTTTCAGGTTTGGTTAATGGGGATGTAGTTGTGGATGATGTTGCAGTTATGGTTGTTGGGAATGWTGTAGTTGTGGATGATGTTTCAGGTTTGGTTGATGTGGATATTGTATCTGTGGATGATGTTTCAGTTTGGTTTGATTTGGATGTTGTAGTTGTGGATGAGGTTTCATTTTCGGTCAATGGGAATGTTGTGTATGTGGCTGTGTATGATGTTTCAGGTTTGGCTGAAAGGAATGTTGTAGTTGTGGATGATGTTTCAGGTTCGGTTGATAGGGATGTCATGTATTTGGTTATGTACGATATTTCAGGTTCGGTTGATGGGGTTGTTGTAGTTGTGGATGATGTTTCAATTTCAGTTGATGGGGATGTTGTGGATGTGGATGATGTTTCAGTTTCGGTTGATGGGTAAGTAATGTGTGTGGTTGTGTATGATGTTTCTGGTTCGGTTGATGGGAATGTTGTAGTTGTGGATGAGGTTTCTGGTTCAGTTGGCGGAGATGATGTGTTTCTGGCTATGGATGATGTTTCAGTTTCAGTTGATGGGAATGTTGTAGTTTTGGAGGATGTTTCGTGTTATACAGTCGATGGGAATGTTGTAGTTGTGGAGGATGTTTCAGGTTTGGTTGATGAGGATGTTTGTGGCTTGTGATGATGTTTCAGGTTTGGTTGATATGGATGTTGTAGTTGTGAATGATGTATCAGGTTCAGTTTGATAAGGTTGTTGTAGATATGTATGATGTTTCAGTTTCGGTTGATAGGTTGTTGTAGTTGTGGATGGATGTTTCAGGTTTGATTTGATATGCGTGTTGTTGTTGTGGATGATGTTTCAATTGATTCGGAAATGTTGTAGTTGTGGATGATGTTTGAGGTACGGTTGATAGGGATGATGTAGTTGTGGATGATGATTCGTTTCGGTCGATGGGAATGTTGTAGTTGTGTATGATGTTTCAGGTTCAGTTGATGGGGATGGTGTGGTATGTGCTGTGGATGATGTTGAGGTTGGTTGATAGGGATGATGTAGTTGTGGATTGATTGATTGTTTCGGTCGTGGTGATGTTGTAGTTGTGTATGATGTTTTCAGGTTTCAGTGATGGGATGGTGTGTATGTGGTGTGGATGATGTTCAGGTTGGTTGATTAGGTGTTGTGTTGTGGATGATGTTTGAGTATCAGTGATGAAATGTTGTAGTTGTGGATGATGTTTCAGGTTCGGTTGATGGGATGTTGTGTATGTAGCTGTGGATGATGTTTCAGGTTTGGTTGATATGGATGTTGTAGTTATGGATGAATGTTTCAGTTGATGGAATGTTGTAGTTGTTGATAGGGATGTTGTAGATATGGATGATGTTTCAGGTTCGGTTGATGGAATGTTGGTATGTGGCTGTGGATGATGTTTCAGGTTTGATTGATATGGATGTTGTAGTTGTGGATGATGTTTTCAATTGATGGAATGTTGTAGTGTGGATGATGTTTGAGGTACGGTTGATAGGGATGATGTAGTTGTGGATGATGATTCCGTTTCGGTCGATGGAATGTTGTAGTTGTGTATGATGTTTTCAGGTTCAGTTGATGGGGATGGTGTGTATGTGGCTGTGGATGATGTTTCGGTTTGGTTGATATGGATGTTGTAGTTGTGGATGATGTTTCAGTATCAGTTGATGGAAATGTTGTAGTTGTGGATGATTTTTCAGGTTCGGTTGATGGGGATGTTGTGTTATGAGCTGTGGATGATGTTTCAGGTTTGGTTGATATGATGGGATGTGTGTTAGGTTGTTGTATGGAGTGATAGTTTGATGGATGTTTAGTATAGTTGATTATGGAATGTTGTAGTATTGGATGATGTTTCAGGTTCGTGTGATGGGATGTTGTGTATGTGCTGTGGATGATGTTTCAGGTTTGGTTGATATGGATGTTGTAGTTATGGATGATGTTTCAGTGATGGGAATGTGTAGTTGTTGATAGGAGTTGTTAGATATGGATGATGTTTCAGGTTCGGTTGATGGAATGTGTGTATGTGGTTGTGGATGATGTTTCAGTTTGTTGATATGGATGTTGTAGTTGTGGATGATGTTTCAATGATTGGAAATGTTGTAGTTGTGGATGATGTTTGAGTACGGTTGATAGGGATGATGTAGTTTGTGGATGATGTCTCGTTTCGTCGATGGGAATGTTGTAGTTGTGATTGATGTTTCGGTTCATTGAGGGGATGGTGTGTATGTGGCTGTGGATGATGTTTCAGGTTTGGTTGATATGGTGTTGTAGTTGTGGATATGTTCAGTATCGTTGATGGAAATGTTGTAGTTTGGATGATGTTTCAGGTTCGGTTGATGGGTATGTTGTATGTGCTGTGGATGATGTTTCGGTTTGATTGATATGGATGTTGTAGTTGTGGATGATGTTTCAATTGATGGAAATGTTGTAGTTGTGGATGATGTTTGAGGTACGGTTGATAGGGATGATGTAGTTGTGGATGATGATTCCGTTTCGGTCGATGGGAATGTTGTAGTTGTGTATGATGTTTCAGGTTCAGTTGATGGGATGGTGTGTATGTGGCTGTGGATGATGTTTCAGGTTTGGTTGATATGGATGTTTGTTTGTGGATGATGTTTCAGTATCAGTTGATGGAAATGTTGTAGTTGTGGATGTTTTCAGGTTCGGTTGATGGGATGTTGTGTATGTAGCTGTGGATGATGTTTCAGTTTGGTTGATATGGATGTTGTAGTTATGGATGATGTTTCAGTTGATGGAATGTTGTAGTTGTGATAGGGATGTGTAGATAATGGATGATGTTTCAGGTTCGGTTGATGGAATGTTGTGTATGTGGCTGTGGATGATGTTTCAGGTTGATTGATATGATGTTGTAGTTGTGGATGATGTTTCAATTGATGGAATGTTTAGTTGTGGATGATGTTTGAGGTACGGTTGATAGGGATGATGTAGTTGTGGATGATGATTCCGTTTCGGTCGATGGAATGTTGTAGTTGTGTATGAATGTTCAGGTTCAGTTGATGGGATGGTGTGTATGTGGCTGTGGATGATGTTTCAGGTTTGTTGATATGGATGTTGTAGTTGTGGATGATGTTTCAGTATCAGTTGATGGAAATGTTGTAGTTGTGGATGATGTTTCAGGTTCGGTTGATGGGATGTTGTGTATGTGAGCTGTGGATGATGTTTTCAGGTTTGGTTGATATGGATGTTGTAGCTATGGATGATGTTTCAGTTTCAGTTGATGGGAATGTTGTAGTTGTTGATAGGGATGTTGTAGATATGGATGATGTTTCAGGTTCGGTTGATGGAATGGCTGTGTATGTGGCTGTGGATGATGTTCAGGTTTGATTGATATGGATGTTGTAGTTGTGGATGATGTTTCCAATTGATGGAAATGTTGTAGTTGGATGATGTGTTGTAGTGTAGGTACGGTTGATAGGGATGATGTAGTTGTGGATGATGATTCCGTTTCGTCGATGGAGTTTGTAGTTGATGTATGATGTTTCAGGTTCAGTGATGGGGATGGTGTGTTATGTGCTTGGATGATTTTCAGGTTCAGTTGATGTGGATGGTGTGTATGTGGCTTGTGGATGATGTTTCAGGTTCAGTTGATGGGGATGTGGTGTTTGGCTGTGGTGGTGAATGTTTCAGGTTGTATGAGGGATGGTGTGTATGTGGCTGTGGATGATGTTTTCAGGTTTGGTTGATGGGATGGTGTGTATGTGGCTGTGGATGATGTTTCAGGTTTGGTTGATATGGATGTTGTAGTTGTGGATGATGTTTCAGTTTCGGTGTGTGGGTTTGTTGTGTATGTGGCCATGGATGTTGGTTTAGGTTCAGTTGATGGGGGGAACGTAGTTATCCTTTCTGCTGTAACTGTTAACAGTTTTGCAGATACAGTAATAGTTGAAGAGTCACTTGTTGTAGAAGTTATAGTTGATGTATCAGTTGTAGTTGTGGTTTGATATGSTTGAAAGTAGACTGTTGACAGTTTTTCTGATGAGCTAGTGGCCATGGTTGCATCTGTTGTAAAGGGTTCTTTAATGACTTTCACAGATGTTTCAGGTGCAGTTGATGGGAATGTTGTATAAGTGGATGATGTTTTAGGTGTAGTTGATGGGGTTGTGGATGATGTTTCAGGTGTGTTTATATCAGTTGTTTCATACGGAGTCGAACCTGTGGTTTTAGGATTGTTTTCATCTGTACGTTCTGTCGTGGCTGTAGCTTTAGTTTCCAATGGGCTATCAGGTGTATGAACTGATACAATAGGTAGGAATGTAACTGTGGCAAAAGTTATCCTTTGTGATGTATTTGCAGACAATGCCTCAGAAACGCTGCCTGGCGCCGAAGAAGCAGATGTCGACATGGGCATTATAGTTGACGTCTCTAATGTTCTTTCAGATGGTTTTCCAGGGGAGGTGGCTAACAGCTCAAACGTTTCCCCCCCTAATGTCCTAGTTGTTGCTATGGTTTGTAATGTAGTTGTTTTTAACATTCCAGATGAGTTTGAAGCATATACAGATGTTGGTGCTATTTCTGATTTGATTGCAGATTTCATTTTAGGCGTTGTTATCGAAGAAGAGGTTATGGGTGTAGTTATCATGTCTTTTGAAATTGAGGATCTTACAGGAGCGTCAACACGGACTGGTTCAAATGCACTTGTAGACATTTCAGATGTTTTAACCTCTGAATTTCCAGATGATTCTGCAGTTGCAGTTACTCTTTCTTTATTAACTGTGGTCAATGGTTTCAAGATGCCTGTTGCTGAGGTTTTGAATGAATTTACGGCTGTTCTCTCTGTTGTTTTTGTCTCATATGAAGTTTCTTCCAATTTGTTTGTAGTTTCTATGGCCTTTACATTTGCTGTTTCAAATTGGGCAGGCATTGTCGTCGCAAGGTCATTTTGAGACGTGCTTGCAGGGGGTTCTTTTGTGGAAGGTGCTTGTGTAAAAGTGGTTGCCGGGACATGTGAAGTTTCCGTCATGATTTCATCCCCAGKTGAGGGAGCTCCTAATGCTGTTGAAGGGGGGGTTGACTCTCCCTGTTGTGACTYTGTAAAGGCTGTTTCAGTGGTGTACACAGACAGGTCCATGGATGTGGTGGTAGCTAATATTTCAGASGAAACTGTAGATTCAGGATCTCCTGGACCAGTAGTGGGTTGGGTAGTGCCACTGATGTCAACATAGGGCTCATATGCTCTTCCATTCACCCTGAAGACAAACCATTGAGATGTAAATGTAATGGTGTAATTATCCTCTTTTATACGTGTAACTTTACCTTTTAAACAAAGTAGTTACTGACATGGAGTAAACAAGGCAATAAAACATAGAAACCAAAGATACTGTAAAGCATAGGATTTGCATACCTGATAGCATTGCCTGGCAATGGTGACATAGTGTTGTGAACAATTCCTGAAAGAAGACAGAGGTGTGCTGATTGTATTACTCATCATTGAGGTCACACTTTATTTGGATAGTCCGGATAGTCCATCTGTAAATGCTCTACAGATGGACATACTATCAACAAGCTATCTGTTGATAAGCAACTGCTTGCTAAGGTTATGGTTAGGTTTAGAGTGTAAGGGTTAAGGTTAGGGTTAGTGTTAAGGTTTTGCTATGGTTGGGGTTCGGTTTACAATAAGGGTTAAGGTAAGCGTTAGGGTAAGGGTTAAGTTTAGGGTTAGGAWACAGGTTAATGTTAAGGTTAGGGCTAGGGTTAGTAGATAGTTGAAATGTTACTGATAGTCTGTAGATAGTCTGTAGAGCATCTACAGATGGGCTATCCAAATAAAGTGTTACCTAAGCAATTCATGTTGATCATGGCTATTTGTAAAGCAAATTAATTTAGTGGGCATTATATTATTGGAAAAACAATTTGTCTTGCATACTGACAAACATCTAAAACATCCATTGTATCTGAAAAGTAAATCCATTGTTGTCCATATTGTGTTCCGTTGTTATGGAAAGAGCTATACTTGCCTGTAATGATAATGAGAAGAGAGAGGGTTTTCTCTGCCATGGTGTGACCAGGACATTCCCTCATGTATGATCCTGGAGGGTACACAAGTGTGTGTTCATACAGTACATGGGACAGTACGTTCACTCCCAATCCTAGTACATACAGGTATACAAGCAAATTGCAGCAGATTTCAGTTGAATGCATTCAGTTGTACAATTGACGAGGTGTCCCACTTTCCCTTTCCCTACTTGAAATCGACCTGCCGTGCTGTCTGAGTTGTACTCTGTATAGTTGTACAGAGTACCAAAGCTTTCATAAGCATATCAAATCTGAGATCAAATGCATCCAGGAGAACATCCTCACATGCCAAAAAGGAGAATTATGTTAATACTTTCAGCAGTAGCTGACTGTTAACTTTGGCAAASCAGACAGAACAACATGGTGTGAACAATTCTCAGCTAAGTAGTGAAAATTCAAAACACAAGATGTCAAGCAGTAAGTTCAACAGAGTCTGAAAGAGATTCGTTATTAACTATACAGAGGACAACTAACACATCTTTAGCCCTTCATTTGCCCTTCATTTGCCTGAGAGATACAGTAGTCATGTAGATGTCCACAATGAGTGGTACATCTTGCAAATGAGGAAGTCATGCAAAACCAGCATCAATAAGGCGGCATGACTTCTATCAGTAATGTTGACCTCAAAAAGCTCATTCAATTATTAGTCTGCGTGTTYTATTCCTCTTTCTCCACCAACCAAATGTCTCCGATATCACTTCTGTCCATTACATATTGTGACTTTTACTTYCTGTTGTTTCGCTTTACTTTACGTACCCTGGACTCTATGCACCATACTTTACGCATGCCAATCAATTTCTACATATATTTTAAACAAAACATTTTTGTTGTCAACCAAATTGGTTAATAGCATCAGTGACAAATACACTTTACAACATCTTACATCAGACATTATGTTGTAATTGAACCTAAGCAATACAAAAAAACAACAACACTGTAAACAATCAATTTCTCTAAGATAGGGATGCCATATTTACCTGAGATAGGATGCGTGGAAGGGCACTGATACTCCTGGACCATAGGATGGTCTCACAGTGAGTGTGGCACACATGGTACAGTTACTCATTCTTACCCTCCTATGCCTTACCTGCTTTGCATCCCAGCCAGTCATATACTCTCCATCACACTTTCTACCCTGGCAGAGAAACACCCACATTTGATGTACGCATTTACTACGCACACATCTTTAACAGCAACATTTCAGGTTTTGTTTGCTTGTGGTGAGTTATGTTGAGGGATGGGATGAGAAATGTTTGCTGTCGATTATTTTACTTCAACAACAGCTGGTGTGTTTTTCCCTCTGTTCTAGATGTTATGGAAACACTTGATCAGGGCAACATATAGATTCAGTTTGTTTACGACTAGTGTTTTCAACAGAATCACATAAGATCTCCCAATTGTAGGTAGGTATGTTTTCATGTCGCGTTTGTAGCTGCTGCGGCTTTGAGATGTTCTAYTGTTTATCCACTAGGGGGAACCCTTGCTTGAAAATGCAGAGCGCTTCATACAGTATTTTAACAGGGAATACTTAATCAGGTATACATATCTGTACATTTRTAATTAACTGAGAGATGTTATTTATAGGTATGGTATGATGTTAGCAACTGTAACCTCTTTTTATGAGAGATGTGAAGGTGGTAGTGGTGAGGGGGGAGGCATAAAAAAGTTGGGTCATTCAGGGCTAAAAAAAAGAAAGACTGTTATCGTTACAGAGTTATTTGTACCTGTTACTAGACARCCACAGCCACCATTGATTCAGTACTATTCTAGTTCCAGGATCGCCTAGCCACTCTCAAATCTCCCTCCAGCTCAGTCTAAAGGTCTGCGAATTTGAGATTATCTCTAATCGCCTGGCCCTGGAGGTCAGATAAGGTAGAAGTGTCAAGCAGCTATTACAGTGGCCTCCTGTAATAGATCACTCCAGTGTAGGTGAAGAGGGTGAGGATGGAGGGGATCATAGGTCAGTGCTTGGCTGGGCGGAGTCAATGGGAGCCAATGAATGGCAAGACTATTTTGGGGGATCAGGTTTAGAATCCGCTAACATCACCCCTTTACTAGCTAAATACTTACAACAATATTGTGGTAGTAATTGGTTACTCAAAAGCATAACCTTTTTCTATGTGCCACTCAAAACGACGAGCAGCAGTGCTTTATATTWCCTAGCTCTTACATCACATGCATGTTGACTTGAACGGATTAGCTTCTTATTTGATTTGCTATGAGCTCCATGTTGTACTGGTAATCTGATAAAAAATAGAGAGTGATACTGTAGTTGCATAGCAACAGGATTCATGTTTGACTGGTTCTCTCAGTCAAACTGTAGGGAWGAAAATGATATTGGCTCATAATGAGTGAGGAAGACTGTTCCTATCCGCGTGGTAACTAGGCCAGAGGCGATGGCTTTTCCGCCATACTGTCTCACTTCCTGTTTTCCAACCCAATGTTAAKCTCACAGACCAGGTAAAGAAATAAGCCATATAGACTTCTTTCTTTAAATATTGAAGTGATTAAGGCCCCACAGGCCCGACACCTCATTAGGGTATAATTAGTGAGGTGTGCTAACGAGGAGGAGGTAGCAGATCCCAGTCCACAGGGCCCAGGGTCGAGGTAGAGAGGGATGGAGGGGATATATATGTGGGGCAGTACTGTGATTCTCACAGAATTAACACATAAACTCTTTACACGGGGGCACACTTACAGTACATTAATACTCACCTACACCCACCACTCCTACACAAATACACTGTCTGTTATACAAGAGAACACCTACACTTACTAGCACACCTACTGCTGTTCACACACATCTTCTCTATACAGTACACTGTGGAGTATCCTAACCCACTATCTAGCATTACATGCTCAGTGCATGTCCTAAGGCCAGTACCCAAAACYCTCAGCAAGACCACTTACATAAACAAAACAAGCCGACGCGACCATTCATAAACACAATAATACTATGTGACAGAAGTCCCGGTTCCTGGCTTTCATTGTGAAGACGATGTTATACATTTAAGCATTGTATTACAGAGGAACATACTAAGGTTCTAAGGAAACTACACAGAGGTGCAGTGAATAGTGATGAATGGTTGGGACGGTGAACTTCAGAGAGGAAGATGAAATAGGAAGGCTGAGCTGCTACGACAACCTGTTATGCTCTATTGTAACTCAAGAACACATCTCGCCATAACAACGCATCAGATGTTCATTGTGGGAGTTGTCCTGGAAACAAGAGCTTGCGGAGGGAGCGTGGAGACGAATGGACGGTTTTAGTTTATCAGGTTCTATTCTACGATGGGCTGATTCTCCTGTGACCTCGTTTTATCATTCCCTCCCTCCACCCACAAGTGTAACAATGGTCTCAAATCAGGTCATATCCAGGCGAGATCTCTGCTACATCCTCACACTGAAACTGGATCTCTCTCCGGCTCTGCTTTTCACTGCTGAGCCCAAAAGGAGAGCAGTCAGGTTAACCATGTGATGGCTACCAGTAATGGACTTGAATGAGACCATGCATTGTTTGTTGGAAAGCTTGCTTAGTGATTTTAGTTCTTGCTCAGGTGTAATTGTTTCATCACACAGGGAACTAGGATTCAGACTAATGTAGCTAGTTCTGTCATAAATCAGGATGAGAGTGACGCTGGCCTCAAAAGGTAAACTGACAGTAAAGGTCTGTTCTGTCCTGTTCACTTGTCAGCTGTACGCACACACCTGACTGGTCACATGATTGCGCCTATCGAGCCATGTTGGCAATTAAGGAATTAAATGAAGTGAAGTGAATGAGGACAAAATACAGTTTGTTACAATTTTTGTGTACTGTATGTAGTAAGTATCTGCGACATATCCACAGGAGATCATTAAAGATGGCAAACAAGCAGCTGAATCCTGCTCACACTGCTCATGCCTCATTGGAGGTGACCTAGCTGCAGTCTATGCAGGGGAGGGGTCATAAGGGAAAATCTTCCCATATACTGTCCATGTATGTCTCTATGCTGTTAGTCTTGTATATTTAGCAACCGCCTCCATTTATCCACTTCTCTGTCCCCACACAAACCCTCCCTCTTCTGCCTCACTAGCAACTAGGGTAGGATGGTGAGGAAGTGACAGCAACTGACTGAGCATTTGCCAATCATGAAGCAGATGTGTGGTGTATATACGTGTCGTCGCCCACTGAGCTACAGTATGACTTCCTTCCTTAGGGACGTCGATACGTAACAGACCTGCGGCACTCGTCCCCTGATCTCACTGAGTTACGTTGCCGTGGCACCAGCTCTCCTCCTCACTGTCCTGGTTTCATTCTGTCTAATTATTCTCAAAGTTCAAACTAGAACAGCAGGGTGACCTTCAGGAACTAGTTTGGGGAGGCAGGGAGATGTGGAGAGGGGAGGGYGAGAGGGAGAATGAGCAAGAAAGACACCAGAAATAGGCTGGTTGTCCCAGGGAGATGACTCCAAAAAGCAGTGGGAGGAATATAAATATCTTTTAGTAGGTCGTATCGACCAGAAAGTAATCCGCTATACTGGTGACGGCTTTCTGGAGACTGCGACTTTGAAAGTTTCAGAGGCATGGGGAGGTGGGGGTGACAGATACCAGTGAGTCACTTAGCTCTATCTATACCAGCAGTGCTGGACTGCTTTAAAATGTAAACCTCAACTGGTATGATTAATACATGTAACTGACACGTAAGTTAGAGTTGATCAAGTCATGCTGACATGATTGGAACATTTTGGGGTGGGGATTCCTTTTGTTATAGTAAATGCATCAGGGACCCCCTTAAAATCAGAACACAACTCCAACTTTAGAGTCCAACAAAAATAGCATACAAGGAGTTTTACTACGACTGCTGCACCGCATGGCTGGACTAACCAAGTCTTGGGCCCTGGGAAATAACATTTTAAAGGCCCCCCCCTCAATTTGGCAGTTGTCAAGGTAATTTCCTGCAATTCTACACATATTCCCATGGGGCAGAGAGACACATTTCCAGGTTTAAAGCTTAAATTACAGTGCATTTACGATCAAAACAACATTTTTTAGGGAATACAAGTTGAGTTGAAAATTGGATCATTGATGGAGTTCTGTGGATCCTTATGAGCCTCCCAGGCCCTGTTGTGCATCTAGGGTAGCCTATATTGGAGATGAGTAATATTACATTACATTGTACTGTATTGCATCCTCTAAACTTGTTCCACAGATCCCTTGGCCAAATGTGTTTAATCTGTTGTTGCTAGCCACGGACAACCTGCAGCAGGATCCCGGTTTGGGAACCACTGATGTAATTCACTGTAACCTGAACAAACATGCATGCTTTGATTAGGGGACATTCAAGACCTCCATTCACAATCTTGTGCATGGCTAACACAATGTCAAAATGTGTTCTTAGTATCTATATAATGACACAGATTACTACATTCTTGTCATTTAGCAGACACTCTGATCCAGAGCAACTTACAATTGAGTACTGGTCCCCCGTGGGAATTGAACCCTGGCATTGCAAGCTCCATGCTCAACCAACTAAGCCACATGGGACCCATTATATAGCATTATAAACTGGGTGGTTCGAGCCCTGAATGCTGATTGGCTGACAGCTGTGGTATATCAGACCGTATAACATGTATTTTTACTGCTCTAATTACATTGGTAACCAGTTTATAATAGCAATAAGGCACCTCAGGGGTTTGTGGTATATGGCCAACATACCACAGCTAAGAGCTGTATCCAGGCACTCCGCGTTGAGTCGTGTGTTAGAAAAGCCTTTAGCCGTGGTATATTGGCCATATACCACACCCCCTCGGGCGTTATTGCTTAATGCTATAATTTCATAATTTCTACATGAATTAATGTTGAACAATAATAATATATTTGAATTCTGTGGTTCCGGCCAGGAGCAATCAACCATAGCATTTCAACCATGAAATCCCATTCTGTGAGAGCCCTCAGTTGAGGAAGCTCATTCTTCTGGAGTGAATCACGCATCGGAGGTAAGAGCTGAGAGAAAAGGCCAGCACTAAGRAAGACGAGGTGAGACTGATGTTGTAAATTGTGGTAGAGGGCCGTGTGCTTTCTGCCACAGGCTGCAGAGGCCTGTTCTGTTTGATCTCCATCCTCTCTGGGGTATACTCCCTCCCTCCCTCCCTAACTCTCACCTTCGGTGTCTCACTCTCTCTATATACATCCATCTCCTCCCCTTTCCCCCCTCCCCTGGGGTTAGCTACAGCAGTCTGGCCAACAGCAATGGTAGCAGGGTGGTGGGCCCCGTAATGGAGTCACATGTATCACATGCCCTGGCTGAGGATGGGATTATCAACTGCAAACACACATACTCACAAAGACAGACGCACTCATTATGAGAGCAAACCATGCGCTGTGATCATGGACAACAACATGAAAATGGTGTGTAAAACAGACCGTCAAAGTGACAAACAAATAATGACTACCCCGACCTCACACCATCCCTCACACTTGTGATGCCCTCCTCCCACTCCCCCTCTAGGTCCTGTCCATAGTGAGTGGACAGAGGGGGGTTTAGCTCAAACTGCTGCAATCTGCAGAAAGCACCCCTGTGTAAGCACTGTGCTGTCCAGAGTCTGGCTGCCGGTAGCACCCTGATATCATGCACTCAGCTCTTTCCCTTTGTCACGGTGGATTGTGGATGGGCCGTCTGTTTAAAAGAGGGGACCAGGTAGGGGCGGGACAGGAGCGGGAATGGAATGGAGGGGCTCTGGGGGGATGGGATGCTCTATTGAACACTGGTAAAATGCTCTGGTTTGTTTCAGTCTATACCACATATAGAGAGCGAGAAGCACAGAGTGAAAGAGAGATGAAGAGGGAGACAAAGAAAGTTTGGAGGTAGAACAGCATGGGTGTCCAAAGTGGGTTGGTGGGCCATTCCCAAGTTCCCAAGGCAGAGATACAGACAGTTTGTTAAACATCATKTGCGACGCACACCCACACACACTTATTCCCGCTTCAGATAGATGAGTGGACTGGGTCACTCTTTCTGACTCGGTGTCAGAACCGTTAATGTGAAGGGAGAGTCCAGATGGTAAATGTCTCGTCCTGAGGACTTCCCCTGGACCGACTGGTAGATTTGACTCTTCACCACCCCCTGTCAGATTCCAGCCCCCTGTCGAGCACGACACACACACCAACAGACAACCGTTTGAGCCATCTCTCATCTCCTAATCACTGCACTATATGGCTCATAAAACGGATAAAGGTGGGACAGGACACACAGACATATAGAGTGCATGGGGGGCACAGTGACCAACATAGCAACACACAAGAACAATAGAGAAGAGTTTGATCATTGTTTTGTTTAGACCATTTTGGCTACACTGACACACACTGTGTAATGTAGGTGTGCTCTGCTTCCTACTGGAGTCATTATAATGTGTTCCTAGTCTGTTTGTCAAAAACATAGGCGTAACATTTCTTATATCTTTCACTGTATAAATGGAGCAAGTTCTGCCCCTCTCTGTCTGCAGTCATCTTAAGACTGTATCATAAAGGTGGATGCTCGTGTTCTGAGTTAAATAAGGTGACTATCCCKCCTCATCCTGCATACAGGCTCCTGTGTGACTGAGATTTATTTTCTGTGTGATTGTTTCCCTGTGCAAATAAACTCAACTGGAAAAAAAGATATGCATTGCAGCATGAGTGTTTTACTGAAATGCAACAGGTTTGTGTTTAGGCTACTGTACATTCACACACTATTGGGGAGTGTGCCGCTATAATCACACTATATTGATCAGTTGCTATTTCTATGGAGGATGGAAGGATAGATAAATAGCCTATGGTCCGATTTTTAAAAAAGAATAAAAAAATCGATTTGCCAGGAGGATCATATCGATGTAGACGCGTCAGAATGACACGTTTTGGGATAGTTCCAACACGTGATTCACATGAGTAATTTGATCAATTTAGTCACTGGTATAGGCCTACCTGACTCATTACGCACAATGTACAATATTCATCCGCCCCCATAAAAAAAAAACGTTTCTCTGTTCACATTTGCAGAAAGGATACCGTGTATGAATATTTCGACTAATAAACGGAAATTGTTGGGTTGGAATCAGGCTGGAATWATGAACCAGGGACAGCACCACTCTGGAGGCTTTGCGTGTCTCCGCGGTATGAATGTGATTGACTGAGCGTATTCAGTCCACCCCCCCCCCGCCCCCGTATCATTCATTCTTTCTATCTCCCTGTTGAACGAACGGAATTAGGGGACGACGGTTGGAGGTTATCTAGGAAACTGCGGACATCTCTCAGATGCTAACTTATAAACGATTTCGTATATCCTTGCGAGTAGCCTACCACCATTGCTTTGCCTTTATTCTGTCAAATGTAGAGAACTGCTTATGTTTCGTATCACGCCGTGCTGCACAAGCAGCGTGAAAAGATCTGATTCAAGGATGCGGATTTAACAGAAATACGCTGCCAACTGGAATTTTAAACATTAGCATTGAATTAAGTCACTAATGCCAGTAACCAGATACTCTTTATGTTCGTTTTATATTTGATCAGTGACGCGGTAAAAATATCGAGAGCCAACCACCAACGAAGATAAACCACGAGAACGGGTAAGCGTGCTTTTTTTTCTCTCTCCAACACAGCATCACCTCCGCCAACCAGAACCAGCTAGCTAGCAAACGTGGGCTAATCCTAATATTCAGGTAAAGATGTTATTGGGGTACCCTTTGTCATTTTAAAATCGATCATTGTCTAAAAATATGAGCCATACATTAATAAAGCATTTGCTCTCAACTTGGCTATTTAATGTATATTCTATTGGCTACCTCGCCATGCTGTGTTGCCTTTGTTTGAGTCGATKTTCGCCAGTTAGCTACTAGCTTGATAGCGCCCCTCATCTTCTCTGTCGAGTCCGCCAGCCATCCAACCTGACCATATTGTCCAACCAGGCGCTGTGTGACTATACCCGACGTCCCACTGAACATGACATTAGCGTTGGGCAAGGTATCTCGCCCTCAATAAATTGTGTATGCATACCCGACTCAAATTATATTAAGCATCTTCATCAAATGTTTGTTTGCACAGCTTTGTAAATGTTCAGCTGGGCGAGCTTCATAGGAGTTTTGATATGTCATCGTAGCTATGGGTAAACCTGGCTGTTGCGCTGTCTCACGATGAGACCAAGGAAACAACACGATTATTCTTCTCTGGGGACACGGAGGTAGCCAGCATCATCTGCTGCTTGCTCACCATTRCAATGTTAATAGCCTGTGGATATAAACTACAACCGTTATAATTTAAGATGGCTGGCCTGTTTGTTAAGATCATATCTGTAATGCATAGCTAGCTAAGTGGTTTATTGATGTCCACCTCCTTCAAGTGTTTTTTTTMTTTCTTCCTGGACAGAGCCTGTGTGGCCTGTACGAGTAGGATCCGTTTAGATAACTTAGATGAAAACACCACATTGTATATGATTTAGTAGGAAACTAAACCTGTGTTTTGTCAGCTACGGTTTAGTCACCATTTGAGGTATGATTATGACCAGTGGAGACCTGTCATTCAGGGCAGGTTTTGAGCCCTACCCGTTTAGTGTATATATATGTCTTGTTCAAAAGTTTGGGGTCACTTAGAAATGTCCTTGTTTTTGAAAGAAAAGCCCTTTTTTGTCCATTAAAATAACATACAATTGATCAGAAATACAGTGTAGATATTGTTAATGTTGTAAATGACTATTGTAGCTGGAAACGGCTGATTTAAAAAAAAATGTAATATCTACATAAGCATACAGAGGCCCATTATCAGCAACCATCACTCCTGTGTTCCAGTGGCACGCTGTGTTAGCTAATCCAGGTTTATCATTTTAAAAGGCTAATTGATAATTAGAAAACCCTTTTGCAATTGTTAGCACAGCTGAAAACTGTTCTGATTTAAAGAAGCAATAAAACTGGCCGCCTTTAGACTAGTTGAGTATCTGGAGCATCAGCATTTGTGGGTTCGATTACAGGTTCAAAATGTCCAGAAACAAAGAACTTTCTTCTGAAACTCGTCAGTCTATTMTTGTTCTGRGAAATGAAGGCTATTCCATGTGAGAAATTGCCAAGAAACTGARGATCTGGTACAACRCTGTGTACTACATCCTTCATAGAACAGTGCAAACTGTCTCTAACCAGAATAGAAAGGGGAGTGGGAGGCCCYGGTGCACAACTGAGCAAGAGGACAAGTACATTAGTGTCTAGTTTGAGAAACAGATGCCTCAAGTCCTCAACTGGCAGCTTCATTAAATAGTACCTGCAAAACACCAGTCTCAAAGTCAACAGTGAGGAGGCGACTCTGGGATGCTGGCCTTCTAGACAGAGTTCCTCTGTCCAATGTCTGTGTTCTTTTGCCCATCTTAATCTTTTCTTTTTATTTATTTATCTGAGTTATATATTTTTCTTTGCAACTCTGTCTAGAAGGCCAGCATCCTGGAGTCGCCTCTTCACTGTTGATGTTGAGACTGGTGTTTCTGGCCTTTTTTTGAGCCTGTAATCGAACCTACACATGCTGATGCTCCAGATACTCAACTAGTCTAAAGAAGGCCAGTTTTMTTGCKTCTTTAATCAGTACAACAGTTTTCAGCTGTGTTAACATAATTGATAAAGGGTTTTCTAATGATCAATTAACCTTTTTAAAATTATAAACTTGGATTAGCTAACACAACGTGCCATTGGAATACATTAGTGATGGTTGSTGATAATGGGCCTCTGTACGCTTATGTAGCTATTCCATTAAAAATCAGCCATTTCCAGCTACAATAGTCATTTACAACATTAACAATGTCTACACTGTACTTCTGATCAATTTGATTTTTTAATGGACAAAAATGTTGTTTTCTTTCAAAAACAAGGACATTTCTAAGTGACTGCAAACTTTTGAATGGTGGTGTGTATATACAGTATAAGTACCAGTCAAAAGTTTGGACACACCTACTCATTCAAGGGTTTTTCTTTATTTTTACTATTTTCTACGTTGTAGAATAATAGTGATGACGTCAACACGATGAAATAACACATATGGAATCATGTAGTAACCAAAAAAGTGTTAAACAAATCAAAATATATTTGAGATTTTTCAAAGTAGCCACCCTTTGCCTTAATGACAGCTTTGCACTCTCTTGGCATTCTCTCAACCAGCTTCACCTGGAATGCTTTTCCAACAGTCTTCAACAGTCTTGAGAGTTCCCTCATGCTGAGCACTTGTTGGCTGCTTTTCCTTCACTCTGCGGTACAACTCATCCCAAACCATCTCAATTGGGTTGAGGTTGAGTGATTGTGGAGGCCAAGTCATCTGATGCAGCACTCCATCAATCTCCTCCTTGGTCAAATAACCCTTTCACAGCCTGGCGGTGTGTTGGGTCATTGTCCTGTTGAAAAACAAATGATAGTCCCACTAAGCGCAAACCAAATGGGATGGTGTATCGCTGCAGAATGCTGTGGTAGTCATGCTGGTTGTGTGCCTTGAATTCTAAATACATTACAAACAGTGTCACCAGCAAAGCACCATCACACCTCCTCCTCCATGCTTCACGGTGGGTACTATACATGCAGAGATCATCCGTTCACCTTCTCTGCCTCTCACAAAGACACAGTGGTTGGAACGAAAAATCTAATTTGGATTAATCAGGCTAAAGGACAGATTTCCACCTGTCTAATGTCCATTGATCTTGTTTCTTGGCACAAGCAAGTCTCTTCTTGTTATTGGTGTCCTTTAGTAGTGGTTTCTTTGCAGCAATTCGACCATGAAGGCCTGATTTACGCAGTCTCCTCTGAACAGTTGATGTTGAGATGTCTGTTACTTGAGCTCTGTGAAGCATTTATTTGGGCTGCAATTTATGAGGCTGGTAACTCCAATGAACTTATACTCTGCAGCAAAGGTAACTCTGGGTCTTCCTTTCCTGTGGCGGTCCTCATGAGAGCCAGTTTCATCATAGCACTTGATGGTTTTTGTAACTGCACTTGAAGACACTTTCAAAGTTCTTGACATTTTCTGAATTGACTGACCTTCCTGTCTTAAAGTAATGATGGACTGTCATTTCTCTTTGCTTATCTGAGCTGTTTTTGCCATAATATGGACTTGGTCTTTTACCAAATAGGGCTGTCATCTGTMTACCCACCCCTACCTTGTCACACCACAACTGATTGGCTCACTTACATTAAGAAGGAAAGAAATTCCACAAATAAACTTTTAACAAGGCACACCTGTTAATTGAAATGCATTCCAGGTGACTACCTCATGAAGCTGGTTGAGAGAACGCCAAGAGTGTGCAAAGCTGTCATCAAGGCAAAGGCTGGCTAGTTTGAAGAATCTCAAATATACAATGTATTTTGATTTGTTTAAGACTTATGGCTACTACATGATTCCATATGTGTTATTTCATAATTTTGATGTCTTCACTATTCTACAATGTGGAAAGTAGTAAAAAAAAAAACGAGTAGGTGTCGGAACTTTGACTGGTACTATATATATATATTATAATTGGCCTATTTTTGCATGTCATTTTGGCATTAATTGGTGTTACATATCAGTTTGCAAAAAACATTTATGAAATAAAAATCCTTCAGTTAATAAAGCTGCATACATACATGGTCTATTGAGTAAGGCCGCTGCAAAATGCAGGCGTTTCAGCTTAGCTCAGTACTTTCTGTGGTGGAGGGGCAGCCAGCGAAAGCACAGAGCGTAGGCGTTGGTAGTTTTCTCTAGTTGCGCTGTGATTGGCTCAGTGTTCTGTCACTCATGGGGACACTACGTCACTGCATAATCTTCAGGGAGAGCTAGGCATTTCAAGCCCCGTTGGTTGCTGCCATTAGATTTATATTAGAAGTGCCCATTCAAGAAGGCTCATGGTCATTGGCCACAGATGAAAATGATGTCAAATCACCTTATCTACCGTAGCTTTGATTGTATTGATCATGTCAACATCATACTTTCAAAATCTTAGCTAGCTAGACAAGCAGTCATCATCATGAATAACGTTGACAATCTACTGGCAAATCCTTTATATGAATTAATTTTCATTTAACTAGGCAAGTCGGTTAAGAACAAATTCTCATTTACAATGACAGCCTACCCCGGCCAAACCCCGCTGGGCCAATTGTGCTCCACCCCATGGGACTCCCGATCACGGCCGGATGTGATCCAGCCTGGATTCGAACCAGGGACTGTAGTGACGCCACTTGCACTGAGATGCAGTGCCTTATACCGCTGCACCACTCRGGAGTGAACATTTTAAGAGGAAATTATAGATTAAATGTATTGGCCATTGGACATAAACATTACACAATGAGTCGTAAATCGCGAATTCACCCATGAGTGGTTTGGAAGGAATCAGTGGTTAACTGCAATCACTATTTTGCTTCCCCTGCCTGCTATTTGGTGGGAAGGGTGTTTGGTCCAAGTCTGGGTTTAAGGATTTAAAATGTCTGTCTGAAGGGGTCTATTTTCCAAGCTTAAAAGGATAAACATTCACACTCGCACACCATGGGCCAGAAAATGTAGAATACATTGGCAATGCTGTCAATCCAGCATGACTTCTGGGTTCAAAACAACTGGGAACTCAGAACTGGGAAATCTCCGACTTCGGTGCGTTCAAGACAACTGGGAACTAAGGAAATAAATGAGCTCCGACTGGGAAAATACATTTTGAATGGTCATCCAACATAGAATTCCAAGTCGGGAACAGTATGCTGCTGTATAAATGATGTAATATGCCAGGGATCTATGTATACTGTAGCTAAGTAATACTATGTGTATGTTGTGTAGTAAGCTGTTAGTAGCCCATGCCAATTTGGTCTATTTGCACCTCTTAATTTTGCCGCCTATTCTGTAGCCTATAGGCAGTCTTGGATTAATGTAATCATTGAATATTGTAAAASCTTTCATTGTCTCCTTATTTGCCCCAGTTATTTATCATACGTTTCTAACTTGGTRTACAGGGAGAATACTGTAAGAATCCGCAAATGTTCTGAATTCTGTCGCTGTACATTTCAAAGTGCTGAACAAATAGTTATATTGACTACGTCCGTCTTAGCTCGCTCATTAATGTCTTAATCGAAATTACGGCTTGCCTCAGATCCCCTCATCGTTCCCTTATGTCGTAGTTTGTACTTCTCATGTCAGCGTTCGTTATTATTGAAGGATGCKGTTTTTATCGAGTTACACAAATCCACAAGGAGTCAGTAGAAGCCATATTTTCTTAAGCAAGTCAGCCGTATCAGCTATGGTTTTTTAAAAGGCAGTAAATGAGGCTGAATGAACTGTTTCGCTGCCAGACAAGGCTCTGCTGATAGCCAGGTGTAGCAGTGGTAAGGATTCACTTCATGGTGCTGAAAACAAAGCTCTGCTGTTGGGACAGCTTTATGTGGGCACCGTTTGCCACCATTATAGTTCAATTCRTGTATTGTTTAGTGTTGTGTAGTGGCTTTGCTGGCATGAATCTAAAGAAATTGTTACGTTTGCCACACCAAGATTTACATGCTAAAATTGCCACTGATTATGACTGAATGACTACTTACGGAGAACCTTTATGGGCCAATGACAAAAACGATCCTATCGCAAAGCTGTCTTATATCTTTCAAAACCATACCCACCCTTGGGCTCCCCCACCCTAGACAGACCCACTATTTTCCACTAACATTTTTATGAGTTCCGTATTGCGAGCTCTAGATGGTTGTAGTCCATCCATTGGTGTACTGGCGTGTTAATCAACAGGATTTGTGAAATTTAAACTTTTGCATGGTGCATCAGCCTAATTGCCGATATTTATTTTATTTGCATGTTTGACTGTATTACCGTCTTGGACGTAGGCWATTAGTCATGCTGTTGGGAACCTGTTTATCCTTTACATGTACAGTATATGCCGTTGAGAGGGGTATTGACTAAAGGTCGACCTATTAATCGGCATGGCCGATTACATTGCAATCCACGAGGAGACTGCGTGGCAGGCTGACCACCTGTTACGCGAGTGCAGCAAGGAGCCAAGGTAAGTTGCTAGCTAGCATGAAACTTATCTTATAAAAAACAATCAATCTTAACATAATCACTAGTTAACTACACATGGTTGATATTACTAGTTTAACTAGCTTGTCCTGCATTGCATATAATCAATGCGGTGCCTGTTAATTTATCATCGAATCACAGCCTACTTCGCCAAATGGGTGATGATTTAACAAAAGCGCATTCGCGGGAAAAAAATGCACAATCGTTGCACCAATGTAGCTAACCATAAACATCAATGCCTTTCTTAAAATCAATACACAAGTATATATTTTTTTAAACCTGCATATTTAGTTAAAAGAAATTCATGTTAGCAGGCAATATTAACTATGGAAATTGTCACTTCTTGCGTTCAGTGCAGTGCAAGCAGAGTCGGGGTATATATGGCCGCCTGGCTCGTTGCGAACTGTGTGAAGACCATTTCTTCCTAACAAAGACCGTAATTCATTTGACATAATTGACATAACATTGAAGGTTGTGCAATGTAACAGC
Organism: Salvelinus sp. IW2-2015; assembly: GCF_002910315.2. NCBI lineage: Eukaryota > Metazoa > Chordata > Actinopteri > Salmoniformes > Salmonidae > Salvelinus > Salvelinus sp. IW2-2015. The sequence continues at coordinate 38,178,677 of NC_036863.1, read as the reverse complement.
AATATTTAGACTTAGGGTTGCCACCCGTTCGATAAAATACGGAACGGTTCCGTATTTCACTGAAAGAATAAACGTTTTGTTTTTGAAATTATAGTTTCCAGATTTGACCATATTAATAACCTAAGGCTCGTATTTCTGTGTGTTTATTATATTATAATTGAGTCTTTGATTTGATAGTAGTCTGACTGAGCGGTGATAGGCAGCAGCAGGCTCGTAAGCATTCATTCAAACAGCACTTTCCTGCGTTTGTCAGCAGCTCTTCGCAATGCTTGAAGCACAGCGCTGTTTATGACTTCAAGCCTATCAACTCCCGAGATTAGGCTGGCAATACTATAGTGCCTATAAGAACATCCAATAGTCAAAGGTATATGAAATACAAATGGTATAGAGAGATTCCTATAATAACTACAACCTAAAACTTCTTAACTGGGAATATTGAAGGCTCATGTTAAAGGAACCACCAGCTTTCATATGTTTTGAGTAAGGAACTTAAACGTTAGCTTTTTTACATGGCACATATTGCACTTTTACTTTCTTCTCCAACACTTTGTTTTTGCATTATTTAAACCAAATGTAACATGTTTCATTATTTGAGACTAAATTGATTTTATTTATGTATTATATTAAGTTAAAATAAGTGTTAATTCAGTGTTGTTGTAATTGTCATTATTACCGATTTTATATATTTGTATCTGCTTTTTTTGGTCCTCCCAATAATCGGTATCGGCGTTGAAAAATCATAATCGGTCGACCTCTAGTATAGACTACTTCAAATCTATGGATAGACTATTGGACGGGTTAGCGAGTGTCCTCRGGTGTTGTCTACCCTAGGTGGATGAGGAATGGATGGATGATTGGAGAGCGCAAGTTATGGAGGCTGGGGAATGCGCCTGTGGGGCCGCCCATAGTGCTGATGCTCAGAATCCCTCCCATACAAGCTTGTTTCAACTCCGGCCACTCACAGGATCATTGTGCTGCAGTCATCCATGTCAGTTAAGCTAAGTCATGCCATTATCACTAACAGTGTTATTGTTCTTATCAGATGTGCAGGTCCTGATGCAGCAACTCATTTAAACTTTATTCTGCCATTGAGATAAAAGGCAAATAGCCTTCAGTTTTTTACCTTTCTGTTTCTGCCTATTATTTGTTTGGTTGTACAACTCGAGCACCTCTTCATATTTCAGTATTGCTCTCAGCCTCTTCAGCAGGAATCATTTGACCTGCCCAATGAAGATTCATGTTATGACATCTCAATATTCACTTTTAAAAAACATTTTTTTTTACAAGGTTGAATATGAAAGTTCCAATGTGTTGTCATTAGCCCACACAGCTAATTGAAATGTTGCGATGGACTAAAATGAATGCCATGGTCTACCTGCATGCTTAAGATACATTTACATTACATTTATTACATTTACATTTATCTAGATACGTGAGGACAGAGTGATTTCCTCATTGTCTGGGTTTTGTATGGAGTATTTGAATTGCTGGGCTGTTTTATAGTGCTTCAATAAATTGTCCTCTGGGCAATTCCACGTTAACGGACTCAGGTTTTTCACTTAAACTGTATTTAAAAAAACTTGATTTCAAAGTGTAACAAACCATAGAACTATGCACAATGACTACTTTTAACTCGGGGCTCTACAGTGAGACCATTTTAAGGATTCTAGCATTAATACCTCTATTTTCTTTGTTATTTTGTGTGCGCCAACATTTTTCAACTTGTGTTCCTTGTAAAAAATAAAAAAAATAAAAGGTAAGTGTAGWGCCCTGTAACAATTTACACTGAACATTTTAAATAAACCGATGCAAAGCKTGGTAACTGAATTTCGGTAAAATCTCCCTCAGTTGATGTGACCACATTTTCCAAAAACTCTTAACCATCTGCTCCGAATTAAGATTCACCTATTTGGCTGAAACAATGGGGTGTCAGCTATGACATGACACCTTTAAATTTGAAAAATCTATTTTTCAGTGTTTTCCACAAGTACATAGAGTAGCCAGCCAAACAGAAAATGCACTCTATTTTGGTGGCCTCTGGAACATTCTAATGACTTGATTCCATCTGAAATACACAGTGAAATGATTTAATAATTATTTTCTTTACCTCCCAGGTTGGAAAAATGTGTTGTATTGTCTAGAAAGACATGCCTTTACAATTTTTTAAATGACTGAACATTTATGAATTCAGTGTATTGTTGTTTTGGATATCGTCTTGGCCTATATTATCTGGGCCCGATCCATAAAGCATCTCAGCTTAGGAGTGCTGGACTAGGATCAGGTCCACATCTGTCCATATAATCGTATTCATTATGATCTAAAATATTAAACTGATCCTAGATCAGCACTCCTATTATGAGACACTTTGTGGATATGGGACCTTTTTACATTTAACCTGTCTTCTCTTGAGATTAAAGTCATATTTACAGTTTTACTACATGATATGAATTGCCGCTGATGTTTGTTCACATTTTTTATTTTATTAAAACAGAAAAATGAAGTAAATAGCCCACATTATCATGGAAAAGAAATGAAACGTTATATTGAAACAATGTAAGGGTTATATCATTATCTTTCTGATTTTACATAGCCCCAATTAATGAAAAAGTATTGTTAGGGAGGGCCCTATAAAACCCGTAATMATTTTTGCCTGATTTCATTTTGTTCTTTCCCAAATTCAATCAATTTTTAAAATAAAACATCCAATCTTGTTGTTTTTCTAAGTCCACACCAATGCTTAAGCCATGTTAGGAGACCACATGACGTCTGGGGGAAAAATTCATTTTGGGGTGTAATTACCATTAAATTCAAGTGTGCACCTAGCAAGAGACAGTTGTTTAGCAGTTTATTTGTAGCGCACTTGTCATTGTAGTTTGCAAAACATATACCCACTGGATTGATGAAAATAATCATGATATCATTCTGCCAGGTAAGCATAGGCTACTTTGTGGTTGGTATTTAATTGAGAAGGTTTTTGGGAAAGGCTATCCATCTACCAGAAGACTGTTTTCATTAGCATCGTCGCTAACGGCTTCACAAAGTGGRAGACGCGCGCACCACACACGCAGACGGGGGCATTCTCGTTGCTTCTTCAGAAAGTTGCACGAACTACGAATCACTGATTCATTGAGTTCATGTCTTATGATAAACTTGAGCAAATTCATTACATTAATAAAACATTTTATAAACGTTTAGTTGATTCCCTAASGTCAATACATTTTTGAATATTGTTGAATTCGGTTTTAATGTCTGGATTTTGTGAAGGCCCTAATTATCATATTTGGACCAGAATGAGGCTCTCCACTACCTATTGTTTCTGTAGTGGTGATTCACAACTTATGAAAACATTCCATGAAGTTTATCTGCCTAGGCCTACATGTAACCTATGCAAATTAGGTAGCCAAATGAATGTCTCTCACCGATTCGGTAGTCTACATTGACTGATGAGAGGAGTCACTCATTTTAGCACCACTGTCTGGCAAACCCCGACATACGATACCATGGACATACATTACATGGGACGTGCAAATTCACAAGCATCATGCTCTCTCTCCCTCCACCGTGTAAAGAAATTTGATTGCAACCAACCACAGCGCACACAAATTGTACCGGGATGCGGGCTCGCTTTGTGATTGACAGGCGCCTCTGCTCTCAATAGATCTCTAGAAGATGCATATCGTTCATTCTAACGGAAGAGGGCTCGACGGACTAGCGAATTGACACTTTTAAATTTAAAAGTAACCTAGTTAATATTAAGTGGAACAAGTAGGCGGCTAAAATTAGTCTCTAACCGGCTGATTAGCCAACTGCTAGCGCTAATGGAAAACAATGCTTTTCGTTATTGAACTACAGCCAATTCTATAGCAGAAATTCTGTTAGATTTGGTAACAGAATTTCAAATTTGAATCACTTGGGGGAATTCCGACCCAAGTTAAGCGTGTATAAATGGAACATAATTCCCTTTTTTATGCCATTTTCTATCTCTGCATATTCGGACCTTGAACCTGAAGGAAAAATCCACCCAAAACCACTCATTCCCTTAATATACAGTGTTTAGATAAATATTGTTCTCACATATTAATGTTTTGGGAAAGTCTGTTGCAGCTCAAGTCTAATACAAAATTCGCAATGCTCTCTCTATGGGCGGGCTGGCTGGCTAGCTAGCAAACGTAGCTACACACAATACCAAAGACAATATCAGCATGTAACATAGCTAGTTGGCTGTAAACTCACCTAACAAACTGCACTATCAATTTAGTAGTCTGCAATCTCACCATGTTCAACCTGCAAGTGGAGTCAATTGCCTCCAAGTGGAGTCATTCGCAACGGCGGATATACTTTTGAGGAGATGGGAAACGTTTGTCATGTCATGGGCGATTCTAGGACAATGAGAGCTCTCCTTCAAGGAGTGAATGGGAGTCCTTTGGGCGCTAGCGCAAAACCTAACATTAGCACGAATTTTGTCAACAAATACCTACACACTCCAAATACCTACACACTCCAATTTTCTACATTGTAGAATAATAGTGAAGACATCAAAAGTGTGACATGACACATGGAATCATGTTGTAATGAAAAAAGTGTTAAACAAGGGTACCAAAACATTTCTGCAGCCTTGAAGGTCCTCAAGAACAGTTTCCTCCATTCTTCAACGGAAGAATTTTGGAACCACCAAGACACTTCCTAGAGCTGGGCACCCGGCCAAACTGAACAATCGGGGAAGAAGGGCCTTTGACCATTAGGTTCTTGGTCACCTCCCTGACTAAGAACCTAATGGTCAATCTGACATAGCTCCAGAGTTYCTCTGTGGAGATTGGAGAACCTTCCAGAAGGACAACTGTTCTGATGAAACCAAGATTGAACTCTTTGGCCTGAATGCCAAGTGTTACATCTGGAGGAAACCTGGCAACATCCCTACGGTGAAGCATGTTGGTGGCAGCATCATGCTGTGGGGATGTTTTTCAGCGGCAGGGACTGGGAGTCTAGTCAGGATCAAGGCAAAGATGAACAGAGCAAAATAATTTATCTAGTCTAAATATGGCATGATTCCAMCAATTGTAACCTTCTGCATCACTTTCAAATAGGTACTTTTATTTTGAAGGCAAGCCGCAAATTCCTTCACAACATAACCCGGTCCGGTCAAGCCTCACTAGCCAGATGAAGCTAGCTGGCTGCTTATAACGTTAGCTTTGGGCGACAGGGTTAAGTAGCTGGCTAGCTAWTTATTTTCATGAACTGAAGTTCAATTTCAGTAGGCGAACAACAAGTGGCTACCTAGTTAATACTTACTCACAAGGATTCCTAAATCATTGCTAAGAATAATGAAAATGACTGCAGTTTCTACTGGTAATTGTTTTCAGGCTGGTTGTATTGGTGCTAGCTAGGTACCAAGCTAAAGCTAACTACCCCAGAAGTTGCGGTCAAAAAAATAATGCTTTATTACCAACGCGGTATTGCAAACACATCGTTCGTGGCCAGTGTTTGCTTGTTTGCAGACTTGTTTTGTACAGCTTTAACAGTGCTACTGATAGCAGTGGTGGCGCTTGGCTTGCTCGTGCAAATTCAGAACACACAACATTCTATAATAGAACTGTGTTATTTGACGTGTCTCTTTTGCCACGCAAAGACCCAAGCTGCGTTCTATAGTATGTCGTGAAGTGACGCTATTACTCTATAACTCYGGTAGGGCAACATCTGAACAATAGCGCACTTGGTAACGTTAATGTGTACCGGTGCTCGACAAGTCGCGAAAGCCAACATCACCCACGACAGAGAACGGTTGATTGTCAAGGGCAATGAATTCCATTATCTTGGCGTTAATGGATTTCGCCTTTGAGTTGTCTCGCTGAAATTTTCTTACTCTTTCAAATGACTGCTCAACTTTTTGACTGCTCAATCCACACAGCAGACATTGTGGACTAAGTTAGGAATGCTGTGTTGCACGTGTAACGCCAAGTTTTACGTGGCGTCATTACGTCATGTACCTACGTTCGGTTTTTCACATCGGCGTTAAACTAGACATCGGGCCGATACCGATGTTGGCATTTTTAGCTAATATCGTCCGATTCCGATATGTTCACCGATRTATCGTGCATCCCTAACAAAAATGTGGAAAAAGTCAAGGGGTCTGAATACTTTCCGAATACACTGTATGTTTGATCTCATAGGCTGTGAGTGAGATCCGCCTTTCTTTAATTAGTAGTGCTGAAACACAACTTATATTGAAGTCTGCTGCCTTAGGGGAGAGAGCAGGAATTGGCTGTTATTATATTAACTCAGTATTTAGAGATGGAATTGTTAGGTTTAAKCAATTCATAGATGTTGCCCTAAGTTAGATTGTATTACGTTGTTGTTTTGCAATGTTTCTCTTGTATTGGGAAATGCAGTCCCCTGGCAATTTGCTCTGTTTTGGATATGGTGATAAGTTTGTCCCCCACATCATCCGTCCAGTTATCCAAGGCAGGCAGGAGTTTTGCCGCCCAGGATAGAGGGGGTGGGGGATGTTTTGCAAGTTGTGGACACATCCGTTTGCCCTCACGCCTCCTCTGGCCTTGTGAGTCCAACATTTGAMCATGTGTTCCTAATTTTTCCCTGTGGAGTCCATGCTGGGCTTTTGGAATTCTTCCTAAATYCCCCCCCAGGTTTACTGCAGCTTAGAGAATGGGCTTCACACAAGTCTGCCAGAGCTCCTTTTTGAGCCATCTCAAGTAAAGAAGCAACAATCTGTTGAACTGATCGGGCGTCCATCCATTACCTTAAATGGAGAAGGGTTTAAGGTTCAGAGTTTAGGCTGGGAATGATTGACTGTAAGGAAATCTGCTGAAAGAACCCTATGTTGGGATCTGTGAGGTTTTCCGTGACCGTGATTAGGCTGAAGGTCTCWGTTACCCAAGGAGAGCGCCGACCCTGACCTTTCTCCTACGCCTCATGACCCAGGACCTGTGGGTGGCGTTTGTGCTACAGGTCATGAGTGCAATGGAGTACATTGGATGGCTCACTTCTGCCAGTTTGGCTAAATTACAAATTCAAACCGAGCATAATAAAAAGGAGGAGAATGGAGAGGATGAGAGTTTCTGCGCTCATAGCTTCATACTAAACTTGACTCTTGTGTTAGAATGTAGCCTAGATGGAGATAACACACAGATGTTGCCCTTATTCCTGGCCAGTCACGCCATAATTAGCCTATTGCACAGTCATGCCATTTCTGTTACCCAGTGTTGAGTAATGAAACCTAGCTTTAGTATAGTGTTCTTATTGCTTGTCCCATGTGGAGAAATAGCTTGTGCGATTTGTCTATGTATAGCCAGGCCCATCCTGTACAATATCGATTTGCTCCGGTCTGCCTTCTCTGGCATTTTAATACGTTGCAGTTGATGTTCTGTGGCTGTAGCCGTCATGGTCTTTTCACATTTGTGACTCGTCCCWGGAAACTAGGCGTATGTCACGCGTCACTACTTCACACACATTCTTGCGTTTTGATAGGAAATATGCAGACTGAGTCGAAAAGAGAACACACAAGGATTTTGTATAAAACATGCATATTACATCTTCAAACGAAGGGCAACCATGGCATCCATGACAGAGGGGGAGAAGCGTCCATCCATGTATATGGGTAAGAGTCTAGCTAGATACATTTTCAGATATGCTTCTAATTTTGTCAGAAAGTTGTTTTCATTTCAAGTTAGTGTACTGTTAGCGAGCCAGCTAACGCTAGGGAGCTAGCTATCTAGCTGACGTAACGTATATGATCAGTGTAGTAATATTATTCGTATCTCAGAGCCATTTGCATTGCTAGTTATAGCCTAATGTTAGCTAGCTAACATTTAACCTGGCTGGTTAGCTACCTGCAGATTCATGCAGGGTAGTAATGCTATGAGTTGGGATTATGGTTCATTGATTAGCTAGCTAGCTACCTACATGTCTTAACAAAAGACTCCACTATGCAAGTATCCATTTCAATAGAATGTTAATGATGTCACTGCGACAACTGTCGATAGCCAGAGCGAATTTACCAGCTACGTCKATCTATGCCGATTTCAGAGCAMTCTCKTCTGAGTGTGCCAGAGCGCAGAATAATTGACAAATTTACAAACACTGAACACCCGCTGAATATACAAAAAAGCCTAATTAAATCATTGCCAGCAGCACAGTTGCAGTCGCCAGAGCATCCAGTGTGCGCTGTGAACGCTCCGAGAGCGAAACGCTCTCAATTTCCGAACAGACAATCTGACAATGTTCTGAGTTTACGAACGCCCGAGAGCACACACTATCACTCCAGATTAAATTTACGATCACAACCGTAGTATACGCCAGCCTTTAGTCTTGAAATCTTTGGTTGTTTAGTACATGGCCTCACATGTGAATCTTTAAAGAGATGGTTGGGGCTAAAGCTTAAGAGCGTGTGAGCGATGYTGAATGGGTGYAGACTAAGAAGAGCTCTTCATTAGGTACCAAAACATTCAAGGGTCATTTTTTCAAAAGTGAAGCTACAAGTTTATCAACTTTCAAAGCAGAATTACTTTCCCATTGTTCCTTGACTCTAGTGCATGATATACCATTTTYTAGCTCTGAGTCTCTACTTTTATCCAATGTATAAATGTTTATTTTTTTTWAACATTCAAATTTTGCTACGTAAGACAGAATCCAACCTGTCGGTCACATTTTTGCTAAAAAGGTGTTCASTTTTAAACACAACTGAATTTGAGCTAGCCACAAATGAGAGAATAGGCCTAAAGTCTCTGGTGTGTCACATTACATTACATGTATGCCTATAAGAAACTGTCTTTAGTGTGTCTGTGAGTGTGAAGCTATGTCTCTGTGTGAGTGTTCCACTAGATTAAGCATGTAGTAGATTGTTCCTGTAGAGGTTTGTGTGGGTGTTTTTATATGGATAAAAGCCTTGAGCGCCTGGTACGTGTGTTCCGCGGGTGAATGCATGACGTGGGTGAGCGCAGCAATGGCATGCTGAGTGTCGGTGTATGAGTGAATCAAYCTGGCTAATGAGAGTGGGTTTGAATGGCCACTGATGGGGAAAACGAAACAGACGTTTCTTGGAGAGATGTGGGGGTGGTAGAGGTGTTGAAGTGATGGAGAGAGAAATAGGAGAGTGTGTCATGGAGAGGGCGTTCTCTCTCTGGAGGACTCCGTGTTTGCGAGCATTCTGGGGGGGGCGTTGGAGCGTTTGATGAATGCGACGCTACAGGCTCACAATGGGCCGCCGCTGTTCTATTCAGAAAAGCATTCAGGGCTGGATCGTGGCCCTCTGATACATGTGTGTCTCTGGCCACCTCATTTCTGCAAACAGGAAAGGCGCGAGCTGCTGGCCCCTTGCTCTGCTGACTCCGCCATTGTGTCGGGCCACTGGCGAGATGGGCTTTGTGCTGGGCTTTTTGGGGATCTCGCCCCTACTCCTGTCCTACCCCATCTGAGCTTGACTGACAGTTGGACATGGAGCCAGAGAGGGGTTACCCCCCCCCCAGGAGAGGAGAGGCTGTGGGTAGAGGGGTCTTGCTGCAGTGATTTATAATTCCTGATTATTAGCATATAGGCCTACAACTCAACTCTGGACCTAGAAGMCAGTTTCACTGCATTCTTTCATTGTGCCCCTCTAATCAGGGACTGATTTAGACCTGGGACACCAGGTAGGTGCAATTAATGATCAGGTAGAACAGAAAACTATCAGGCTCYGGTCCTCGTAGGGTCAGAGTGGAATACACCTGGCATATAGCTATAGAGAAATATTATCCAGTGCTGTGGGGGGTTTGTCTGGGCGGTCATGCAGCCTCCATCCTTATTTTCCACAGTTCAGCTCTGTGACTGGCAGAACTAAATGATTTGATGAGGGGTGTGTGTGTGGTTCCTATAAGACTGTATTCTCTGTCTGACAAAGCAAGCTTAAGTATTGTTGTGGTGTTGGGGGGATCGGATGCATGGCCAGGCTTACAGCCCGTCTGTCTGTCTGGGTGAGGGAGTGAAGTGTGGCCCCATCCCCCGGGCGTAGAGTGRCGCGTGTGCTCATCTGGCATGTTGTGCGCTGGGGTAATTCCCTCCTGGCGACTGTGCTGGGCTCCATGTCTCCCTGATTAACTGGTGCAGTGAAAAACAGACCAGCTAGCGGAGAGGAAAGCAGGTCAGGGAGGGATGGAGAGAATGGAGAGCGAGGAAAGAGGGGTGGTGATGCTGCCTGTGATGCTGCTTGCTCTGTCCTGCTTTCCCTCGTTCTTCCACGCTCCCATCGTTCTCCTGAAGGTGATGCCCTCTCCGTGCCAGAATAGCCACCAACACTAGTCTTCCTTCTAGAGCTGTGCCATATGGACAAATATCGCGATAAATTGCCTKAATTGATGCGATAATGATAAATACAACCATACGTTTATAGCATTAATGTGGACCCGTTTTTTTTTACTACTACTACTAATTTGATGGTTGTAGCCATCMATTGTCTCATTAACAATCAGCCATATTAGAAAACGTATTTAATTTCAAACATCACATTTCTCTTGAATAGGCTACTTATTGTAATGAACGATATCAAATCAAAATTTGTCATGTCCCGAATACAATAGGTGTAGACCTTACAGTGAAATGCTTACTTACAAGCCCTTAACCAACAATGCARTTTAAAGAAAATACCCAAACAAAAGAAAAGTAAGAGACAAGAATAACAAATAATTAAAGAGCAGCAGTAAATAACAGTAGTGGGGCTATATACAGGCGGTACCGGTACAGAGTCAATGTGTGGGGGGCATCGGTGTCGAGGTAATATGTTCATGTAGGTAGAGGTRAAGTGACTATGCATGGATAATAAACAGAGTAGCAGCTGCGTAAAAATGGGGGGTGGGGTGGGGACAATGCAAATAGTCCGGGTAGCCATTTGATTAACTGTTCAAGAGTCTTATGGCTTGGGGATAGAAGCTGTTAAGAAGCCTTTTTGTCCTAGACTTGGCACTCTGGTACCGCTTGTTGCGCGGTAGCAGAGAGAACAGTCTATTACTAGGGTGGCTGGAGTCTTTGACAATTCTTAGGGCCTTCCTCTGACACCGCCTGGTATAGAGGTCCTGGGTGGCAGGAAGCTTGGCCCCAGTGATGTACTGAGCCATACGCACTACCCTCTGTAGTGCCTTGCGGTCGGAGGCAGAGCAGTTGCCATACCAGGCAGGATGCTTTCGATGGTGCAGCTGTAAAACCTTTTGAGGATCTGAGGACCCATGCCAAATCTTTTCACTCCTGAGAAGGAATAGGTTTTGTCGTGCCCTCTTCACGACTGTCTTGGTGTGCTTGGACCATGTTAGTTTGTTGGTTACGTGGACGCCAAGGAACTTGAAGCTCTCAATCTGCTCCACTACAGCCCTGTCGATGAGAATGGGGGTGTGCTCGGTCCTCCTTTTCCTGTAGTCCACAATAATCTCCTTTGTCTTGATCACGTTGAGGAAAGTTGTTGTCCTTGCACCACACGGTCAGGTCTCTGATCTCCCTATAGGCTGTCTCATCGTTGTCGGTGATCAGGCCTACCACTGTGGTTTCATCAGAAAACGCAATGATTGTTTTGGAGTAGTGCCTGGCCGCGCAGTCATGAGTGAACAGGGAGTACAGGAGTGGACTGAGCACGCACCCCTGAGGGGCCCCCGTGTTGAGGATCAGCGTTGCGCATGTGTTGTTATCAGCAAAATGCCTGCGTTAAGTGATCAGTATAGTCGGTGTCGATAATCTTTGGTTTATCGTCCTAGCTCTACCTTCCTCCAATTCTGGAAAGAATAGCCTGTCCTAGATCTAGCTAATAGCTAATTTAAGAGAACAGGTGTTCTGTCACTTCCCCTTTGCATCATCATAGCATTGCAAAATAGTATCCTCTCATAACTGTTGAAGCAGGGTTTTAATCTGGTGGTTTTCTTGCTGGCAGCAGAGCAGGATGAGAGGTTTGGGAACATTAGGCAATGTAGCTGGCTACATATATATATATTTTTAATGATACATATTCAAAATGTGATGGCCATGAATCGTTTTTGTGAAAAATAGTTATTTTTAAGCTAATTTACTCGTGTGGTTGCTAGCCGAATAGCGTTGCCCTTCTGTCTGTTGTTTCTGCCGAATGTATTGCACTAATGTATTTTGTGTGAAGAGAAACTATAGTTGCAYGCCTCTTATCGCTTGAAGAAAAAACCCCACTGACTTTCAATATAAAACACAGGTGAAGTGGTTTAAAATGCAGATTTTGATTGTCTGCGTTTTGCAAATGCTGATTTCTGAAAGCCAATGCGACCCCTGCATATTTCAGTCAGTTTTTTTCCATCTCAAGATAAGAAAGCTAATGTCCCCCAAAAGTAACCAAGATGTCATGCTAATCTGTAGTGACCTGAAGACACACTGATCTGTTGTGATCCCTCACTCTCTCTCTCACACACGCACACTCTTGAGACAAAAGCCCGGTTGACAGTTTTTCATGGTGATGAATGGCGTGTATAGGAAGAGGTCCACAGTGTTCAGTGTCTACGCACTCCACCATTTTAGCAGCCCATTCTAGCTGTGACGTCTTGTTGGTTTATGACCGCCACACTCTGTGTTTTTTGTTTTCCCTCTGTCTCTGTTAAAGGGGCACAAGGCGATTTTTATCCAGGACAACCGTGGCACATTTTAGTACATCATCCATTTTGGGTTGAGGGTCATAGGTTTGCCCCGTAAGTCCACTGCAACAGCTCGGCAGACGTCAACATGCTCTTCCACCATAACGGYTGTCAACACGAGGCAGGCGCACAATGACGGGGAGAGGGGGACCAGAGGAGGGGGGCAATAAAGCTGATCTGGTTATTACAGGGTCGGCTGCACTGCAGGGAGGAGAGTCACCCAAATTCTCTATAGAGCTGTACAACATACATTAAGGGTGATTAGGGAGGTGGTAGCGCTTTACACTTGTACCCTTATATACGGGTTGACAATGGCAGATTTGGACACTGATAAGAGCTTTAATTGGGACGCAGTGGCTGTACAGTAACGTGCTATACGTGACGTCAAGAGCTCAGGGTCTCCACTTCACAGCGCTGTATGGGTTTTTGTCTGACAGCGGTTCTGAACTTGAGCACCGTGCGACAAAATGTTGCCCCCATCCCTCCTGCTAATTTGGCACATTTCTTTTGTCGTCTGAGTGAGGGGGGGTGGGAAGCTATAAATTACGAGGACTCAATGTATTTTGAAAGATGAGGCGTTGAGGATTATAATAAATACTGCTTTGACGGCATATAGAGGAAGTCAAACACCTGTGAGTCCAAAGTTGCACTTCACATTTTCATATGTAATATAGTGTCAACGTTTATGATCACTATGTTTGACGTACAGTTACAAGATGACATGGCGTCATACCCTGGGATGTCCTGACCAGAATGAGCCCGTTTGTTGTATTGTGAAGGAAATTTGCCATGGGCCACACATCTGAATGCACTCATGACTCATGCTTTTCTGAATTGCCTTGTGAAAGCCTAACACTGTAAGAATGGTATTTTATAATTTAGCTAGTCGTGTTGGCAATAGAACAAGCTTTCGAATTATTCCCACCTGCTCCAGATTGCGATTTATAATAGACCATTTTTGGATTGCGTAAACGACAACAGTAATTGTGTAAAGGCAGGGATTCAGGGCTGTGTTCCAAACAAAACAACCACAAGTGTGCTTGCACTAGTTCCTCAACAGCACAGCTATGAGAGCTCAGGAAGCTACTTCTAGTTGAAGACTCTTCTTTGAGTCATAAAAGTGCATTGAAATGACTTAGGAACTGTGCACACTTTGGAGAGGTGTGTGGCCACTTGGAAACACCAGTTAGACCTCACACTCAAACCCTTGTCATTTTTTTTGTCTTATGTTGCACCGACCCACGTTTTTCCAAGAATATTCTTATGTTACTGAATGTATCTAGAATATTTTCAGATTTTGTTAACAACAAATGCGACGAAAAGTACAGTAAATGTAAACTGCTCATAAAATCAAGATTGTAATGTTTGCATTCAGTCTTGTCAGGTGAACTGTTGTCTTCACCTTTTATTAGTTGAATAATTTTCCCATAATCTCAACTGTTCCCTTTTTAATTCCCTTTAACTCTTCCTGGGGTCCACTAATTATGCATTACACATTTCTTCATTAAGAAACATTTCAATTTAGCCCTATCCATATAGGCCAGTTTCCACGAGTGTAAGGGGTTAATTTGCTTAGATGGGGTTGGTGGGTGTGTGTGTGTGTGACGGGAATGAATATGTGCATAAAGGAGGTTATTTGTTGGTATGTAGTTAGTGTATTAAAAGACTGCATGTGTGAGAAAGCTGTCGGCTCCCTATTTTTGGCTTGTGTGTATGGAGCAGACAGTCCTAACAAAGCCCTGTCATCTCATCCCCTGCAGGCAGACACACTCCTCCTGGGTCCTGTGTCTGGCCCTCCCTCCCCAGCTCTAAGCCCTATTGATTTATGTCCCCTCCAATTCATCACCTTTATCAGTGACCAGGGGAATATTGTAATTCACTCATTAGATATCAGAGAAGGCCTTTTTAAACTGTCATTTTCTACTTTATGAATTGTACTTTTCTAAGGCACGCGCTGTTGATATGACTAGTGTGATGACGCATTTTGGAGGATAGAGGTGGTGGTGACAGCCAGGTATCATGATGAAAAATGTCAGACATAAAGGTCTTCTTTTTGCCTCATTAACTTTGTAGAACAAAATTGTGGGATGCTGTTTCGGAGGAGGCTGTGTCGTAGGCTGTGTTCAGAGGTTGTGTGTGTATTCTAGGCTCAGAGTGGGAGGCTGGCTAGGTTCGAAGCTGTGTCTATTGGCTAGGTTCGAAGCTGTGTCTATTGGCTAGGTTCGAAGCTGTGTCTATTGGCTAGGTTCGAAGCTGTGTCTATTGGCTAGGTTCGAAGCTGTGTCTATTGGCTAGGTTCGAAGCTGTGTCTATTGGCTAGGTTCGAAGCTGTGTCTATTGGCTAGGTTCGAAGCTGTGTCTATTGGCTAGGTTCGAAGCTGTGTCTTGGCTACGTTGTGTCAGACGGAGGCTGTGTGTCGTAGGCTACGTCATAGGCTGGGTGTATTGTAGCATGTGTGTTGTACCCTGTGCCCTGTATTGGAGGCTGTGGAAGTGTGAGGGTCTGTGTCATAGTGGGTCAGGGGATTGTGTGTCTGATCCAATCAGGAGTGATTAGTCCAGACACTGAGCCCCAGCTCCTCCTAGCCATAGCAGGGATACACCCCCTTACTTCCCTAGTACCATATCCTTCCCCCTATTCCCCTCTCCACCCCACCCACCCATCACCATTCCCGTCATACCCCTGCTCCAAGTACAGGAAGTGGTGGTCGCCATGGCCGCCCGTTCGTCCGGGGAACGTGATGTCCTCCTCTTGTTGCGTTGGCTCCAGGTACCAAGGACCGAAGCTCTTCCAGGCTCTAGCAGGGGCCTGGTCAGTCAGTCAGTCATCCCCAGAGGGCCCATCATGGCTGCCTGTCTGTCTGTGGGGAGGTAACGGGGTCGGCTGGTCGCGGGGGTGGACTGGAGGGAGGCGTTGCCAACTGTTCCTCCTGTCTTGCTTTAATCCAAGGATAATGACTGAGTTTCTATTCTGAGCCACTTCCTAATCTGACTAATGGGATTTACCCTGCTTCTTCTTCTCGTTGTTTTGATATTTACATGTGTGAGGAGCGGAGCGACGCACGCGCCTGTGTTACATTATGTGCTGTAGCAAGSCGTCTGTGTGTGTTCCGTCCCCTTGTAGGCTGACTCATTGATTTCCTGAATTAGATTTTGAAATGTGATTTCACCAAGAGGCCCTTGATGAGGTTCGTTTAGGCAGTGGAATAGATGGTCCTGTGAGATGTTATTAGAGACCGCTTTATTCAGTCCCCTCAATCTCTGTCACAAAGACTCACTACCCTGGTCCATGTTCATCGAACATATTACATCACCAGGTAGCTAGCTAAGAGTCCCATGAAGGCATAACTGTACTGGATGGACTGTATTGGCTGGCCCTGTATGACACAMTTTCTTCCTCCTTCACCTCACTAGTGSCGCATTTCCATGGAGASTTACCCCCACATCAGTGTGTTGCCAGTGTTTTAATATAAGCTCTAGTGTCGTTGTGTAKCCATTAGGCGTGTGACATGAAACCCACTGAGAATCTCACTGCCGATAGACTGCCGATAGGTATTTATCACAGTGGGAGGCCGTTCCTTTTATTCCTAGAACAAAAGCGGTACCTGCTGCGTGCCGACCCGGTTGCGACGAACCTGCCATTTGTACTTGTAGAAGATCCCAGACATTTCCCATGCGCATACAAAGCTTATTTCTCTCAAATGTTGTGCATGTGTCCCTGTTAGTGAGCATTTCTCCTTTACCAAGATTATCCATCCACCTGACAGGTGTGGCATATCAAGAAGTTGATTAAACAGCATGGTCATTACACAGGTGCACCTTGTGCTGGGGACAATAAAAGGCCACTCTGAAATGTGCAGTTTTGTCACAGAACCCAATGCCAAAGATGTCTCATGTTTTGTGGTAGCGTGCAATTGGCATGCTGACTGCAGGAATGTCCAACAGAGCCGTTGCCAGAGAATTGAATGTGAATTTCTTTACCATAAGTCACCTCTGTCGTTTTTMGAGAATTTTGCAGTACATCCAACCGTCCTCACAACCGCAGACCATGTGTAACCATACCAGCCCAGGACCTCCACATCCGGCTTCTTCACCTGTGAGATCGTCTGTGGGGSAGGGGTGCTGAGGAGTATTTCTGCCTGTAATAARGCCCTTTTGTGGGGAAAAACTMATTCTGAGTGGGTGGGCCTGGCTYCCCAGTGGGTGGGCCCTTGCCCAGTCATGTGAAATCCATAGATTAGGGCCTAATTCATTTATTTCAATTKACTGATTTCCTACTATGACCTAACTCAGTAAAATCTTCAAAATTGTTGCATGTTGCGTTTTATAAATAGCGTTACCCATAGACTTCCAGTCATTGTGCTATCTACTATCATGCTGGCAGATACCCATAGACTTCCAGTCACTGCCAGTCACACTTCATATGCAATTTAGGCTATGGGGTGGTAGATGGCTAATTGCACAAATGCAATGCACACAACACTATTGTAGAAATAGGTGGGGTTTAGCATAATTATGACTTTGTGGCTGTGGTAACTAGTGATGACCCCGATGGGCAGACTTAGATCCTCTCAATCATGTGAGACACATTTGACAGAAGTACCTAACTTTTTTTTTCTGTATCGAAAAAGTACACAAGTTTCGATATACCGTGCAACACAATAGATTAGATTCCATGAAACAGCTGCCGAATTAGTGCAGTGTCCTTAGCGCAACATAGCTAGCTAGCTAACTAGAGAATATGCTAATTTTAGCTAGCTAGCTAAACATTTGGCTGTGTGCTGGTACTGTCAGTATTGGATGATGGAGAGAGAATTACATTGTTTCTTTGTTCTCTTGCTAGGTAGTTATCTAGCTGTGGCCATCTGGCTAGTATCAACAAGGGATTTCTACAAAATAGCAACATTAGTGCAGCTAGCTAGACCAACATTGGAATCTAGACCACTAAGCAACACACACGGACATGCATTGCCAAACAATGCTACTGCCACCTTCTGGTTTGGAGTATTTTAACAATGCTGAGTAGCTGACGACAGCAAGTTCTTAGCTGTGTGAACACAAAAGGGATTGACTGCCGACACTGTTCAGACGTGCTAAGTACAGTTTGACAATCCTACCGGTGTCTCTGAGCTATAAGAACTCGGGAGAGCAAAATCAACACACCTCTGCTTTGTCAAGACTGTTGCTTTGTAAGACGGTGTTAAAGTACCAGTGGCCTGGCTTTGGCCCCAGGTAAAAGCAGGTCCGCTGGAGCCATGGACCAGTGAGACACGGGTGCCGGACCGCATAGATGGAAACAGACAAGTCTCACCCTTTTGGGTAAAACACTAGGGTAAATCCTTAATGGAAATGTGCCATAGGAGTGTTCTCTGAGCCCCTACAGACATCCTGCCCTGTCTCACATATACTATCTCTTGTTTTAACACCCCATCCTCCTCCACAAGGTGTCCCCTTATATGAACTCTTTCCGTTCTCTCCATCATTCCTGGCCTCTATCTAATGTCTGTTTATTTGACAAATGTTCTTTCATTGGAATATGTCCACATTTCTTACCATGATGCTTCCTGCTAATTAGAGGGAAACCTTTTTTTATATAGCTGAGGGAAGACAGACTCGGGAGAAGAGACTGAATACTCCATGTGAGACTGTGGATGCTCAATACTGTAAGACATCACATTCTGCTGGATCTGCTGAATATATATGAGGCTTAAGTTCCTCTGTTTTTCCCAGTTTTCTCAGCCGCTCAGACACGGATCCGTCTGTGTATTAAAGGGTTCATTCTTGGAGTATGGATTTAGCTAGGCCTAATTGATATGTCTAAATTAGTGGGTGAGTCAGTGTGTGTATACTTGCCTGCATGCATATTTACCACTATTTGAAAATGGCTTTCGTAGCAGGTCAACTCTCCTCTAGCAGGTCTACTCTTCCCTATTTCCCAGTTCATGTGGTAGAGTAGTGCTGACACTAGCTCAGCRGATGAGTGGTCTCCTATAGCAGAGCATGGAACAGCAGGAGCTGTCTATCCTGGTGGAGGGAGAGAGGCAGCATGCTCTGCCCCAGCCTTCTGGATTAAGACAGCCTCCTGCAGGGCAGGGAGAGATGGAGCCTGGAGCAGAAGGCCTGCCGGTCAGCCTGATTTGAGGACAGGGGAGCAGCCTCTCTATCGTTCTGACATAAAGACCCCAAGCCTTAAGGCGTCCACATGCTTCCCATTCGAAACAGTTCGGAACAGTTTGTGCATATATTATGAATAGATTTTGTGACGTTTTTGTTCATTTTGGCCTTCGGCAAGGTGGTTTTTCCCCCCAACTTTTGGCCTTTCGGGAAACCGAAGTCTACGCCCTTTTGTCGGTGATTGGTCAACAGTAGGGATTCTTCAATGATGTGTTTGTTGTCATTTAACGGTAGACGGCACGTTTTTTGCGCACATTTTTCACTTGTGAAATAATGCACCAAACATCTTAGTTTAGATGTCAAGTTGTGCAACTAAGATMTCCTCTGCAAAAAACGTAAAGATTTGTGACCGACGTCTTGAGTTATTTACGGCGTCTCAAGATGGACAAACGGGCTATTGGTGCTTTTGTCTTGGTTTTTCAAGCCTAGGTCTTTTTAAGAGAGTATGCGAGTACACTCGTTTGCTTCGCCGAGCTGAACCGAAGCATGTGGACGGCCTTTACCACAACAGCCCCACTACTCAACCCCCACTCCTAGATCCCACTAAGAGCCTTACGACAGACACAAAGCCAGACACAACAGAACAAACAAACAAGGCCTTGATAAACAGACAGATCCGATCTGTTATCTGTCCTCATAAACAAACAGGCCATGTCAGCTAATGGGCCTTTTTAGTTAACGGTCTGTGGGTTTCAATCTGAATAGATCCCCCACGGGGAGGGGAGGTCGTATAGCTGTCAGAGAAGATAGAGGATGGTAGTCACTTTAGCCAGGGAGAAACCTGAAAACTCTTTCCCCCCCACAGTTAACCCACTGTTCAACGGGCACCAAATACATTGATGTCGATTATGGCAGCCCCCCCCCCCCCTGCACCTCTCTGATTCAGAGGGGTTGGGTTAAATGCGGAAGACACATGTCAGTTGAATGCATTCAGATGTGCAACTGACTAGGTATCTCCCTTTCCCCTYTCCATGGTGGGAGAGGCTGTGCCACAGCTTAGTCAGAACACAGGGAAGGRGAGGTTCTGAGAAGGATCATGGCCGTGACACGTCTCTGTCCTCTCCTGGCTCCTGAGTTCAGGCATTACCCAGAGATCTACTTCTGGCCAGTACATGGACGAGTTAGTCTAGTGCAGTCTCCGCTTGACACAGATTTGGGGTAAGRCACTGTGATAGACTAGCGGTCCTGTCCGGGCGGGTGTACTTGTACATCAAGCTGCCTCACGCTACAGAAACAGGAGATAGACTCTTGCTCCTATGAGCTGTTCCAGCTCGCACAACCCAAGGCTGGTGCAAAGCAACTTACTTACCCACCCAACCCACTGTATCAAACACAGTATTTGATGTCTGGATTTCAGATCCCTTTTTGTTGTTGTACTTTTTACCCATTTTTCTCCCCAATTTCATGATATCCAATTGGTAGTTAGTCTTGTGCCATCGCTGCAACTCCTGTAYGGACTCGGGAGAGGCTCCTATAGCACTGCGATGCAGCGCCTTATACCGCTGCGCCACTCGAAGGCATGAGCAGTTTTTCCCACTTGGATTCTGAAGCTGTTGGTGATGGTCAGGGATGTATGTTCTGCAGAGGCATATTGGACATGTCAGGTGACAGAGCTGTGCGATAGACAAAAATCCATATTACACAAATGTACCTCTTTTTTTCTTTCTGTAACGATAAATCTGAAATAAATTAAGATAATGTTTTGGGGGAGGTGCTTGAGCTGGGGCGATATGGACAAMGTTTTATATTGTGATAACTATTTTGCTCTGACAATAAATACAACTATTTATATTCTTTATGGGCAGTTACTTTACATTCATGGTAGGGCTCTAGAATTTTCTGCAGTGTCAAGTAAGACAACTGAGATGGTAGCCTATGATTTAAAAAAAAAGTAAGCTATTTCATCTAACATATTCAGAGAATGCATGATTGATATTTTTGATGTGCGACCTGTCAAAATAGGATCCAGAATTATCAGATTTATTTTTGGCTCTTCTGAGAATTTGACCACATCTTTGTGCATATTGCCCTATACGCTATATTATACACCACATGAGGAAAAGGGAATTGAAAACACCTAGCTAGATTTGTAAATGCCGCCCATCAAAACCATACTACGGCCTTGACCTCTAAGAGGTGAGAAATAAATGATCTACTCAGAGAACGCTGCTTCTCTCCCCTCTGTAACTAGAACAGTAACGTTATTTGCTTTGAAAAAAATGCTATTTCGGGACAAATACAGTTAAGCAACGGTCATATGCTTGTGCTTCTCAGAATGCATCTCTCCCTCTTCCATGTCACAGTGGGAGAGAGGGCGTGATAGTGGCTCGTTCACTCAACAGCCAAAAGGKGACAGGCAGATACTTTCATAGCATTAATCGACATAATGCATAGGCTATTACTGTTGACCAAAATAATGATCTTAGAACAATCTACAGGAACGTTGTGTAGAAAAATGTCCTACGTACGCAAAATGCTTCGGTAAGCAGAAGGCGGAGCCGGTAATTTTCGGTTTACTGTCCCAGTTCTAGGTGACATTGACCCTTGGCACCAGGCCAGAGTGGCATCAGAAATTGGTGTGTGTGTTTGTGAGACGTGTGCGTCCTTTAATAAAGCAGTTTTGCCTGCGTCCTTCAGACGGATTTCACTATGAGAGACATCACGGTTGAGTATCTGCTCCTCACGCTATGCATTTGGGTACGTGTGTGGGTGTGTACGTTTTTGTGCGCATACGAAACCATCGGACTTTCTCATGAAGCTGCTCCTCTTGCCAAGTCGAGATAATACAATCAGTTTCTCTGGTATATGAGAACAATGGCATTTTAAAATATGTATCTTAAGTAAACGGCCAGTTGCATGGCAGTTGAACTACAACAGGTGCAGTTTGTACCAAGCCGTCCCTCACCTTTCTCCGTCTCTGCTTGGCTTCACTATCTGTCCCAGCTGATATTTGCATCGGCCTTGTCATATCACGCTAGAAAATGTGGCAAATGAAAGTGTGAGACTATCAGACTGCAGCCTACTGCGGGAGGTGTTAGAGGTAGAATTAAGGGTTCTCCAAAGTCTACGAGGGACGGGCAGATCTAAAAAAAATATATAAATAAAAAAACGCTTGTTGGTGTGCGAAAGTAACTCCACGCGGTTTCAAGGCACCTAAACTGACCCCCCCCCCTCTGTCCCCCTGCAGGTTGGATGGTTTTCCCCCAGCCCCGGTCACCATGAGCACCATCTCTCCCACCGACTTCGACAGCCAGGAGATCCAGCAGCAGTACAATGACATCAACAACCGCTGGGACCTGGCCGCAGAGACCAACTGGGACAATGAGAACAGCTCGGCACGCCTCTTTGAGCGCTCGCGCATCAAAGCTCTGGCAGGTAGGACAAGGCCCCAGGTGTTAGCGCCGGCTTCTGCGTGTGTGTGAATGTCGGGGTGTATGACGAGTGTGTGTTCCCAGTCCACCGTCCTGTTGTGGAACATGACCAGCCACGCTGGTTGCAGTAATGTGGAGGCCCAGCAGAGGGAAGCACCAGGCAGCTCTGCAGCCAGAGGCAGCAGCATCGGGCACCTCTGTTCTCACTCTGCCATTTTAAACAGACAAAATATCTCTGTGGTCACACACACACACAACCCACCCCTCAACGCTGGAGGGAGAAACTGACACCACGACTTCCAGCTGTGGTGTGTGATAGTATAGTGCTGAAGAGAAAGTGCTGTTTAAAGTTTAGCCTCATCACACATTGAAAAGCAACCCTTCTCCTTGTGGTAACAGACTCATTCAGACTGTTGGCTGTTTGTCATCTACAGTAGGTCACACTGAACTGACTAACAAACTAGTGGGACCTGAGTAGTGGATGTGTGTGTGGTTAGTGGAGGTGTGTGTGTCTTTTCATATAGTATTTGACAAGGTGTGTGTGTGTGCGTGCTCTTTACTCATCTCCTGGGAATGCCACTGATACCATCTCCTTTTGACAAGTAGGAGCTTGATGTGCACATTCTTTGACATGCTGCAGCAGTTATCTCTCTCTGGCTTGCTCGCTCGCTCTCTCGATCTCGCTCTCTGTCTCTCTCCTTCTACACTTGTGTTCTGTTCTTTCATTCTCTCACTCCATTCATGGGATTCCCCTCTTGTGTTCCTATCTGTTGACTCATCCTCTGCTCCCCCCTACACAGCGAAGGAGGTGCGAACATCCCCTGTGCTCAGGATCATTTGCATGGGTTTCTCCCTCATTTGTATAGACTCATCTATGCACAGCTAGCTCAAACTGTCACGTCCAGGCCTCCGTAGTCTGAGGATTAGAGTCCTATATGTCATGCGTAGTCTGTATCTACGGACTACCAGAGCACAACAGCACTGTGACTTCCTTCAGCAGCACTCTGGTTACCTGTCTGATTCCTGCCATGGCCTAGGAGTGCCTCCTTCCCTCAGCTGTTCATTTGAATACTTCCTGCTTGTGTGTTGGTGTGACTCATCCAACTGTGTGTGTGTGTGTGTGTGTGTGGCCTAGTAAGCTCTGGCGTCCCGCGACGTCTTCACACACCTGTCTGCAGTGTGAAATGCCTGGAAGGTAACATGGCAGGTAGGAACCAGGGTTACGACACACTGACAGACTCGGGCTGAGTGAGCCGTCAGAGGGACGGGGAGAAGGGAACACAGAGGGTGTGAAAGTGCATGTAATGAGGCCCTCCGTGCGGAGCCAGAAAACTGATGCCGCATTTCCACTGCCGATTTAACCCAGTGAGACGCGGCCGGCACCCGTGTCTCMCCGGGCCATGGCCCTGGCGGACCCTGCTCTGACTTGAAGCCAAGGCAAGGCCTTAAGTACTTTTCAGCTGGTATTGACAGAACAATGGCTGACTGAACTAGATCACCTTCTCACAAAGCAACAGTCCTGAATGATACGGAGGTTGTTGATTCTGCTCGCCTCAAGTCTTTAGTGTCACACTCCTGATGGAAACACAACACTGGAGCCACATTAGCATAAAACACTGCCGGCCCACCGGTGTGGGGTTAAGTGTCGTTGGGAAAGCACCATGACAGCCTCAACTCTAACACCGCCCCCCCCCCCCCCCCCCCCCCCCCCCCCCCCCCACCCCCCCCCTCCCCCCCCTGCCTCGCTCTGGCCTGCGGAGAGAGGCATCTGGTGTTCTTTCTCTATCTCTTGCCCCCCCCCCCCCCCACCACATATCCTCACTGAGAGGAATTGCAGAAGACGAACATAATAGACCCTCTAGCACCATCAGTGTACAGGCCTGTCTGAGTGATACTCTACATCCTCCTCTGTCCTCCATTCTGGGGTTTTAGTATGACCTCTGTGTGCCTTTTGCAGGGGCAGGAGTGTGCTGAGCTGCGTGTGGGGAATGTTCCCGGGCGCCTCTCCTTGCCTGGGTCTTTGCGGAGGAGTTGCAGGATGTGGAGATGTTTACTTTCAGCCCGCCAGTGGATCGCTCCTCTGCTCCTCTCTCCCCCCCTCACATGCTTCACTCCCCCTCTCCCTGCTCCTCTCTTCCCCCCTCACATGGTTCACTCCCCTCTCCTCTCGCTCCCCCCCCTCTCACATGGTTCACTCCCCCCCTCTCTGCTCCACTGTCTTGCTTATGTCCGTAGACCGGGCCATTATCTGTAATTGCACCGTGCTTCATACAGGAGCTCCTGCCAAATGCTTCCTTGTATACTCTCCCATCTTTTTTTGTTTTCACAAGTTGCAGAAAAGGGTTGTTTATCCAGCCCTCTGTACAGCAAGCGGACGAGCTGTTTTCTAGAGGAAGGAAGCTTCTTAATCCCGAGGTGTGAGCACAGTTACACACACACACACACACAGAGACCTGCATGTTAACAGGGATGTTTGGTATTTGGTCAGGACAGCAGTGAGCGCACCACCGAGCTCTGCTCTCCTCTCATCGCCCCTGGCGACAGAACCCCTTACCCCCCCCCCCAGTGAGAGGCCTGCGTCTGTTCTCTGGGCCTCATTAAGCCTCTTCCTTCTATAAAGTGCTGGTCACTCTGAAAACCCTGGCCCCCTAGATCTTCTAATGCCAGCAGGCCGCAGGGCTCCTGTACTGTACAACCAAAGTAGCCCAAACACAGCCTGCAAAACAACAGATCTGAACACGTGCCCCATGGACAGGGCARGCTGTATGTACCCTTACCTTACCCCCCACACCTTAGCGCGCACACATTCATGCTACACACACATCACAACCGCTGCGACCGGACTCTGATTCTGATTGCTAAATACCGCACAGCTATAAACACTTGAACCCCGATCCCACCCCTTTCCCAAAACACTTGTAAATATTGAACTATAAATTCGACCTTCCTGTATTATACTTAAGATACAATGGTTTATTCTATTCTACTGAGCCATTGACTTYATGTTCATATTCTTATCTGTTATCATTTCTTATTGTTGCGTTGTCGAGAAGGAACCCGCAAGTAAGCATTTAGTGAGACGGTGAATGCCACTTGTATCCTGTACATGTATATGACTAATACAAAAGTTCAAACTTGTATCCTAGGGGCTCCTGTATGATTTAGCACAGCCACTGGCTCTGACCTGACTTGTGTGAAAAAGAGAAGGGTTTACCCCCAACATTTCCTGTAAGAAAGCTCATTTAATTTGTTTCTAGTGAACAACGCGGCTGTGGTGTGTCATATCCAGGTCACTGGAGGCCTTTCTGCTGCTGCAGCGAAGTGTTGAGCACAGCACAGAGCCATGCAAACGGCTGTTAAGTTGACTTATTTCTGAGGAATGCATTGACATTTTTATTTTAGTAGCGTTAAATCGTTGTGTTTGTGTGTATGAAGACATGCGGGAAATCGATGCTTAGGCGTTTTTGATTAGGTGGGCCTCAGTGTACAGTGATTGAGCACGCACACACACACACACACACACACATTCACTCATCACACTCCGCTGCTCAGGCAGGAAAGAGCGTGTTGCTGCTGCTGCCAGTTTCTCAACTACTTCCTTCCTGTCTTAACGCCTTATTTTAGTCCCGTGGGGCGGAAAGAGAAGAGAGAGATCATGTAAGACTGAGACAGAGGATGGGAGAACAACAAGACTAGACACTGGCTGACCACACCTCCTACACTGCCACTGTGGCATTGTAAAGGATTGGAATGATCCATCTTCTGCCTCTCCCTACTGTACCTTGCTGAATGGTTAAGTCCACCTCACCACTCCTCCAGCCGTCCCCCCCACCCCCCTCCACTGATCCAGCCCATCCACCCGCTCTTTTCTCAGGCTCCTCCCTAAAACACACCTTATGCAAATGACCCAGCTTTCCGTGAGCAGCAGGCTTTGTTTACACAGCCATCCGACCACAGCCGGTTCTCCTGTTGTGCTCAAACAAGGTGTGTGTAGTGTGTGTATGAGGCTGAATGCGCGCTCAATGTTTTGGAGGGAAGAGCCAGTGTTCATTTGACTGTGAATGTGAAGAGAACTTCTACTGCTCTAAAAGTTTCTACTTTGCTCAGAGAAAAGGTGTGTGGCACAGATTCCAGAAGAGGTGAAAGAGAAGAGAACATTCTGTTCTGAGTTTTGTTTGGAAAAACTCCTGCACCTCTGTGAAGAAGTGAAAGGAGGATATATTTTTTTGAAGTGGAGGATAGCATGGCGTGCTCTGCTCATAATCTCTGCTAGAGGCGAAGGACTGGGATTTTACGAGGGAAAAAGATCYATAAAAAGCACGTTTTGGATCTAACGGAACTTTCTTCAACTAAAGCCTGTAGCTTCTTTAGTAGAATCTACAGGTAGATAGCTAGCTCCTGTCCTGTGGACAGCCCTGCTGGCCCTGTGCTATGCTGGAGAGCCCACTGGCCCAGCCACGCTGCAGAGCTCCATACCTGAGGTTGATTTAGGCTGTGAGAGAGGGAGAGAGCGCTGCAACATGGAGCTGGACCACCAGCGAAACAGGGAGCCCTGTCTCTCCCCGGCGGCGTTTGTTAACCAGGTGCAGTACTCCAACATCCTGGAGGGGAGATTCAAACAGCTGCAAGGTAAGAGCTTACTAATAGTCTGGCCCCTGCCTGGGGCAGGCTGGATTAACACTTATTCTGGTGGYTCCTAAACCTGCTGGAAAAAGAAATGGATAATCTGTAGAGCTTTTTGGCTCCTGATGTAATATATGTTGTTGGGTTAGAGTGCAGAAAGTCCATCCAGAAGTCCCCAGTTCAGAGAGATGAAGAAATGACTCCCCCAAACATTTTTTCCCCCCCGTTTATTCCTGGTGTGCGTGGTCAGCTCTGGCCCCACACCGTGTCTCCGTTTTGTGTGGCCTGTGTTTYAGAGTATAGCGCAGGGGGCTGTGTAGCTCCAGGCTCCTGTCCCAGGTCTGGCCTGTTCAGGGGGGTTAGAAACACTGGCTGGCCCGACAGATCAGCTCCAACTGATCACCAGGCCACCTGGCCCTCCATATCCAATTACAGGCCTCCGTCAGTGGCCTAAGCCATGCGTGGTCCTGGGCACGGAAGTCACCGTTGCCATAGTAAGAAACACAGTCAGATGAATACAACCCAATAGCTGGTTGAAATTGTTCAGGGTAAAGGTTTGAAGTGTTTACCCAGCAACGATCCATTCCATGGGGCCTCCCCTTACGTACATCTGGTGATCCCCCTTTTCAATAGAGCCGTTATAAGGTTGAGGTGCTGTAGCAGACTAGCAGTAAGGAGCAGTGTGGGTATGCGTTACTCGGTATTTGGTTTGTTTATTTTGTCTATCTGGGGTGTGTGTGTGTGTGTGTGTGTGAGACCAGGTGTGCCTGGCTCCTTTGAGCTGCACACCTCCCTAGCATGGGACCATTAGGCAGGGTTAGATTAGCAGAAGTGCGATGCAGTCAGTCAATGAAGTTATCACTAAAGAGCATTGTGTTTCATCGTTTTTTTCTCTCTGCCTCCTCGCCGTCTTAAAGATTTTAAGAAACGCCGTCTGGGATGGAGCATTTTCAAGGAGTTGACTTGTGGTGCAAGTCCACACACCCTACATGTTTGAAATTCTTTGTGTGCTCTGATGATATTTCACCTCCCGGGTTGGGCAATCTGTCCAGTGTCACTAAGGCAGACRCGCAGGGTTTTGTTTTATTTGACTTGAAATCCCCCAGAGTTTCATAACCTCCTTGACCTCCTTCCACTGTTCAGTCTGAGGTTCCCCCCCCCTTTACCAGTCAGTAGGATCTTTCTCCATGATAAACCTGTTTATCTGTTAGCTTCTCGTGTTCAAAGAAAGTTTTATTTGTGTGTGTGTCTGTGACACTCAGTCCATCTGCTGGTAGGTGTGCTGGTGTATCCAAGCTAAGCTTTAGGTACAGGGTCTACACAATGACTTCGGTGGAGATAAGAGTTATGTAGTGCACGGTGGGGGTATACTATCTTACATGTCCCTTCACTTGAAAAGAGGGAGCCTAAATCCCACCAATCAGTGTGAAGTTCAGCGTTAAGGAGTGGTAGCTCTGCGCTTAGCAGGATCCGAYTCTCTTTCAGACGGCTTGTGTACAGTCTGAAATTTGCCTCCGACTCTGACCTTTTTGTCAATCATCTCATCTCCAAACAGGAGCTCAGTCTGCTGATGCCAGACAAGATGTACACATCAYTCGCATACCGCTCGCATTCACTTCACTCACATACCCAAAGTTATGAGGTGACAGCATTTAAGTCAACTGTTGACAAAACATTTAATCTCTTAACAGAGCAGCCTGCAGTCTAGGCCTATAGCAAGGAAGATCAGCCCCCCCTGTCTTTCTGACAAAATGTATGAATGGGTTTTTTGCATTGTCCCGATCCTTCCCATTCTGCCTCCCGATCCCACCTCACCAGTCCTGTCTCTGTCCATGGCATCGCCACCACCCCACCCCCTGTAGACACCCTTAGGCACCACACTAGTAATTCCGGTCTGACTGCACTTGAGGCTTATGCTTCTTCTTCCTCCCTCTGTTCCTCCCTGACTGGGGACAGGAAAACTGGCCTGTCYGCTGGGACCGCAGCAGTGTGATAAGACATAGCGATATATTTGATTGATATCGGTACACATAGTTATCGTGTTAATAAAGGCGTCACTGAAGTGATATGTTGGTATGCTAAAGAAACGGAATGTTTCCTCATTCTTGTTGCGTCACCGTCCCTCAGGCGGTGTGTTTGCGTTTGAACATGGCGATCAATCAGTAGGCCGAAGGTCACACAGGACAGGAATGTTCGAACCAGTGATGGTCTTCTCCTGGTTAGCCAGTCATTTGAGACTTCTTTGTGCCACCGTCGTCATTAGCCAATATAGCAGGGCACGTACGGTACCTTCGGAAAATATTCAGACCCCTCGACTTTTTCCACATATTGTTACGTTACAGCCTTATTCTAACATTGATTAAACAAAACATTTTCCTCACACACAATACCCCATAATGACAAAGCGAAAAATATATATATTTTTTACAAATGTATTAAACATAAGTAACAGAAACCTTATTCACATAAGTATTCATACCCTTTGCTATGAGACTCGAAATTGAGCTCAGGTGCATCCTGTTTCCATTGATCATCCTTGAGATGTTTCTACAACTTGATTGGAGTCCACCTGTGGTAAATTCAATTGATTGGACATGATTTGGAAAGGCACACACCTGTCTATATAAGGTCCCACAGTTGACAGTGCATGTCAGAGCAAAAACCAAGCCATGAGGTTGAAGGAATTGTCCGTAGAGCTCCGAGACAGGATTGTGTCRAGGCACAGATCTGGGGAAGGGTACCCAAAAATGTCTGCAGCMTTGAAGGTCCCCAAGAACACAGTGGCCTCCATCATTCTTAAATGGAAGAAGTTTGAAACCACCAAGACTCTTCCTAGGGCTGGCTGCCTGGCCAAACTGAAAAATCTGGGGAGAAGGCCCTTGGTGAGGGAGGTGACCAAGAGTTCGATGGTCACTGACAGAGCTCCAGAGTTCCTCTKTGGAGATGGGAGAACCTTCCAGAAGGACAACCATCTCTGCAGCACTCCACCAATCAGGCCTTTATAGTAGTTGCCAGACAGAAGCCACTCTTCAATAAAAGGCACATGACAGCCCGCTTGGGGTTTGCCAAAAGGCACTTAGACTCTCAGATCATGAGAAACAAGATTCTCTGGTCTGATAAAACAAAGATTGAACTCTTTGGCCTGAATGCCAAGTATCACGTCTGGAGAAAACCTGGCACCRTCACTATGGTGAAGCATGGTGGTGGCAGCATCATGTTGTGGGGATGTTTTTCAGTGGCAGGGACTGGGAGAGACTAGTCAGGATTGAGGCAAAGATGAACAGAGCAAAATACAGAGATCCTTGATGAAAACCTGCTCAGGACCTCAGACTGGGGTGAAGTTTCACCTTCCARAAGGACAACGACCCTAAGCACACAGCCAAGACGATGCAGGAGTGGCTTCGGGACAAGTCTCTGAATATCCTTGAGTGACCCAGGCAGAGCCCGGACTTGAACCCGATCGAACATCTCTGGAGAGACCTGAAAATAGCTGTGCAGCAACACTCCCCATGCGACCTGACAGAGCTTGAGAGGATCTGCAGAGAAACTCCCCAAATACAGGTGTGCGAAGCTCGTAGCGTCATACCCAAGAAGACTCGAGGCTGTAATAGCTGCCAAAGGTGCTACAACGATGTACAGAGTAAAGGGTCTAAATGCTTATCTAAATGTGATATTTCTGTTTTTTWTTTTTWTTTTTATTATTAGCAAAAATGTCAACTGTTTTTGCTTCATCATTAACAGGTATTGTGTGTAGATTAATGAGGGGGGGAATCGATTTAATCCATTTTAGAATAAGGCTGGAATGTAAAAGAATGTGGATAAAGTTAAACACACGAGTCTCTTTATCTTAAATTACTAACGGAGCCTCCAACTACTGTTTGGAGATCAGTTACATGTCTTGACTCACACTTGTTTTCCCATTGTCATAACATACTCAACATGGTAAAGAATACACCACCAACACTGTGTGAATGTGTGACGTTGAAGGTACTGTTGCTGTGTGATTGTTTAGGGCGCCATAAAATCAGCTTCGTATACGGAATCCTGACATTAAAACGGAGTTCAACAATATTAAAAAATGATAGGAAATCAACTATGTATTGACCTTATTGGAAAATTAATTCCTTTGTCCAAGTCACTCATAAGATGTGAACAAAATGCATCTCTGATTCGTATTTTCCTGCAGCTTTCTGAAACGGTACAGAAAATGCCCCTACCCGGGCGTGTGTAGCCACTGCCCAGTCCCCAACAACCAGATGTTCCGGTTTTCCGGAGAAATGGTAAGAGAGCCTGTGACTCGACTTCCTATTTTGGACGTTAAGAAGGCGTCACTCCATCTTAACTCCTCCTCCACATTCACATTGATTGAACAGCGCAGAGAGGAACCTCGCTCGACAGTTATAACAAATTATTATAATAATCTTCTCCTCAAGACCAGTATGTAGACGATCTAGTTTCAGGTGTTTATTTTACGCCTGAAACGTTAGGTTAGTGTGTGTGTGTGTGTGTCTACACTTTGTGTAGCCGTTAGCGATGATGCTAATGATAACCTTCTTGTGGTAGAGATCTAAAGATTTTTCCAAAAACCTTTCAAATTAAACGTTAACTACAAAGTAGCCTATGCCYACCTAGCAGAATGATGTCATGATTATTTGCATGAATCCAGTGGCTATGTATTCTTGCAAACTCTGCAATAACATGAGCGCTACATAAACATCGCTAACCAAACAACCGTCTCTTGCTGGTGCGCACTTGCATTAAAGGGTTACTACACTTCTTTTAGTTGTTTTTTCTCCCAGATCTCAAAAGTTGTGGACTTAGAACCTCAAATGCTGTTGTTTTTCTATATAGAAGGCAAAAAACGGAATTTGGGAAGAAACTCAAACGGAATCAGGTAAAAGATAAACTGATTTTATAGGGCCTTATTTGCAGCTGTTTCTCACCACAGTACAGCACAAATCTGGTGAACTGTGTGTTCATCATAATTTACATGGCAAACACGTCTTCTTTACTTGGCAAACAAAATCATCCAGTTAAAAGCTGTACTGTAACCAGCAGTAAGTCAGCCTTAAGCCCTGTTCAACTGGAGATGCCWGTCTGGGCATCTAATGGTTTCAATGCAAACACACAGGCTAAAGGATACAGTCCATCATCACTGCCTATCACATGTTGCCATGTTGATAGGCATGGTGAATTTGGTTAGGTAGTGTGTCCGGGTCCAAAGGGTCACTGTCCCTGGTGCCAGTCACCTCTGCCTGCACTTCTGAGTAAATACTGATGTGTGCTTTAGGAGGGACTTCTCAGTAGTCATTAGTAGTGTGCCTCTATTCAACCAGAAGAAAAATAACATGTACACTCAACCATTTTACACACCAAGACACATCTGTTGTTTTGAGGGGGGCGTGACAGATCTGCATATTTCCGTTAGGGGACACCACCTCTGAGGTGCGCATGTGCAATAACTCAATTTGCCTTTACACTCCTTCTAAACAACTTGCTTGTGATGGGTAAAGTTCATAACAGATTTGAGTTTTGGCAACAGAAAACTGTATTGACATCAAACGTTTCATCGATGAGAAAATGTCCAGAATGCCGGGCAAAATCCATCTCGTTTCATCTTCTCCCACCCCATTTGGTAGTGAGTTGAAACGCCAAGCGAATGYTTCACATTTACACATCTGGTAAAATGTCTGTCTCATTGTGCCATCTTTGTCTATAGGCTGGATCAGGCCTACCTGATTTTAAACACACACGAGCCACACGTCAGGCAGACGTTATCGGAGCGTGAGGTCTGGAACCAACAGGCTCAGAGACAGTTTCTATCTACAAGCCATCAGAYTGCTGAACACTTGAACTGGACTGACCACCTGCTCTGATTCTCCACACCTTAACACACACATTCATTCATGCTACGCACACAAAAACTCCTGCTACCAGAMTCTTACTATGAGTGCTAAATACAATTGAGTGCACAATTTAAACACTTGCCCCCCAAATCCACCTTCCCCAAAAAACACCTGTAAATATTGGACTATAATTTGTGCCTTCCTGTATTATACTTAAGATACAATGTTTATTCTGTTCTACTGAGCCATGTACTTGGTTTTGTATTCTCATCTTTTATTTCTTATTGTTGAAGGAACCRGCGAATATGCATTTCATTGGACGTGTGTACCATCCTTGAAAACCATTTGATTAGGCTGAACATCATGATCTGCCCAGCTGTTGACCAGATAAGGGGAATCAGAGAATGTCAGTTAGACAGGTGATAAGGGTCATTCCACACCCTGTGGAATTGATTTGAATAATGATCTTGCACTGTCACAGTGACTTAGTCTGACAAAATGTGAGGTTTTGATTGCGAAATAGGATAACGGCGGTATGCTAGTTCCTATAGGGTAGAATGTAATGGTTAACCCCTTGGTGTCTAAGCCCTGTCTAAATCCGTGGGGGGGGGGGTTAAGGTCATAAGATCATTTTGCTATTTGATTTTGAATTTTAAGACCCCTTGAAGTATTACAAAAATATATTTAAAAAATAATTTGAAACCATTGAATTTGGCCTTACTGCTATTAAACCTTTTTACAAAATTGGCGATTTGTCACATCCCTAGTTGGTAGGGCAGAGAGAAGCCATTATTGTGGTTTACTTTGTTCACAGGCAGCCTGTTGCACTGTAGTAGTGTTATTCTAATTTAGATGCAGGTCACGTTGTTGTCACCCAATAGTGATTGTTCCCATTTGGAGCGTTTGAGCCCTGTGAAGTAGGTGTAAGTGTTGAGGGAATAGAAGACCTGGTCCAGTCTTCCTTCCCCAGGTCATTGACACGCTTGGGCTCCATTTCCTCAGCATTTTGTTCCTTTACTTTTATTTAAGAAGTGAATAGGCACATGAGGAGATCTATTTCTCATTTCTCGGTCACATTACAGGTGTAGTAGAAGGCTCTATAGTAGGCCTATCTCTCGATTTACTAAACCTAGTYCTAGAGGCTTCCGGCTTAGATTCACATTTCCAAGGTTGGGATTTACCCTACACACACAAATGATACCTTAACAAGGACGGTTATGTTTTGTTGACACAGTTTTTATTTACAGTTTCCTACTTGGGGAAGTAGCAGAAGACTCCAGCTTTGGGGTCTTGAGGGCTATTTGCTGCTGCCTGTTGACGCCCATTCTGTGTCCAGATGTTATGACTGAGGGGTGTCTCTGCTCTGCCTCCATCCCAGGGGACTGGCCTTGGCCGTCCTCATCTTCTCCCCGCAGCAGCTGCACAGAGAGCGAGAGAGGCCTGGGTAGGGTCCTTACCTCCACCTTCCACAGTCAGCGGGAGACAGGCTTAGAGACCCATCCATACGTTACCGGTTACCCACTGATAAAGGTGTTCTTTAGAAGTCAAAACGTAGCACTTCCTGTAAATTGCCCTTTTCTGTTTCCCTTTCAGTGTATTTATTGAGGTTTACATGGACCGAGCTGGCACCAGACCAGGCGACACACTCCATTTGTTTTTATGCCTGTGCCCACAAGCTGTAAAGAATACAGAATAACCGGCGTCACACGTGGCTAGTCTGTGGTTGAGCAGCACTGAGGGTTGGGTCACATCAGCCCTGTTCTCTGAAGTCTAAAGCTGCTTGGGCGGTTATGTTATTGTAGAGCAAAGTTTGCATGTGTGGTTTTGTGTCCTTCTGCGTTTTGTCCTTCAGCTCGCTGTCCTTCTGCAGACATGACAGGAGCAGTCATGTCAGGGGGAATCCTTGCCCTGGCGCTTGTAGGATAAATATGACAGCAGCACACACTGTGGCTGTGCAGCCAGCCRTCTTGCTGTGCTGTCCTTGGCACAGAGGACAGGTGAGCTGTGGCTAACAAAGATGTAGCATTGTACTGACGGCCTACTATAAATGGTTGCCGAAGAAACACGCTCAGTTGAATTGATCCGCTGTACCAATCCGATTTTGCTTTTGAATTTGTTACAACCAGTCTTGCTCAGAGACTCTGTTTTGATGTTGCCTGTGTGGCAGCTGCGTGTTTCCTTCTGAAGCTGTTTGTGGTCTGACCTGCTTTTGCTCTGGCGTCTTTATGGATTAGAGATGCAAATTTCGGTCATTTTTGCTGCCGACTAACCAAGTCACATTAACCGGTCAACAAACAGTAAAATGATGTGACCAACAGAAAGCATGCATGCATACAGCGAACAGACATATTTCATTAAGAGCTTAATGAAAACATTCAACAATAGCAAGCCTATTATTGAACGTGCAACTGCTGTGATGAGGCAGCTAATAAAACATACATTTAAAGGGGGGTTGCATGGTAGTGGCTGGTCTTAGTGGCCCTCTTGGCAGCAGAGACAACATTTTGCTAATTTCCTGCAATTTTACACATTTTGCCATGGGGCAGAGAAAACATTGTACATTTTTTTTTTTTGAAAGGGTAACTCAATTCCAATTTTAGCCTAAACTGGCTATGCGAAACAAACCTAACTTTGCATTTTCAAATGCGTTTCCACTTCACAGCCTTTAAAAAAAAATAATGTTTTGCATTATTATAGGTGTCGGAATTAAAATGGACAATATGAAGGTTACATCTGTTAGATAAGGAAGTGAGKGATACAAGACACTTGTGTGTTGGTGACATCATGCATGACAAATTTTTATATACATTCACATCCAAAATGACAAAGATGAGCAAAAAATATAAAGCTATTTGGCCTCGCACACCAGTGGTGGGTTTGGCATCGACATAAGGATGCATAAGCAGAAAAGAACCCCATACCTACTGTAAAATATGGTGGTGGATCTTTGATGTTATGGAACTATTTTGCTTCCACTGGTCCTGGGGCCCTTGTTAAGGTCAACGGCATCATGAACTTTCCCAGAACCAGGACATTTTAGTCAGAAACCTGATTGCCTCTGTTAGGAGGCTGAACCTGGGCTGCAAGTGGATCTTCCAGCAAGACAATAACCCCAAGCACACATCAAAATCCACAAAGAAATTGKTAATTGACCACAAAATCAACATTTTGCAATGGCCATCTCAGTCTCCGGACTTGAACCCCAWTGAAAACCTGTGGTTTGAACTGAAGAGGGCAGTCTACTGTATATGCGCTAGGGGTGTGCCAAGTTGTCGGACAAAACAAGTATCGTAACAGATATGGACAATTGTCCTGATACGATTATGGTCAGAGTAATTTTTTGTTTGATATAATATTTTTTTCCCGGTGCCAGCACGCATCTTTCAATCAAGTGTGAGGTGCTATGTGGTCTAAGTAACTCAACTAGTTTGTCTTGGGCTGTAGGGTGGGTTGTACGTTGACCCTGCGGCTCTGATTGGATAGAGTGAAGCCGTATTTCTCCTTTCACTCGCTTTGCTTCATTCACCCGATCACTTATCCTTGCATGTTTYGGTTGGGTTGTTTTAGATTGCTGCTGGCTCCAGTTAGCCTGCTACTATGATAA
The DNA here is from genome assembly GCF_002910315.2 of Salvelinus sp. IW2-2015. Classification (NCBI taxonomy): domain Eukaryota; kingdom Metazoa; phylum Chordata; class Actinopteri; order Salmoniformes; family Salmonidae; genus Salvelinus; species Salvelinus sp. IW2-2015. The sequence goes on along the minus strand of NC_036863.1, from coordinate 38,142,439 downwards.
ATCAAATGCTGAGGATGTTTGCTACAAGGTACAGTTGAAGTCRGAAGTTTACATACACCTTAGCCAAATACATTTAAACTCAGTTTTTCACAATTCCTGACATTTAATCCTAGTAAAAATTCCCTGTCTTAGGTCAGTTAGGATCACCACTATATTTTAAGAATGTGAAATGTCAGGGAAAAAAGTAGATTTATTTCAGCTTTTATTTCTTTCATAACATTCCCAGTGGGTCAGAAGTTTACATACACTCAATTAGTATTTGGTAGCATTGTCTTTAAATTGTTTAACTTGGGTCAAATGTTTCGGGTAGCCTTCCACAAGCTTCCCACGATCAGTTGGGTGAATTTGGCCCATTCCTCCTGACAGAGCTGGTGTAACTGAGTCAGGTTTGTAGGCCCCCTTGCTCGCACGTGCTTTTTCAGTTCTGCCCACAAATTTTCTATAGGATTGAGATCAGGGCTTTGTAATRGCCACTCCAATACCTTGACTTTGTTGTCCTTAAGCCATTTTGCCACAACTTTGGAAGTATGCTTGGGGTCATTGTCCATTTGGAAGACCCATTTGTGACCAAGCTTTAACTTCCTGACTGATGTCAGGAAGTCCACCAGTCCCTCCTGCAGCAAAGCACCCCCACAACATGATGCTGCCACCCCCGTGCTTCACGGTTGGTATGGTGTTCTTCGGCTTGCAAGCATCCCCCTTTTTCCTCCAAACATAACGATGGTCATTATGGCCAAACAGTTCTATTTTTGTTTCATCAGACCATTTCTCCAAAAAGTACGATCTTTGTCCCCATGTGCAGTTGCAAACCGTATTCTGGCTTTTTTATGGAAGTGGCTTCTTCCTTGCTGAGCGGCCTTTCAGGTTATGTCGATATAGGACTCATTTTACTGTGGATATAGATATTTTTGTACCGGTTTCCTCCAACATCATCCTCACAAGGTCCTTTGCTGTTGTTTTGGGATTGATTTGCACTTTTCGCACCAAAGTACGTTCATCTCTAGGAGACAGAACGCGTCTCCTTCCTGAGCGGTATGACTGCTGTGTGGTCCCATGGTGTTTATACTTGCGTACTATTGTTTGTACAGATGAACGTGGTACATTCAGGCGTTTGGAAATTGATCCCAAGGATGAACCAGACTTGTGGAGGTCTACAATTTCTTTGAGGTCTTCGTTGATTTCTTTTGATTTTCMCATGAAGGTAGGCCTTGAAATACATCCACGGGTACACCTCCAATTGACTCAAATTATGTCAATTAGCCTATCTGAAGCTTCTAAAGCCATGAAATAAATTTCAGGAATTTTCCAAGCTGTTTAAAGGCACAGTCAACTTCATGTATGTAAACCTCTGACCCACTGTAATTGTGATACAGTGAATTATAAGTGAAATAATCTGTCTGTAAACAATTGTTGGAAAAATGACTTGTGTCATGCACAAAGTAGATGTTCTAACCGACTTGCCAAAACTAGTTTGTTAACAAGAAATTTGAAGTGGTTGAAAAACAAGTTTTAATGACTCAAACTGTATCAATGTGCTTAGCATCAAACACGCAGGGTTAGTGTAGGGTAAAAATATTAAATGCTGATGGGCATTCTGACTCAGTGACAGCCGACTTCTCTACCCACTGCAAATTGATGACAGTCTCACACACACTTTGCGTGCTGCTCCTAATCTGCAGCTTTTATGGTCTATAAACGTGCAGTATTTTGCCAACATCTAGCCTATTTAGGCATATTAAAACGCTTCCTTTTTYCCGATCCAATCTGACTATCAACTGTCAGTCTACGGATACAGTTACGAAAATGAGTATGTTCAGGTAGGCACACCCCTAATATGCGCAGATGTAGAATATCAAGGATCTGAAAAGATTCTGTATGGAAGAATGGTCTAAGTCAAGGACCCTCCAATTCGATTCAACCATGTTTTCTCAGGGTTTAAAGTCCTCCGTAACACTGTACAAAACATTAAGAACACCTTCCTAATAGGCCGGCAGGGTAGCCTAGTGGTTAGAGCGTTGGGTCAGTAACTGAAARGTTGCAGGTTTGAATACCTGAGTGGATAAGGCTCTGTCAATGGGCCCTTGAGCAAGGCACTTAACCCTCATTTGCTCCTGGGGCACCGTACTACTATGGCTGACCCTGTAAAACAACACATTTCACTGCATCTACCTGTGACGATGAAAAACATGATTTGCCCTCGGAACAGCCTGAATTCGTCGRGCATGAACTCTACAAGGTGTCTCAAGCTTCCCACAGTTGTCAAGTTGTTTGGATGTCCTTTGGGTGGTGGACCATTCTTGATACACACAGGGAAACTGTTGAGTGTGAAGAAACCCAGGAGCGTTGCAGATCTTGACACAAAMCGGTGCGCCTGGCACCTACTACCATAACCCGTTCAAAGGCGCTTAAATCCTTTGTCTTGCCCATTCACTCTCTGAATGGCACAAATACACAATCCATGTCTCAAGGCTTACAAATCCTTATTTAATCAATTTCCTGGAAATAGCCGKTGTTCATAATGTTTTGTATACTCAAATACCCTGTATGTTGTTTTCTGTTACGCTGTGCGCACTGAACTGACACGCATGATTGTTGATGACACTCCGATGTTCCGATGAAGGGAATGAAATAGTCTATAATGAGCACCACCATAGCGCCCGACTCAGACAGCGGTGTGTAGCGTACTGTAGCTGCTGGCAGAATAATTCAAAGYCTCTACTTTATCACTCAGGATGTAACTTTCCAGTGCTAATATTTTTGCCATGCAATGTTGTTATTAAAACAAAATCAGACATCCCCATAGTAGAATAGTTTACCTATTTAGCTAGTCGGCTTGTGTTCTATGCGAGTTAAAAACKTATATATAGCCACTTCGCTTCATTAGTTGAGCTACGGGTGATAATGCTTCTTGCTAATAGCACATCTGATAATATAGACCATGYATAAGGCTGGTCCAATATACGCATGGTCCAATATGTACTTTTTTTTTAACATAATTTGACCAATATGTTATTGGGCCCATATCTGGAGCTGGAAATTATATTTTAGATGGTGTCAATTTTATTTTATTTTAAATAATTTGTGTGTAGAATTTCCTTTTTAAAAAGTCACCAGAAGTGAGATTCTCAGTCCTTTACATAAACATTTTCCCAAGGAGGACCCCGGACCCCCTAACCAAGGGGACTGGAGTTGGTCAGATTCGTTTGGTTATTCTCTTTTCCTAAAATCATTGTAGTCGTGACTTTCTTACTTGAACGGGGAGGTTAACTTGGCCTTAGACAATCAATCTGACATCGCCTTAAGTTTCAGTCATGGGATTTTTTAAATTGTTGCTTTAACCCCTGTGTTTTCCAGTCTCCATAAAATATTTTTGAAAAAGGCTCAAGTGCCGTTATCCTCGCAGGGTGAGGTATTGAAAACGGGTGGCAATAATTTTTACCCCCATCTTTTTGAGAAATACAAATATTACTTGTTAAACAAAATCTTTATCTGAGCAGTTGTAGTAGTATAAAATCATTGATACTGTTTGTTTGTTGAATACTTGTTTCTAATTGGCTTGGAGGGCATTCTAGAACGTGCATTATTTCCTTTTATACCACAGCATTGTTGAATACTCTTTTCTGATTGGCTAGAAGGGCATTCTAGAATGGACAATAAAAACATAACGGGACAGTTGGAAAATATATTGGGACACCTTGCAATATGCGCCTGCACATGCAGACGGTACTTAACTACAAAGTACTGAAAGCTATGCCAACAACCACACAACCCGAAATTGGTTACATTGTAAACGCAGGTCCAAGGAGAAAAAACGTAGATAGACACATTTTTTGGGGGAGCGTCTGATGACCTAATAGCGTGAGGGATTGACATTACTTTCTCCGGTATCTATGTTGCAGTCATTACGCAAGTGGCGCTATGCTGTCAAATCCTTCCAACATGTTTCTAGTTTGACCAGCTGTTTTAAGCAACTGGTATTTTAAAATTCGGTTGCCATACTGGCAGGTTAGCTAGCAACATACTATTTAGCTAGCTTCTAGCCTAGCGTTTGATATGCAATGTGATCTCCTTGTAATGAACAGTATCGAGTGTCCTGACGAGAAGGCAAAGCTTTTCTAGCTRTTCCAGGCAAAATTGGGCATCATCAACTCATTGCTATGGATTTATCCAAATGAATGTCAATAGAACACAGGCTGAACAAATGCAAATGTATCTACTTTGCTGTTCTTTTGGCTGCAGAGACCATGACTGTGTTAGCCGTAGCTAGTTGGCTAGCTAGCAAGCAAGGGACAATAACGTTGCCAATATAGAACCTCCATATATTCTCTAGCAATCAAAAGATGAGAAAGTGTGGATTCTCTTACAAAAATGAAAATATCACAAATGTTTCATTTATTTCTTCTAGGAAATGTGTTCTTTAGTATTGTTTTCTTTGGCAACTGTGGTATAAGCAGGATAAACGCCTCCGTTCTGTACATTACCTAGGCTGCGGCGTTGATTATTTAAAAAAAAAATATTGCAACAATAATAACAATATTACACATCAATACAGGGACATTCCTGTGAATACAATGAACAAAATCATATAGAACACCAGGTGACCCCCCCCCCCCACAAAGAAAATGTGTTTAATACAAAAAAATAAGAATAATTCAGGACATCATTAATGTGATAAGGCAATCAGCCATTAACAGACATTGAGACATGACTTTTCCAACTTTTAAAGTTTCACAAGTTTGAGAGATTTATAAAATTGTAACAGTTCAATGAAAGAAACTAGAAAATAATGAATTTTTCCACCCCATTTACATTTGTGAATATATTATTTGGCTAAGAGAATAATAATGTTAATAAAATCGTTATGATCAGATTTACAAGGATAAGCATAATGTCATTTTACATCAAAGGTAAACATAGGTCATTCTTATTTCCAAGGTAATCTACAGGACATCGGCGTTTATCCCTTACTTATACCATGGCACTGTTGAATACTAGAGTCTGATTGGCTTGAAGGACATTCGAGAGCATGCACAGCATACCAGCATGGTAGAATTCAGTAGCTATAGTTCATTCTTACATGTTCTATGTTTGAGCTGCTTTTGAAAGCAAAAGTCGAATTKAAAACATTATTGRCATTGTTGAATTCGATTTTCWTAAAAGCAAGCTAGGGCTGATGGTTTAGTTAGCTAAACTAGCAAGTCTGGTTGGTTRCCAAGGCAACTACTGTCACTATCTAGTAAACTTGCTAGCTACTTCAGTGGWCGTTGAACACATTTCTAGCGGCTATGTGTTTAAGTTATGGCCATGGTATAAAATGGATAGTCAACTTGTGGCTCATTGCATTCTCTGGAAAATAATGCAACTCCGTGGAAGGTCAGTTCAACTCCGCTAGYGTGTCTTGGAACACACCTTCCACGTCATTCCTTATTTTCCATAGAACGCGTAGCCTCTTCATTATCCCTTACTTATTTTATAGTCTTATTTCCTGCGTGTGGGTGGGTGGCTGGGCCAGTGTTAATGATTACCCTGGCTCTAGACTCTAATCACAGGCTGTATTGAAGCTGCTTGAGTGTGCTGGCTTAGAAATGGATCCTTAAGCCCAGTTCAGCGTTCAATTACGGAGCTGAAGGAGCAGCGTCTGACTGCACTAATAGTGCCCTTCTGATGAGGGTATTACTCACGCGCAGGCGCACACACTGATAAACAAACCAACATACGGTAGGCCAATTGTCACAGTGCTTACTCCTCTCACACATTCACACTCCTGGCCCAATAAAAACTCTTCCTACAGTAGGTATTCATCACGTTTATGCTCCGTTTACATTACACTGTTATCCAGAGCAGATTACAAGTGAAGGTACATTTTTATTCCGAGTTGAACATCTACATGAATACAGAATAACAAGCAAACGCATCCGAAAGTAAATGTCACTACACCGAACATCATTACAATAAACAGAATTGAAATTCAAATAAATTCCACCAGAATAAAGCCTCTAGCAAACCGATTGCTTCAGTGTAACATTATGTTGTGGTCGTATCTGTCTACATAAATAATAGACAGATTCTTTCTCTCTAGGTACTAGAGCTGAATTTATAAGTCTGGCTCAGAGAGGGCTGTCAGGTAGTGGAGGGCCTTTGTAGTGCCCTTGGGCCTYGGGCAGGATCCCCATAATAATCCTGTATCAGTGGTGAGTGTGTAACAAAAGGCCGTAAAGGCAGACTGACTGACTGATGCTGGTAGTTTCCTCATTCTTTCTCAGGACGAGGTGACTGGAGGCGCTGGTGCTGGTTACTCAAGCAGGCAGCCCAGTGGTGGTGATACGAGGGAGGGCAGACTTCACAGGGTCAGGGGTAGTGCTGTGGCGGTCATRAAATTTTGTCAGCCGGTAATTGACCGTTAATTGACATAAACACATTTAGCGTYTCCTGGCTTCCACGCAGCCTACAAGCCACTGATGCTGACTTTTGGAACATCTMCATGTTAAAAAGTCTAATAAATCCATGTARTATAGCCTACACCTTCACAATGAATCCATTATTTATTTTAGACAGGTCTAAAGAAASATGATATGAAGACAATGTAGTTTATTTCAGAAGAACAGAATAGCATACTTTGAGTTGTCTTGATCTGGCTATACCAAATGGCTGTGGGCTACACTAGTTMATTTAGCAGATAAGATTTGCTTAGAATTTATTATTATTTTATAGTATGAAGAATACAATTGAACAAACGATTTGAGGGAGTGCGCACGTGCGGCTATTCTTGTGGTGTTCGGTTAACAAAGAAATACGTTTTTTATGCTTAATTTGGAGTTATTAATGTAACTTTAGTTGTTCTACAAAAGTTGGGCTATGTTTGGATTTTGAATACATTGTAAGGCTGCATGATGCGACCCCTAATGATGATTTGAAAAAGCTCTGCTTAGTTTTTTGCGCAGGATGTTAACACTTTATCAGTCTCGCAATTCACAATTTGACAAGCACTTGATAATGCCTCGAATTTCATGGCGGCATCCCATTTGTGTGAACGTAATGCACCCTTAAAAAGATTGGGTCTTTCTCACAGGCTACAAGTGAAGAAGGACACATCGGGGACGCAACTGTGTGCGTCCTTATCCAATTCCAAGGTGCATATTGAAGATATTGGAAGAGCTGTCCACGTTTACTTTTCATCAGCCAACAAGATGAGTAGGCCTAACGAACAGCAAAAGCACTAGCCTATGTCAATCTACTATCCMCCATAGTACAAAAGACTAYCTATTCTGTGCAAGAAATAAATATTCCAAACATAGTCTGGGACAGTTGTGGGATGGTTTACACTGTTCCAAATGGTCAGAAAAATATATAGTTTTGTAATCGAACAGCAACTGTTTGGCACACATAATACTCAGGAAATGCTGTTACCAAATGGATTTTGGTAACAGAACCTTTCAGTCAGAAACAAGTAAGAAACTAAATGACTCTAATGATGTTGCAGCTTCAGCACGGACGGCACAATCAACACGTGTTGTGCTGTGGTGCCTTTTCACTGCAGTAGGGAGGAGAGAGAGACAACGTGCGCCAGCTGTCATTTTTTTTAAGATAGTGTGGACGTCAGTCTCTTTCTTGAGTAATTTTTGTGTCGTAATTATTTAATCAAACAGTGTGCTTAAAGCATCAGACAAGCTCAATGCATATTTAGTTCATTTTATTGAAACACATAGGGTGTGTCTGTCTAAATATGGAAAAATAAGGTGAAACGTTTCAAACTATCAATTGGTCGAAAGAACAGGATGACTCTCGGTCGACCAAGATTTGTTTTTAGTCAGGGACAGCCCTAWGGTAAATAGATAAAACTATTATTCTATGGGGTTCTCAGATTWGTTTTCTAGTCAGTACTTGTTTTGTTTGCGGAGGAAAAGTAAATGTGGACTGTTCCAGCGTTTTCAAATTGCGCCTTGTTAGAAATATATTTTTTTGCATGGCGACAATGCATTTGCCGTGGAGCATCGCCACAGCTAAATGACTGCAGCTGAAACACTGGAGAGGGGAAGAGATGACAGGAGCGGGGGGAGATGAAAGGAGGAGAAGAGGACTCGAGTAATGATTAGCAGACGGTCAACACCAGGTAGCCTGGCCAGATRCTTGTTCATAAACCCTTGATTATGTGCGGTGGGGAATGTTGTGAACCAATTCATCTGCAGAGCGCACTGTGGTTGGAGGAAAACAGTACCCAGGAAACGCATACACAYAGGATGTGTTCAGTTCTGACGAAATGCTCCTGATATCTATTGCACCACATTAGTAATCCTACATCTCYCTCTGACCAAAGCCCATTCTGTGTCCTGTCCTCAAGTTAGCCCTGTGGGAGTCATGAAGTGGTGAGAGGTGCCAGGTCTGGAGCAACACATCAGTCAGCAGAGATACCTGGCACAGGACTGTACCACTATATGTTCTACTGCACCTGCCACTGCATGACTGACAGACTGGAGAGTCTAGAACTGATATGCCATGACATGGAGCAGACTGTAGAATACAGGAGGATACTGTATGACGGGGCAAAGGTGGACATGTTCAATTAGAGGCACAAGGGAAATAAASGCATCAATCATCTCTCTGTCTCTGGTAGACGTGACGTAATCATCAGAACAGTCCTTTATCCCTGTGCCAGTACTAACACAGAGAGCGTGTTGTGTATACAGTKCCTCAAGTTTGCTGTCAATATGGTGTGAAGATATTTTTGAAATGACACCATCTTAGACAGTCATGATAATAGCAGACCCTGAAGTGTATGCCCTTGATGAAGATGCTAGAGATCAGTTAGTTAGTAGAGCTGCATCCAGACCCAGCATGTAATTCGCCATGAAGGCGTTCCTAAAGAGAGACCGCTTCATGTTCCGTGCCAAGGAAACAGGGGGCAGGGAAATTTTCTCTGAAATGATATACCGTATCAGTGCAGTCAAGCATCATGTTTTCAAGTGGACCCACTTCCTCAACAAGCCATCAAAGGACCTGTTGCCCTCTTCTATAACCGTCCACTGTCCTTGTCAAGGCTTGTCATTATTTCCCCCTTCCACCATTGCTCTGACAGTAGATGGCATACAGTAGTGAGATGTCATGGCATACTCAAAGAAGTCAAACTATGTTATGTAGGCTACATGTTACAATGCAGTCTACTGTAGCTACCTGCCAGGGAGGTTCACTATCTGCCCATCTGAACTGAAGGCTCAAGCCCAGGCTAAGCCTGCATGGGCCTCACAGACACAAGATTAACACTGGCTGCATTTCTGCATGGATTACCTTCAGATCACCGTTCTTATCAGTGTTTCAGCACAGATGCCATCAGATGTTGTTGGGGTTAAATTGRAGGGTAGCAGGTCGGACCCAAGAATTTTGTTTTTGTATGACAAGATGGCGCTGATAAACAAGGTAGCACTGTTTCTAGCTCMGAGACAACTTTGCAGTACACTGAGTATACTAAACATTAGGAACACCTTCCTAATATTGAGTTGCACCCCTCCCCCCATTTTTCGCCTCAGAACAGACTCAATTTGTCAGGGCATGGACTCCACAAKGTGTCTAAAGCATTCCACAGGGATGCCGGCCYATGTTGACTCCAATGCTTCCCACAGTTGTGTCATTGGCTGGATGTACTTTGGGTGGTGGACCATTCTTGATACACACAGGAAACTGTTGAGCGTGAAAAACCCAGCAATGTTGCATTTCTTGACAACAAATCGGTGTGCCTGGCACCTACTACCATACCCCGTTCAAAGGCACTTAAATATTTTGTCTTGCCCATTCACCCTCACATACACAATCCATGTCTCAATTGTCTCAAGGCTTAAAAATCCTTCTTCAACGCCTCCCCTTCATCTACACTGATTTGAAGTGGGTTTAACAAGTTTCATCAATAAGGGATCATAGCTTTAACCTGGTCAGTCTTTCATGGAAAGAGCAGGTGTTAAGTTTTGCATACTCAGTGTAAATACACTGAACAAAAATAAACGCAACATTTAAAGTGTTGGTCCCATGTTTCATGAGCTGAAATAAAAGAGCCCAGAAATGTTCCATATGCACAAAAACATTATTTCTCTCATTTTGTGCACAAATGTATTTATTTGCCAAGATAATCCATCCACCTGACAGGTGTGGCATATCAAGAAGCTGATTAAACAGCATGATCATTACACATGTGCACCTTGTGCTGTGGACAATWAAAGGCCACTCTAAAATGTACAGTTTTGTCACAATACAATGCCACAGATGTCTCAAGTTTTGAGGGAGCGTGCAATTGGCATGCTGACTGCAGGAATGTCCACTAGAGCKGTTGCCAGAGTTGAATGTTCATTTCTCTACCGTAAGCCGCCTCCAACATCGTTTTAGAGAATTTGGCAGTACGTCCAACCGGCCTCACAACCACAGACCAAGTATTACTGCACTGTTTGTGCTAGAAACACAACATTTTCGCTGGACCTGCGATAACATCTGCAAATCTGTGTACGCGCAACTCAAAATCAAGGTGTTTTTAACGTTTTGTACATTGTTTACATACACACTTTATAATGCATGTGAATACCATACACACTTTATATTGCATGTGAATACCATACACACTTTATATTGCATGTGAATACCATACGCACTTCATATTGCATGTGAATGCCATACACACTTTTTAATGCATGTGAAATAGCCAATACACACTTTATAGTGCGTGTTAATACCATACACACTTTATAGTGCGTGTGAATGCCATACACACTTTATAATGCGTGTTAATACCCATACACACTTTATAGTGCGTGTTAATACCCATACCACACTTTATAGTGCGTGTTAATACCCATACACACTTTTATAGTGCGTGTTAATACCCATACACACTTTATAGTGCGTGTGAATGCCATACACACTTATATGCGTGTTAATACCATACACACTTTATAGTGCGTGTTAATACCCATACACACTTTAATATGACGTGTTCATACCTCATACACACTTTATAGTGCGTGTTAATACCCATACACACTTTATAGTGCGTGTTAATACCCATACACACTTTATAGTGCGTGTGAATACCCATACACACTTTATAGTGCGTGTGAATGCCATACACACTTTATAGTGCGTGTGAATACCCATACACACTTTAATGCAGATGATTTTGAGTCATTAAGACAGGACAGTGGTACAGTTTGTTCTAATACACTATGCTTTTAAGTTAAAGCATTTTACACAGCTGATTAAGTGTTTGTGTATGATGAGCAAACACAGCAGAGATGTCTGTATCCTCCTGACTGGGTCTGCTATTAGGAGAAGTGGGACAGGGAAGGGTTGAGCCTGGTTTCTGTTTGCACCCTGTTACCTCCTCCTCCGCAGGGCTGGGTGCTGTCACAACATGACCAGCATCAGGAGGAATGTGCCCCCCCTTCACCCTCCCTCCCAGCAGTGTAATCCACCTCAGGTGGCTCATTGACCAGGCTCCCTCTGCAGCGCCCCGGCTTACCTCTGGAAAGGTAACCGCACGCTCAGCTATGAGGRAAAACCACACTCTATTGTCTGGCTCTTGTTGTGTGAGAGAGAAGCAGCACCGAGAGTGAAGCGGCTATTATTACTGGTTTGTTTTTTGGGAGCGCCAGGGCAGGTATGATCCCCAGAGGAGGTGGGGGGTATGTGACATGGCAGATGTTCTCACAAAGACCCATGACAAAAAAGCACTGTCAGTGAGGCTGTGGTGTCCTATGAGGAGGAAATGATATTTTCTGACATTTCTGAACTGTGGAAGCCATTATTGTGGTGTAATGCCATATATTTCTATCCTATCAGTGTTTGTTTACCTTGAGTCATTAGGAAGTGTGTGTGTGTCCATGACAACGGTGAGGGTTAAGAACCTTGTGGCTGGGCCTTGAGGAAGACTTCTCTATTCCTGACTCCAAGTCTCCCAGTACAGCTAGTATCTACTGAACCTCATCTGTTTCTGAGTCGGGAATAGTGTCGGGAGATAAGTCTTTCTGTTCTAATGTTAATATGTGACTTTCCAGATTCAGACATCATTTACAAATGAAGCATGTGTGTTTAGTGAGTCTGCCAGATCAGAGKCAGTAAGGATGACCAGGGATGTTCGGTTGATAAGRGCGGGAATTTGACTATTTTCCTGTGTTTGTGCGTATATGCATACGTGTGTAAGTGCACTCACAAATGCTTGTTTGTGTGTCAAGTCCAGGCCATAACCGTCCTTAAGCCGCAGATATTTGATCTGTGTGTTTAATGGGCTTCTGCTGACTGTCTGACTGACAAACACACAGCCAAGCCTATCTTTTATTTTTTATTTAACCTTCATTTAACTAGTCAGTTAAGAACAAATTCTTATTTACAATGACGGCCTACCCCGGCCAAACCCTAATCCGGACGACGCTGGGCCAATTGTGCYGCCCTGTGGGACTCCCAATCACGGCCGGTTGTGATACTGCCTAGAATCGAACCAGGGTCTGTAGTGAAGCCTCTAGCAGTGCCTTAGACCGCTGCGCCACTCGGGAGCCCACTGTCCTACTCCTCTCAATCTTTGTCAAGCCTTCAGACACGCAGAAGACGGGGGGGGAGACCGAGCAGGAGAGTAAGTTATACCTCCATTGTTACACAAGCCTATGAAACCCAACACTCATTCACCTAAGCCAGGGGCTTCTCAAGGGTCCAAAAAAAGGAGAGGAAAGAAAATGCTTTTTTGCGGCTGGAAAATGTCACCTCGAACTGTCATTATTCACAYCTGAATTAGAGCGAGTTATAGCAGCCGGAGGGTTTTTAGACTGATGTGTAGCTGTGGACATGTCTCATATTCTGTCATTCCTGTGTCTTTGCTTCTGGTGCCCCGGGAGATGAGGAGGTAGTGGACGTGATGACTAGCATTTATAATGGTTTTTATCCAGATTCAATCCCAAACGTATCACACTCCTGTTACTCATSCTTGTCATTGTTTTTCTGGCTGAATAGTCATTCAACTATAGAGATGCTTTTACCACCAATTGTTTTAGTTTTTAGGGGGGTGTGCTCACGAGACACTAATTTGTTACTGGCTATCTGTCTCTGCAATCTAGCTGAAGGGTGTGGCTGCCACTACCATCTTCTTTCCACAGTCATGAGCTCCTTGGAGGAACACTGTGCTATCAATCTGTCAATCCTTTCCGTGTCCGGGCCGGGTGAGGATTCCCGTGTTGAGTCAAATGTTGGTAGATGGTGATGATGAAACAGTATTTCTGTTGTTGTCCCTTCAGCTTGTTTATTGCAAAGTCTGTAACGCAGGAAAAGGTGCAACTTCCTTTCACAACAGCAACGGTCTCGTGTCATTCAGTATAGAGCCTTGACAAGAACCTACTCAGTCCGTCTAGGATTCTGCGATGGCATTTYTATTTTGTAATTCCCCGCATATTATGCAAGAGCTTGCAAATTTGACCAATCACTGCATAAAACAGTCAAATCATCAATGTTATCGCAAAAATCACTGCAATTTTCCCCCTCGGGTGACTGAAAAGATTTGGCATGGGTCCCCAGATCCTCAAAAAGTTCTACAGCTGCACCATCGAGARCATCCTGGCCGGTTGCATCACCGCCTGGTATGGCMACTGCTCAGCATCTGACCGTAAGGCGCTACAGAGGGTAGTGCGTACGGCCCAGCACATCACTGCGGCCAAGCTTCCTGMCAYCCAGGACCTATATACTAGGCGGTGTCAGAATCAATCAATCAAATGTATTTATAAAGCCCTTCTTACATCAGCTGATGTCACAAAGTGCTGTACAGAAACCCAGCCTAAAACCCCAAACAGCAAGCAATGTAGGTGTAGAAGCACGGGGGCTAGGAAAAACTCCCTAGAAAGGCCAGAACCTAGGAAGAAACCTAGAGAAGAACCAGGCTATGAGGAGTGGCCAGTCCTCTTCTGGCTGTGCTGGGTAGAGATTATAACAGAACGTGGCCAAGTTGTTCAAATGTTCATAGATGACCAGCAGGGTCAAATAATAATCACAGTGGTTGTAGAGGGTGAAACAGGTCAGCACCTCAGGAGTAAATGTCAGTTGGCTTTTCATCATTCAGAGTATCTCTACCGCTCCTGCTGTCTCTAGAGAGTTGAAAACAGCAGGTTTGGGACAGGTAGCACGTCCGGTGAACAGGTCAGGGTTCCATAGCCGCAGGCAGAACAGTTGAAACTGGAGCAGCAGCACGACCAGGTGGACTGGGGACAGCAAGG